>NC_034409.1:43393510-43753495 GCF_002078875.1 Numida meleagris
GAATAATGTTTAGATCACAGTATTTTAATGCTTGCATTGACAGAAGATTAAAATGTAATTCTAACAGTTTGCCAAATTCTAAATGCTGCATTTATATGTCTAGAATTTATTTGGAATGTTGAAGAGGATTTCAAGCCTGTGCCAGATACCTGGATCCCAGCCAAGGAAATAGAGTTCTCTAATGGCAATCCTTTGCCTGATGAAAATGGACATATGCCAGGTACATATGGTAAAATGGTGAAAAAATACTGTTCTGAGGTGAATCAGAATTAGTTCCAGAGTTAAAAATAGTAGTTAACATATGTAGAAAACAATCAAAATATTATTCGTTCATTATCCAGAAAGGCTTTGTTCTGACATACTGAAAATAATTACAGTTTGCCTTCAGCTGATGCTCTGTATGTCCGTACTAGAAAATTGCCATGTTTGTATTCCTCTTTTGTTTCTTAGAGATATAACTGTTTCTCTAGATACTTTGTTTTTAGCTAAGGTAACTGCTGTGTTTTTTTGTTGTTGTTTTGTTTTTGTTTTGATGCATATGCAGTTTTAATTGGCATTTGATACATTTAGATACTTTGGTAAAATGCAATGTTTTTCCATAGGTTGGGTGCCTGTGGAGAAAAACAGCAAGCAGTATTGCTGGCACTCATCTGTTGTAAATTATGAGGCTGAAGTGGCACTTGTATTGAAACACCATGCTGACCCTGGGCTTTTGGAAATTAGACCAGTATCACTGTCAGAACTTGTAGAACAAACACTGGAGCTTATTGGGACAAATATTAATGCGAATCCGTATGGTAAGTTTGTATGGATAAAAATACTTTATTCAGTGATATTTTAGCTGGAAAAGCATTAATTTTCTTTGTATAATGTTTTTTTTTTCCTCTTTAGAAGAAAAGAAAAAGCATGTTTAAATATGTAACATTTATTAGAAAGGAAAGAAAGGGCTAGCTTGAAGAATACTCACAGGTTGGTACCCAAAAACTGCTCAGCTCAGAACGTCTATCTGTTACAATTTTGTCTGTTAAACCTCTTTCTGCCTGCGTGTTCTTCAGGAGTTAATATGAAAATGCTTTGCTGTAGCTTTTCAACAAAGAGCAGCAGTTTTATTCATGCAAAGAACCATAAAAACTCCTGCACGAAGGTAACTGTGATTTTAAAAAATATATACTTATTGCATATATCTATTTATAGGAAACAATTTATGGCATACCTGAAACTGAGGTTTCTGCTACATTGATGCAGAGCTGTGTGACACCTGAAAGGGAAAAATGGCTGTGCTGTTGAAGACTGCTTTCTCAGTAGTCAAGATGCAGGTTTTAACTGATGCTTATTGCAGTTTTCAGACAGTTAATGAGTACCATCTCATTCTTAATGAGAATTTCCCAGAACAAAAAAAATACACTAACTGGAAAAACTGTTTTAAACATTAGTTTTTAAAATATTTTCAGATTGTTTGAGGGTGCTTCTCTTCTTGATGCTGCTTAGTTCATCAAAATAGAAAATTTTATTCAGCCATAGATTTTTTTGGTCTCTGGAATTAGTCACAAGTTGCAGTTTTAAAATTATTAAATATTATGAGTATCATCTTTGGGAAATGTAATTTGAAAGCTAAATTTTGTCTGTGACTTCTCCCTTTCAAAGCCTGCTAACTGAAAACACAATTAAGCATGAGCACAAATGAATTTTAACTTCCTTGCTTGGCTGCTAGGGTAACTGCCAAGGAAGGAGAGGAAAAATAGTAGTACATGGTCTAAGCATTATGTTAGAATTTAAACAAATGGCGACAAAATTTTTTTATACTTTTGGCCTTAGTTTTCAGTGTAAATCTTCAGTCACTGAAGAGGCAATGCTTTTTTTTCTTTAATTAAACAGCCTTGCCTAAGTGTTATTCTACATTCACGAGAAGATGTGCCATTTCACAAACTAAGATGTTTGTGATATGGATTGTGATCCGACGCATGAAGAATTTAGTGGCTCTGTGGTTACTGAGGAGGTGACCATGAGCATGAAACCGAATACTGTAACATCTGAGACATGTTAATTTATATTCTATAAATAAAAGTTGCGTGAGAAGACGGTTACATTTGATATTGATATGTAATTGGTCTTTTAAGGACAGTATATTGCTGTAGAGTCTAATAGAAATCTGCCTTTGTAGAGTGCTTTTTTGATGTCTGTAATAAAAGTGAGGTAAATGTTAGAACACGTAACTGCAGAAAGATTTTTGTTCCTTTTAACATAGGATTGGGAAGCAAAAAGCAACCTATACATCTTCTCGTACCACATGGAGCATTTGAAATAAAGAATCCACCTACTTTGAAACAAAATGACATAGTGTCATGGTTTGAAGGCTGCAGTGAGGGTAAAGTTGAAGGAATTGTTTGGCACTGCCGTGATGGATGTTTAATCAAGGTAAATATCTGGATAGAGGCATAGAAAGCACTGTAATAATTTGTAGTAGCTGAGGCATTGTGGCTTATCATTCACTTTTTACCTTGCTTTTCAAATTCTTTATTAGTAATCCTAGCAAATTTGGTTATGGGAGAATTAAGCAAGCCACCAGACAGCATTCACTACAGCTGACGGTTTATTAAAAATGTTTATTACCTACATTATGTTAATAGTAATTGAGAATATAAAATAGTTTTCCTATCCACATAGGATTCGGTCAACATTTTAGAACTTTATTTAAAAAATTCATTTCTCGTAATGTTGACGTGGAGAATAAGGATTGTTGATGTGATCTTTGATTAATTAGCAAGTTAATTTTTATTTCTGATGCTTTAGAGGACACGGTGGTTCTTGTTTGCTTTTTGTGCTTCACTTAATCATATTATGCGAACAACAGATAACTAATAAATGTTTATCAGAATTGACCTAGTAGAGCATCCTAGAACTGAAGCTCTCTTCCCCCTCAAATTGGGAACTCTCAGGCTGCTATATCAAAATCTCTAAATGAATCTATTTCTTCTTATTTTAGCTCCATCGCCATCATCTTGGTTTATGCTGGCCACTTGCAGAGACATACCTGAATTCTCAGCCTGTTGTTATTTCTTTTAATAGAAATGACTATGATTGTGATTTTGGACCAAAGAGTTTGTTTCACCAGTTTTCAAAACTAGACGGTCAAAGATTTGACAGACTCAAAGATATCAAGTTTGATGATTGAAGTTATTTTTCTGTTTTAAGTTAATAGCTGTATGTCCTGCATTCCGCTTATTTCTATCACAGAACTCTTTACAAAAAGGAATCTACCTGCTTTTAAGCAGCAAGCTCTGTACTCTACAGTTTGAAGTTTTTCTTAAATGGCTTATTGTATGTAATAACATATGTGACATCCAGAACAGATTCTAGCTTTCAGCATGTTTATTTTTATATTTGAAAAATCCGTAACTTGTGAACCCATTTCTGGAACTGCTAATGGTTAAGCAGCACGTTGTCTAACACTGGCTGATCCTAGTAGCTTAGTTAATGAATGTAATCAACTGTAAAAGTTTGAGGTTGCACTTTTCTAAATATAATTACTATAACACAATAACATGTAGAATTCATACTCAAGATCTAGTTTTTTTCTTATCAGTGCTGAATAGATTTCTAGTGGGACCAGAATTAGGTCTGAAGTATGATGATTTCTTAAAACGTTTATGTTTCTCTTGGGTGAAAAATTTTTTATGGTATTACTTAACTGATAAGCTGCAGCGTTATGCTAGTACCTGAAAAAACTAATTAAGCTACATCCTACATCTACTTCCACTATTTTTGTGCAAAGATCTGAGGAAGTTAATAGGAAGTATACTCATTCTATTTTGAAGATTCTTAGTGAGTAGAAAGAGATTTGACTTGACTTCGTAGTAGTCATTTTACAACTGCATCTAAATTTATCAAAAGAATATTAAGTATTTGAAAAAAGATGGCATCAATAATAAAGTAAGAATGCATAGTGGTTTGATTGGTCTTTATTTTATTTGCACTATAAAATATGTATCTATCTATAAAAAGTATACAAAATGAAAAATTTCACATAGTAGCTGTACATTTATCTACAAAAATACTGCTAGTTTGGCTGATGTTCTGCAGGCATGTTTTCCATTCTTTATTCTTGAATTTTCTACAATTGAGGTAAAAATAAATAACATTGTAAGAACAGAGACGACAACAACACTGTCTTGTGTTGAGATGCAAGACAGTAAGAATAAATTACAGTATTGTTGATCTGGAATTTACCATACATAAAGTGCTTTCAGAGTTTCTGTACTTGTGGTTAGGAGTTGGAAACATGGACTTTTCCTTAAGAATGTGTATTACTGCAATTACTGTTCTGAATAATATTGCAAAGTAGATGGGGGAGGTACATTGGTTTTCATTTTGACTGGTGCATATAAATACTGACCACAATTCATTGACTAATCCAATCCAGCAAGCTGCAGAACGTGCCAAACCGTTATGACTTCAATATTTTTTTTTCATCCTGGAATAATAGACAAATCAGTATTATATAACTGCCCTAGAATTTATTTTCCATAGCAATGCTGAGGAAACAAAATGTCTAATCAACAGCAGTATTGGCTGGGCTATCCACTTGTATGCCAAACTCTTCAGACAGCTTCTTTAATCTTTCTTCTAAAATAATATTTTTTTTTACTTCTTCGTTATAGTTGTATTTCAGATCTTCAATTTCTTCAAAAAAGGAAGGATTGAAGTTTTCCAGTTCTTTTCTCAACTTTTTTGTTTCTTCCTGTTACAAAGAACAAAGGGGTACCATCTATAACCAAAACTAAGGAAATACTTGTTACCAACAGCTTTTTTGCCTTTTTCTTCAGAGGCAAAAGTATTAGAGAACATACATTCTACTACAGACAAATCTACTCAGGAAGAGAAAATTCACTAACAAAATCAGCTTCGCAGCCGTAATATGCTTAGAAATTGACAGCTGCTTTAGTGTTAGTTTGGGTCTTAAGTGGGTTCTTCTAGCTGACTATAGTTGTGGTCATTATCTTGCCGAAGATAATCTCTGCAACTCACCTTTAACTGCTCTTTCTCCAACTCTGAGGCTTTCAGCTGTGCCTGGAGGTCAGCTACTTCTGTCGTTAACTCATCGTTTTTATCCTTCTTTGCAACTTCATTATTTCCTACAAAAATTATCAACTTGGTAGGAAATTTCAGGGAAGTATAATCAATTACATGAATAAATTTGTTACAATAATACTTCAGCTGTTTCAGCTGTAAAGAGATGCAGTGTGCAAACTCAGTTGTGATCAACAACCACCAAAATTTCAAATAATCTTGGCTATTCTTTGGTTCTTCCACAGTTAGATAATGGCGTATAATTCTTGTTATTGAATGCAGTACTCAAATGTACATGTACAGTTTCTCTGAATTAAATACAGAAAATTTGGAAAAGACAGTTTAAGGATCTTATTATATTCATGATTCAAGAGCATGTTGTTTTTGTTTTTTTGTTTATTTTTTTCCCAGTCTTATGGCAATGGGCTGCTCTATAGTACTCTCCTTTGCTTTTGCTGTAGCTTTTTCTGACAGCTGCTAATCTTAAATCATTCACAGGGCTGATATCCTGAAACAGACAGTTGTTTTCTGGCAGCCGGGACCCCAAGGCAAGTGGAGTAAGCAGGAGGGTTTCAATGAATGACCGAAGTCTTACAAGCAGTATTTGAGGTTTATAAAGCATGAAATACTCATCTTCTTGGAAAGGGAAATCTTGCAAAGATTCCAGCCTCTTGCTCAAAGTAATTTTTAGTAATACTTCTTCATAAATATCTTAGGTAAATTCTCAAACATCAGAGTACCTTAATTTGCTCAGGTTTATGGTACACTGGCATTAACAGAACCATAGAAATATTTGGATTATATTGTCATCTTGCACACATTAAGTAAAAATAGTTTTAGGCCCAAACTACACAAAAATCTTTATTTTAGGTATTATAAATGATTACCAGCTGCAGGACCTTTGCTTGTGTACGTGTGTATGTGGTGCTTATAGTCTTCTATCTGGCGTGCTAGTTCTGCTTTTTCTTCCTTTAATTGATTATTAGTTAATCTGGAATATAAAACAATTTTATAATAATTCAATATATATCCTCATGTTTTGGAATATGTAATGTGTAATTAAAAAGTGCAGTGGCTTTTTGTTGATCATTCTCATTTCATATATGTTGGCTGAGGAATACAATACCGTAAAAGCTGAAGCTCCCTGATGAGGCCTTGCTCTGTTCTTGCACCTTCAGGAAAGTGGTTGAGAAGCTCAATCTTGAAAGAAATGATTAAAAAAAAAGTCTTGAAAACAGTATCCACAGATACTGCATTTCACATGGAGTTAGTTACTTCTCTTTCACATAGTTTAGTAAAATGAAAGAAAATAATACTAATATACTAATGGTGTAATGAAGTACTAGGTGATCACAAGGGGTGGAAAAAAAAAAGTAATAACCTACAACCAGTTTTTGCAAAGTTTCTAATTATCTACAGTCCTCTTAAAGAGAGGATGTGCTCCATATTTCATGAAGGGTGGAAAAGAAGTATTGAAAAGATAGATTGAAAAGAAAGTTAGGAACATAAATTGAGGCATCAGAATGATGTATAGATATGCTTACAAAATTGATACACATTAAAGGTAGTGGCATGTTTGTATGAATACCTAGGTGTCCAAGTTTCTTTCTCCGTGTGACGTGAAATTTAAGTAACTTTGCAATTAAAACCCGAATTAATGTACATTGACTGGAAATGACCTGTAGTCATAAACTAGAAGCAGAGAGAGAGTTAGCCTGTAGATGTACCTTTCAGTAGAAAAGATACAAGAGCAAAAATTTTAAATCTCTTAAATTAGATTTTTTTTCAATACAGTGATTATTTGTGAATTCTCCTTAGGCTACTGTTAGGTACAAATTTTGGTTCTGTTATTGCCTAAAATTCTTTGACAATAGATCTGTTTCTTTGAAATGGAGCGAACCTTGACCACATCCTTTCATCTGCATTTGAGACAAAACAAACCTGAAATTGTGTTGCCTCAGAGAAATGTCACATAACAAAAGAATTTTTCTCTTAATTTTGCTATCGGTAAGCAAGATCCAGCAGTTCAGGTGAGGCTTATTCATGTTAATAGTGCTGACTTTAAACCAAAAAGAGAAAAGCAAACATAAGCAAAGCTTGAAGTAATTGTTTTACAAAACTCCATCCTATGTTCTTTTTCTATTTATTGAACACATTTACTTGGTTAGATAATATGACTTCTGTGCATTCCGCACTTTACTCTGAGAAGCACCAGTGCAAGATGTCCAGGGAAGAAAACCATGCACTTCTTAGTAAACAAGAAGATGGAAGCTAATCTAGGTGGTACACAGACATAGGGCTACATCTCTGGCATACCTGAAGCTCAAAATCCAATCCATCTTTTCAAATGTACCTTAGTTAAATTCAATAACTTATCCATGTATGAACTGTATTTGTAAAGACTTACTATAAGGACTATATAATATGATGCCATATTGGAAAGAGACACAAAAATCCCCTTTAAGATGGAAAAGTCTGTCCCCCAAAAAGACCTGAAGAAAGAAGGTGTAGGAAAAGTACTTTGCTGAACAAGCTAGAATGATTTTAAGACAATATGAAGTATCTATACTTACAGCCTTTCAAATGATCAATGCAACTGTAATTGAAAAATACAGAGAAATACTACTTCCCCTAAGGGAAGGCATCTGTATGTATTCATCAGTGGTAAACCTTATTAATCAGCAAAAATATCTAAATGTACAATTATGGCAACTAAAATTGAAAATAATTAAAAACAATGATTCGAGAAGAATAAACTCTGTCAGTACGGACATTAGAAGAAAATTAATCAAATCTGTTCTTAGAGTCATCTGGCTTAGATTTTTACTCACTTGTTCTTTTAGATCCTGTAAGTTTTTATCAGCGTTGTGTTCACGTTCTGTTGCCTCCTGAAGTAGCCGTTTAAGGTCAGTAATGCTTTGGGTTTTTTTAGCAATATCCATTTCCAATTCCTTTATCTTTGTTTCATGCATCCTGGTAATAGGATTATTATTATTATTTAAAGAGAAAAAGATAAGAGGAAAAGCTATCATCTTTACAAAAATAGAAATCAAAATATTCTCAAAGCAGATGACATCATAAAAGACACCCTAAAATATGCTTGGAGCAGAGGCCTTTAAATAATCACTGATCTTATTAAATAAGTGAGCTGAATTAAGCATAATTAAACATTTTTGTATTATTTTAGAATAAAGGTTCTTCCAAATGTTCCACCACTGCTGACCTTACTTTGTGTGTGTACTTTAACAAGGAGTTACTGGCATCCTCTATGGTTTTGCACATATACACCAGGCTATTTCTTGCTAAACCATGCATGTCTTTTACTGCACTCTGTTGGATGATGCAGTGTTTAGGTCTTAACTTTGTGATTTAACAATTTATGGAAAAGAAATCAATGTAGTAAGAAAATGCTTAATACAGATGCAGGAGATGCAGACTCCCAGCAAATAAAAGTGTTCTACAAGAAATGATGTTTTGCCTGGAGTCTGAGGAGGAATCCATTTTGCTTTGAGTCAGCTACAAAAGTAGAAACACGGGAACATTGGTTGCAAGACATGCTAGAGGTATTTAATCCAATCTTCCTGCTGAAGAGGCTCTTCAGATATGGACTCTAACCTCTTCCTCCATGCCAAACAGTAAAATCCCAAGGATCATGTAGATGATGCCAAACCAAGGACTTTTTATTACCATGTTCCTGATTTGGAAAATATGTTGGTGAGGTGGACTACATGATAAAGTGCTCCAGTGAGCTTCTTTTTGTTAGGCTGATATTATTTATTTACTTCAAAATGTTGTTAATCTTAAACCATGTTAAAGCAAATAAAAGTTTTTATTCACACCATTTGAAATAGTCAAGTACAGTTAATCATAATGCTATATTTATATACATAGGTTTCTCCGAAAGTAATGCCTGCTGTTTATTTCCATGAAAATTAGAGAGCACAATAATGCTATACGATAGCTGAGAATTTGCTCTGCAAAACACTTTTTCAACATATTCACCAATATTAGCTGTGCATTTTTTTTTTTTGCCAGTGATGAACAAAAGCCTATGTGGTATGCTCACATAAATCTGCACCAGCAGAGGTGACCCACTGTCACCACTGCCGAAATACACCACCCACCGCTTCACTATGCTCACATCCCAGAAACGTTCAGCAAGCATCAATGAATGCGAATGGGTGCAACTTTATCCACATGGACCAATTCAGTTACATGCTTTTGCTTCATATGCGTTTCTGTGTCAGATGCCATTCTGACAGACTGTCCCTTTGCTGCCATCTGTCTCACAGGAACAAAACACAACAGATTATGGGCAGGAAGGTTCAGCCTCTACTACCATATCACCACCATCTGCTGCTGGTGTCATGGGTCAACATAATAAAACAAGAGGGCGTTACTTTTGGAGCAGCTGTCATGCATACATATGTATATATATACATACATATATACACACAAATACCTATATCAACTAAGAAGACGTTAGTACAAATGTTTTTCAAGAAGGTGAATTACTAAAAGAGAAACTATATTCAAACATTAAGCTGATGACGCCAGCCCTGAAGGGCCTACCATCTTCACTGCATGTTCCTCTTCCTCCTATGGCTGATAACCACTATTCCCCTCTTTCTCGCACTAAATATGGCAGCCATCTGACCTTGCATATAGACATTTTACCTCACTACGTAGTTAGGAAGAAGGAGTAAATAAAGAAACAGCTTTCTGAAGTCTCAGTGAAGTGAAATGGTTCAGCATTGAAGCTCTAGAATTCCGCCAAGGGATCCCACAGGAATGCAAGACTAGAGAGACTGAAGTTCAACAGCAATCTGACCTTGTCTGAAATCAGACAGATGTCTCTCTTGTCCAGTTAATCTTCTGCCCTCATAAGGTTGCTGTCAGAGGTAGACAAACTTTTGTAGATATTTTCTATCTCTGTTTCAAACATTAAAGATATTTTTGCAGCGTGAGCTTATGTTGTTACAAGATCATGCAGAAGCCTAGGGCTAAGTATTTTTCCACAAAAAGATGCTCTGTTCTAAGCCTCTGCAGAATAAAGGCTGTTTCTTTCTCCCACTAGCATAAGCACTGTTTCAATTTCTTGTCCTTTGATGTGCCAAGTACAACAGGTGGTACCCAATTAAAACCTTTTCCCTCAAAGAGGGATAAAATTATTCGTTCTCCATTTTCACATGAATGTATCATATATCAATATTCTGTACCAATCTGTTCATCATTAAATATGCTAGTGAGACACCTAAATATCATTTCTGTATGAAGCTCATTAGTGAAAACAGGCGTAACAGTAATGTTTTTGGACTGGCAATGCTTTCGGGGATGATTGCTCACCAAAATACCTACTGTAAGCAAACCACATACAGTTCAAAGCAACTTGCTTCTATCAAAGAAATGAATGCCATTAAAAATTGTTCAGTCTCCAGAGTTAACATCTCCAGCCTGTATAAGTAGGTTGTCATAGAAAAAGCATCTCAACTAACTGCAGAAGTACCAATAAAGTAATAATGCATGCCTAACTTGTAGAGCAGAAATTGGTGTCATAAAACTGCTTTGTTTAGCGTATACTCCACTGCGATGCAAGTGGTACCTGAGTTTTAGAACAACAGGTAGATAACTTTTAATTAACTGATTGGTAAAGAGTTGTAGACATTCACTACTATTACCGAAAGTAATTTTTTATGATGATTTTCAAAGTCTGAATTTTATCTACAAATCGAGGAAAGGGTGATTTCCATACTTCTTTTTATATTGGAAACGATGATCCAGTGCTAGTTTTTCAATTTTTCTCCCTTCTGCTACAAATAACAGGACCATTCTCCATTTCAGTTCCTTCAGAACACCTATGTGTACATGTCCCAAAGAGCAGGGAAATCCCAGTGGGCTTACTAACAGCCTCTGCATATTCACATGGTTAAATGTAGATACACAAATGCAACCAGGAAAATACAGGTTGTGAGCCTGTGGGCATTTTTGCTGATATTATTCCACAAAGCACACATTCGGAACATTTAAGTAGCAAGGAACATAAAATAGTTCCTCTGTCGAAGCTATCCTGGAGTCTATGGCTGATCAGAAGAATGAAGAACACAGTTTCTTTACGGAACCAGCTAACAAGGCCAATACTTAAGGATGGTAGATCTCTGGTGGATTCATATCAGAGATCTTTATACTGATTCTAGAAACTAATAGAGAATCAGACAATAAGCAGGGTATTACAAACAACTTCAAAAGAGGAAAGAAAAATTACAAAAATGAAAGTATATTTTTTCATAATATTTGAACTATGAGGAATAGTTTTAATCCATACCTTGTTACAGCAACCGATTTCCGGATTTTCCTGTCAGCTTCATCAAGCTGAGGGCCTGTGCTCTCAGCCAAATTCAGCCTCTTAATGGCTTCCTCCAGCTGTACAGTTAATTTCTCATTTAATATCTCCAAATTGTTCTTTGCTATTCGTAGCTTCTCTCCACTGTCAGCTTCCTATTGTTCAACGAAAAAAAAAGTTGTATGATACTTAACCTTACATGTATCACTGCATTACCTAAAAAGGTGGTGAGACAGTGCTGACAAGTATCCTAGATATATCTATCCCAGACCCCTAGCACTACAACTTCCAAATTCTATCTTGGCCTGTTTCTTAGATGTCTCCTCTCCACATGTAATTAAAAGTTCCGTAATGGCAGTAACAATACTTAGAAAGGTATCCACTCCACATCGACCATTTAAAAAGAAAAAAAGATTCTTAGCACAACAAGTAGCTAATGGAAATAAAGGGATGCAATACAATGATCATACCTTTTTCAGCTCTTTACGTAGCCTCTCATTTTCAGTAATGACTTTTTCCATTCCTTTGGTTTTAGATTCATAATGCATACTCAGCTGGCCCCCAACATGAAGTTTCATTTTCTTCATTTCAGACTAAATAGTAAACGGTTTGTTAAAACATACTGACATTACTTCAAATTTCCTTTTTTGCAGTTACAGCTGTTTCAGCAGTTACAGTTACCTAACAGACTGAACATTTCATTACATATTTAAATGTATCTTAACATACAAAGTATCTTTCCATAAATCATGCAGTATGTTATGTTAAAATGAAGTTTTGCTTTTGTGTACTTCTGTACTTATTGACATCAACAACAGGCTTGCTGTTCAATTTTTCTACTAATTTGTATATAAACTCCTATCTGAATACATTATTTAAGATAAATCAGTACCTTTAACCTCTCGTTTTCCTGTTCAAGACCAAGTAATTTCTCATTAGAAACCACAGCTGGAGCTTTTTTCAGATCTTCATTTTCTCTTTGGACTTTCTCTACAACCTTTTTCATCAAACCAATAGTTTTTTCCAATTCTGGGACTGTCTTTCCACTTCTGCCAGCCTGTGCAGAAGAGAAAGAAAAAAAAAACAGAGTACAACCTTCTGAGATACTCCAACTCTTATTTTTATGGCATATTTTCCATTGTTTTACATTCATTATAAAGTTGTTAAAGTTTAGCATCATTTGAACCCTCAAGATTCTTGCATGCTTTGCTTTCCAAAAGGTCAAATGATTCACCTCCAAAGTCAACTTATCAGCTCCTTCAATACATTACCTAAAAAAGCTGCAGTTAAATCACAAAAATTTATGTATTTTTTAAAACAAAACATTGTAAGAATAAATCAAAGTATTAGGTTTTATTTTATTGTTGCTTGTTTGTTTTTTAATTAAGTTTTTCTTGTAGAGCAGTTTCCTGATCCAACTGACCATGCAACCGCTTGAATACTAACTCTGTCTAAAGGGGAAAGAAAAAGTCACAACTGCCTGGGAGCTTTAAGGACTAAAGAAGGGCCTTTTTTTTTTTTTTCCTAGCAACCATTCTTCTGCTGAATTAAAGTGACAGAAGAACTACAGCTTAAAGAATAAGTAAATTTAAAAAAAAGGCAATCCTCACTTATTTTCTCTATTTTTCTTTAACTATTCTATTTATGAGGTAGAAAAGCATTTAAAGAGTGTTTAAATGCCATTATTTTCTCATATTCTTCGTGGCAATGGACTCCCTCAGCAATAATGATTTAAAAATGTTGCTGTTTCTAGTTTTGGGGACAGAAGTACCTCCTTTCCACAGAGGTAAGGACCACAGCAGAGCAGAAAATGGGCAAGATTTTAGGAGCCCTACATAAACACATATACTGAGCAAGTTCTGGAAGTGAAAATTACTTATTTCTTCTCTAAAAGCACTGAAGGGATTAGAAGTTTTGCGGCTATACACAGCAGAACTAGTAAAAAAAACCCTAATAGATATTTGTGTCTGAAAAGGAAGCTTCAGAATTTGCTGTCTCTTTAGAATCTTTGAATGAAGCTGTTTCACAGACTGAATTACCCTACCCAAATGCTACAACTGCATAAGATAAAATTCCTTCCAGGTACTCCAAAGCCGAACTCCTTCTCATTGTATAATTCAAGGCTCTTGCTTAATTCTGCTTTATTTCTGATTCACACAAATAAATTTGAGAAGTCAGCAAAAGGAAAGGCACTCAGCATTACTGAAGCCTTTTTTTCCTGTAACTTTTCAAATACTGCTCTATTAACACAGCTGACAACAGCTAGAGTAAAATTTCCATAGTCTTCCATAGTAAAACAGCCTCACTAACAACAAGTTACATTAACAACTGCATCAAAATCCTACCCTTCTTTTAAAAAAAGCTGTTATGATACACTTACATTAATATATAAATGTAATTTTTATTACAAAGGCTGTAACTCCTCTTTGGTACAAACATGTTTCTGAAGATAGGTTTAATACAAAAGACAAAACAAAGCCACAATACGGCAAATATTTAATATGGTAGCTCTATTTATTCTAATGATCCTACTGACTGAATTTTATTAATTTATTGTAACAATACAACAATAAAATAACCAAGAACATTTACTGTTTGTTCTCAGTTGATTCAAAATAATTTACCTTAAATATTTTTTTTTCATATAATGTAGTTGTGATGAGAAATGCTGTTGCAATACTCACCCCTCTAACACTGCTGAGTTTTCTTTCAACATCTGCTTTCTCCTTTTTGAGAAGTTCACACATTTCTTTTAAGTCACTCACTTGGTCCTAACAGAACAAGGTAATAAGGAACTTATTTAGATTTCAAATTGAGATGAACTGTAACAAAGTTACAGTTGGTTTTATTAAAAAGAAATCAACTTCCCATTACAATGACATTTTTAATAATTTCTACCAAGCTTCCTTTTATCTTACATAAGACCATAAAAAATGTGCAATATATACAAACATCAGCTTCTTTTTAAGAAATCCACTAACTTGTGAAAGGTTAAAAAGAACAAATGGTAAAGCAGATGTTACCTTTAGTCTTGGCAAATCTCTGTTGGCTTGCTCTAGCTGGAATCTTAGCTCCATGTTTTCAGACGATAATCTTAGATTTTCCTTTAGAACCTCCTGTTCTCTTTGATATTGATCATCTGATCCTACTCCTGATGTCTTCAGGAAACAGAGAAAAAAGTAAATTATTATTAAATCGTAGGACACTATTCACTGTACCAGTTGTAGCTGATAACAGCAACAGAGGATAATGCATATTTTTCACAGAAAAAACATCAAAACAAAATGTTTACTATCTTTTTGGAATTTTTGCATCACAGAAATGTTGTGACATGTGACTGATCAGAGTTGTATTACCAACTAACAAGATCTCTGTCCTAGGGCCATGCTTTAGTGGCCATGGTGACAATGGATTGACAGTTGGAATGGAAAAGACCTCTAAGATCATCTAACCTTAATTATTCTATGACTCTGTGATTCTAACTACTTTGCTTATATTTTCTAAACTTGTTTAGCCTTTACAGAAAGCTTACAAATGAGCATAAAAAATTGCCAAACCACAATTAACTATCAAACTATTTTTACAAATAAAGTTCAAAGTCTAAAAGACATACTGTGTCTAGTAAGCTGTGACACTGCCTGGGAACAAAATCTAAGTTTAAGGACACATTCTGATATGTTTATTAAAAACTTCATACAGCATAAGAATTTCACTGAAGTCAAATAGATCATAGAACAAATCAGCTCCTATATTTTAAGACTTTACCCACAGAGGCTATTACATAAAAAGTACCTTGCATGCCAATTGCAATTGTAGGTAAATGGAAAATTATTACCCAATATTAGTAAGGAGGAAATCCTTTTGATAATACAATAATCTGCAGGTTTTATTTATATAATTATGGAATTAACCATACGATCCATTAATGCACCACTAAGAATTATAGGAATAAAGCAGAATTTCAATATAGTACATTTTTTCTAAGTATACGTAGTATCACATGGTAAGTCTTCAAAGAATGATCAACAGGCTGCATGCATCATTGTGATTATTTGTAAGATTTTTGCATCAAAACTATAGAATTGACAATTTAGTTGTGAGCTGACGTACAAGTAAATTGTGAAAGTGTAAGATTTGCTTTTATGGACTACTTGGTAACTACTTCAATATCACTGCAGACCATTCAAAACTATTCTATATTACTTCTACAGAAAAAAATGCTAGAGGATTGCTACAGTATCAAACCTCAGGCATTTCACAGAGTTCTGGGGTTGTTTCAACTCCCTCTGTATCGCTTTGGTAAGTTTCACATTTATTCTCTGCAGTGTGTTGATTCATTTCATTATTCACGTTTATTTTTTGTGCTTCATCATCATTAACTTGATTAGAAGGTTCTCCTGAATAGAAGTGATTGCAGCTCATTTTGGCAGTATAATGCTCTTCTACATTTTCTTCTTCATCAACATTTGATTGTTTGCATTTTTCTTGCTTTCTCTCCTCCTCCTCTTCAAATTCTTCATTAGTTTTTGCATTTTCAGGTTGGGTTATATTTTCTTCTTTATCACTGCAATTCTCTTCACTATCTTCAGCTTTGTTTTTCAATCCTTCCCAAGAAATATCTGTGTCCTCACATTTTTCACAATCTTCAGGATGCTGCTGCTCAGGAGTGACTTCTGCACCTGCATTCCTGGTAGCCTCATGGCCTTCATTATGCACAATGGAACTTTGTATGCTTGCTTCCTCATCTGTTTCATTGTTACCAGAAGTGCTAAGATTAGTCTGATGTTTGATTTCATCCCTATTTGAAACAGATTTCTTTTGAAGGTAATTCAAATACTTCTCTTTACTAATACTGACAGGAAGAGACTTGTTCAGTTCAGTTTGATAATATGTGCTCTAATTCAAGTTGAAGACAGAATGAAGCATGAAAGAAAAGCAGAAGACAGTAAAACAAAAGAATAAAGAAACAGACTGTCCTGTTGAATCTTTATCTTGAAGAATTAAAATAATGTAACTCAGTATTCACAATACAGTTAACTTTGTATGTATCAAAGCAGAACAAACCACACCTAATGTAACTGAAATGCAGCTAAAAATCTCCCCAAACTCTGTGTGCCACATTTTTCAATCAGCATGGTGTATAAAGTAGTCACTCAGGTGCAGACTCGCATATTTGACAACATGTATCCCTTATTTCTCCACTATAGGAAATGGAATATTTCAGCTTCTACCTGCAGAACTCAGAAAGTAGTTCTTTTTTTTCTGTACAAGAAATGGAGTATTTCATATTCTGTTTTAGAACAATAATCATTTGAAATAAAATTTGCCGAATGATACAGAATAGTAACGGATAATATTTTTGTTATGTAGGTGCAATGGTGATAGGGTCATATTATTAACTTACCGAAGGCCTAGAATACATCTCTCTTGAACTCTGTCTCTGCAATGCATGAAGCTTTTCCTGGAGGTACTGATTTTTTAAATGTAATTCTTCTACAACAGAATCTCGTGGGATTGCTTGCTGTGTTCTACATCCAAAAATTAATCAAGCCAAAATAAAAAATGGCTATTAATACAGAACGGCATACCTTTATGTAAAACAAACATGAACTTCTGGATTACTGGACTGAATCTTCTAATTTTAATGGACTAGTCATACTAAATCAATGTTATCCATGTACACCATTGCAGCTAATCCCCATGAATCAAGAGTACCTACTTTGGGAAAAGGAATCTGCTCTTTTGAGATGTGTACACCTTCTATTACTGAGGTACACTATCCACTGTGATAATGGATACAATGATTAGGAATACACTCCGTAACTGCAACATCTCAGTTCCAGTACCTTTCATCAACTTGAAATTATTACAATTTTACACAAAAGGAACCATGTTTTTCATACTGTTTCACTTTTAAAATAATGAACCAATGTTGCATAATTTCTGTATATGCACAATTGCTCCCAAGAAGCTTTAAGTTTTCTCATCATAGACTCATAGGGTTTTTGCAACTTGGTCTGCTTTTTGCTGATTGTATCACTAGATCTAATGGGTCTTTACACAGTTGTTGTTTTTTTTTTTTCTCATTTTGGTTTCTTATTTTTTATAGATTTTCTTGAAATGCCTCTCACCTCAAATGAGCAACTTCATTTTCTAAATTTAGATTCTGTTTTCTTAGTTCTTCCAGTTCTTTTTCAATCTCTGAGGCTCTTACTCCAACAACACGGTCAACAGTAACACCAGTATTTTTCAGTTTCTTCTGAAGAGTAATTTTCTCTTTTTCAGCCCTGCAACATGCAGTAAATTTGCAGCTAAAACTTTATTTACTGACTTGCTTTCTTTAAGAAAAAATATTTTCTTATCTGAAAGAATTCTTGTAATTTTTTTTCCTCACTATACTGCACCACTTTTCTCGTTAATTAAGGTTACCATACAGACAGCCACAGCTTTACAGAATAAATAAATAAATAAATCACAAATACTGGAAAAAATAATGAGCATGAAGTTAGCAGCGTGCTACTCACAAATCATTTGTTGGTCTTGCCTGTGTTTTATATCCAATTCCTGAGAGATTTGCTCTAATCTCAGACAAATGGCATTTTGAAGCAATTTCAAACCACAGTCTAACAACAGTTACAACTACCACCATCATTTGGAGGTCATCACCAACCATCATCACTACAATCCTGCCATTACTGTACTGAAGTAAACTTTACTTGCATGGAAGCCACACACATGTGGTTTGTTTTTTTGTTATGTTTTGTTTAAAAAAATATTTCTGTCTCATGAAGCTAGAACTGCCAGTACTGCAGTAGCATAATACAACAGTGGCACAGCATCCAGTTCTATTAGTCTGATTCAGTAACATGGAGATACGATTCTGTCTGTTACACTGAAACTGTTACTTGTTTGAAGGAAACAACAGAACACCATATACAAGAAGCATAATAAAACACAAATTAGTTTTATTCAGAGACTGTTTTCTTCTACAGGTGTAGAAGAAAAAAAGCTTTGTTTTTCTTCTGCAAGTGAAAGGATACTAAAGGAGTAGCCTGCTGCCTGAAAATTAACTAATTCTTTTAATCTCAATAGCAATATCAAATGTAGGCATCAGTCTTGTAATGAGCTGTTAAGATTATGTGGCAAAAATATTTGGATTTCTCCTATGCCATCACTTTGTAGCACAATGTATTAAAAACAACTCACTTGGAATAAAGTTCCTTCAATGTACTGAACTGTTTGGCTAAAGTATCGGTTTCCTTTTCCTTTTCTTTAAGTTTGTTCCGCATCCCTTCCATTCTGATTTGCCATTTTTTACTTTCTTCCCATCTAATTATTTCCTCTTTCGAGGTCTGTGAAGCACATACACAAATTATGTATTTCTTTTCAAACTCTTTTCTTAATGCAAACACATTAGAAAACCAAGCAAAGTATATTTTACATTTTTAATTTTGAAATATCAAGCCATAATTAGGAAAAAGCAGTCCAAGCTGGATACCCTAAACTTGATGCAGTGAGTGGCATAAAAGGCTGATACAATTTAATGTTATTATCAAATTCATCTTCACACTTTAATGTTCACTTAAAAAGTGACAGATTTTTAAAAATTAGATGTGCTTGTGAAATATATCCTTTTAATTTAAATTACAGGTTTGTAAATAAGATAAAGAAAAAGGTTTTTTTCCGATGCCAGTTTACAGATCTATCCTTTTTCTTGCAGCTCACCAGGAGGTTTCAAGTCCTTGCTGCAAAGCTGCTCATTTTATTTTTTTCTATGAGAAATACTTACTTGTACACTACTTAGAGTTAAAATTAATTTAAGTAACCCTTTCTGTTCTGTCCTCACTCTAAAGTTACAGTTACTAAAAGACAGTCAGAAAGTAAATTCCTGCAAAAAGAAAAAAGTTTGTGTATAATGTCTTTAAACACTAAGCAGTAAGTATATAAAAATTCTCTAACTGGAAGCATAAGTTCAGTCTTAAAATCATATTTAATAACATAAAGAGTATGAATGATTACTGTGACAAGCCAATAATTTGTTACTGAAATGGAAAAATAACAAGGAGAAAAACAAACAACTATAAAACGAACACATCTCCAGAAGATCAGAACCTCCTTGGAGACTGCTTTTGTGAAGAATATCCACTTACAGACACATCATCGCTTCACACTTTTTGCTTCTCAAGTATTTCATATTTTTATCACTGCACTGATTTTGGAAATGAGCGTTTGACTTCACTTATTTAATCTATTTCACTGCTACCTATAAAATCCTGTTTTTTTGCAACCTGTGGACCTTTGATTCTACAAAAAGGGCAGGAAAGCATTAATATACAAGCATTATTCTTAGCAACAAGCAGTAACTAAGACCATCGGGAACACAATGAAGTGACTGACATGAAACTGCTTTTGATTTAATCAAGTTTGGCTGGCTCACAGTTGCTTTAGGAGGCAGTGGAAGAGCTGACCTGCCTACACTTAAAATGGTTATCTTCGACAGCTACAACATTTGTATTTATCACGTACCTTGTCTTCTTTTACACTTTTTTTTTCTGTTTCTTCACAGTTCTTCTCAAGTTCATTTTCTAACTTCTTAACTTTTTTCTGAAGTTCATCGATCAGATTTTGCTCACCAGCTTTGTTCTGAAAAATTACAAACTTTCATCAACTTAAAGCGTAGTGACCACTACCTAAGTATTTTTTTCCCCTCCAAAAATAATGACTTTAATTCCAATGGGTAGAATTAACTTTAAAAAGATCATTTAGGCTGCAAGCTATCTTTACTTCGACAATTTTACTCTGCATTCTAAACTTAATTCAGTAGTAAGTAGTTGAATTCAAAAACAAAGTTTAGACAGTTACACTTCTGAACAGAGAAGTGAGGGCAGACAGTAAGATCACAAAATTTAAGCTAGCCATTTTTAATAGCTATAGGAGTGGAAAATTAAACTCTTCAGGCTCTAAATTTATTTCAAGGAAAAAGTATTTTTTAGCCTGTTCAATGTATTTGAGACTTACTTCTAAGAGGAAAAAGTAATAGCTCGTGCGTAACCCAGCTGATGGCAATCAGTTTTAAATTGAGTATTGGTCTCAATACCTGTCAAAGGTGGTTAATCTTTTCCCCATCAAGCCAGACCATCTAGTATAAAAGCTCGACTAAGATGAAACAGATTTTTAAAAGCCACTTCTACCTGAATACCACTGGTTAGCCTTCTGATCCGTTTCTTCAGTTCTTTATTTTCCATTTCGATCTCATTTTTTTCTCTCACCATTTTAGTAAATGCCTTTTGTTTCCTCTGAAGTTCTTGGTTCAGCTCATCCCTTTCTTCTAACAAAGCACTCTCCTTGTTTTTACTTAGTTTAAGGTTATCTGTAAGTTTTGAAATCTGATTATTTAATTCCTCTATCTGTATCTAGAGAAAAAACATATTAAAAAAAAATCAAGATATACCAGCAACATAAAAACAGAATACAAAAACATTATCTTGTACTCACTGTGAGCCCCTTTGTTTCTCTGTCAACAATCTCCTGGACGTTCATATATGCCTCTTTTTGTGATGCTGCAGAAATAATCTGCTGTTCAGCATTAGCAGTCATTTCTGCTCGAAGTTCCAAAAGTGCTTTACTCAAAGCCTGAAAATAAAAAAATGCAAGTTCTAATAAGAGAAGAAGCTAATATGAACATTAAAAAACAACAGAATGCAATTGTATTTTATGTTGAATTATGCAACTATATTTCACCTCTTGCTGTACTACACATAGATTCTTAAACATTAAGCCACATGAAGCATAAATTTTTATTTGTGATCTAGATATGTAATTTTCATTGACTGACTTTCTGCTGCTTCTCTTTTAGGGCTAACTGGTTCTTCAGCTGTTCCACTAGGCTCTTCATTGTTGCTGTAGGTGCTCTATTATTTGCTTCTTTTTGAGCTTCTAGTTCAGCTTTTACATTGGCTAATTCCTTCTCCTTGTGAAATAGCACTTTCTTCAATCCATTTGCTTCATCTTTCAGTTGTTCCACATCAACTGTGTGCTTTTCCTGAAGCCTAATGTAAAACAAGTATTAATAGGGCACACTGCTTAATTATTAGCTAGCAAACTCCAAATAAATAACAGAAGACACCATGTTCTATTTTTTGTTGTTAAAGCAAATCATCATAGAAACACAGAAAAGGCTGGGTTGGAAGGGACACTAGAGCTCATCTAGTTCCAACCCACTTGTCATTGGCAGGGACACCTCCCACTAGATCAGGTTGCCCAAGGCCCCAACCAGTCCGGCCTTGGATGCATCTGGGGATGGGGCATCCATCCTCTGGGCAACCTGTTCCACTGCCTTACCATCTCATGAGTAAAGAAATGGTATACAGATTTGAGAATGGCAAAAAAAAAAAAAAGCTGCCTCAGCAAAGAATGTCTCCACTTAATAAGGAAATTATTCAAGAATAATTGACCAGTCTAGAACAAGGTTCTAGTTTAATTCCTGTCCTTGACTGCTAAGGAAAACATCATCCTTTTTTTTCTTTTAAACAGGAGTTAAATTTTCATATGTTTAAACTTGTCAAGCAGCAAGTCCAAATGCTGGTAGTGAGTGGAGGGGAAGTATCACAATAGCTTAAAGACTACTCTCATATCTAGACTAATTAAATACTTTCTTTTTGATTGGATGGCGCAAAGTTTATAACTGAAATACGTATTTTCAAGCCACATTTTTCAATATCAGCCTTAAGGAAGAGCTTTAAAGCAAAAATAGTTTATATTTACCAATCATAATAACTCTTATTTTTTTCAGCCAAACCTAAATATCAGCTAAAACAAGTTCAATTCAACAGACCCCTTCAGTAACAGCAATGCACAGCTGTTGTGACTTATGTTAATAGTCTAAAAACTTACTGGGTTCTGATAGTCTCAAACTCTTTGATTTTCATTACAGTAATCTGTTTTTGTTTTTCCAAATCAGATGATGTTTTCTTTAATTTACCAACAAGTGAAGCAAGAGAATTGTCTTGTTCTACTACAGTTTGCTCTATTTCAGCTAAACGGAGGAAGTGTTTGTCACTGTCAAGTGATAAAGAAGGCTTTTCCATTAGCTCCTGTAAAACAGAACAAATGTGTGCGATAAAAATCTTACGCTTTGAATCAAAGGTTAGTGATGCATTTTAAACTCAATTCTAACTAAGCATTAGTATCTATCATGTTTATCTACTGAGATACAATTCTTATACTACTTTGAAAAGAGCTTTGCAAGTGGAATAATCTACAGAATAACCAATTATGAATAGGTGTCACCTTATCATCAGTTGTCAAAGGAAAATCTGTATTAAAATGGACTTGATGCAACTGACTGAAAAGAATAGAGAAAAAATAAACCTCTCTTCTTCCCCTATAAGTCTATCGATTAGAATATGAAGAATGATGTTATAGTCAAAAGCAGAAACTTTGTTTTACACTTGTCCTCTAATTCATCTATCTCAAATTCAAGAATTTCTGAAGTTCTTTCTGTATTGACCATCCATTTATTCTTCATCATCATTTATTACTTACTTTTGACTACAAAACTGTTCTTTTGAGTAACCAGTTTCAAAATATAGGAACAACTTCACAAATCCCACAAATACATATAACTCACCAAAGCTGTCTGTTTCAATTTATTAAGAGAATTCTCAGTACACAAATCTAACTTCTGGTGTAGAACTCTAATGTCTTCTTCATGTTTCTTTGCTATTTCCTCTTGTTCCTGTTAGTTCAAAATAAAAATGCAATTCTACTGATGCACATGGAACCAAAGTACCCTTCACACTGATTCTTCAATTATTGCTCAGTGCTGTTCCCCAATTTTTCCTCTAATTTTTCTGTTTTTCAAAAGACTTTTCATCTTGTCAATGATTATACCTTTCTTTTTTTCCACTCTTTTCAACGCTTAATACTGGAAAAAAATTGACATTTGCAGTTTTAAGATATTTTACAAGTAGTGTACTGCACAAGGACAGGAGCTAGAAAGCAAACCAGCTGGTGGTGCTCCTCACCAACTATGAGTCACTATGGGTAGTGATATCCATACTATATACTTTTCAGGGCTGCTTACTTTGGACTAACTTTCATGTGATTCTATGGGTTGAATGTCTACTAGCAGACAGAGCATAGTAAGTTCATTCTTAAGATTGTATCTTCTGTTTTAGCTCCTATCCTAAAACTTGATCTCTCAGATAAAATAACTACATATGTTAACTAAAGTTAACAATGATGCTTCAGATATATGCTTCAGATCTAAACATACTAAAACAAATGCATCTTTAGTCTTGAAATGTCTCCTGAACACAAGGTTTATTCGTTTAAAATATGCTTTAAGAATCCAAAAGTTACATAATGTGCTTTAAGAATACAATAATATGCTTTAACACAAGTTTTATACTTGAAAAGTATATTTTAAGTTACAGCATATTTAAGAAGTACGTTTCCCCTAAATTCTCTTCTTTCATATACCTTCCAAATTTACTACAAACTGCAGTCCACTGTTGCAAATACTTGAAGTCTCTGAAATAATGGAGTCCACTTCTCACAGCAGATTTTTATTTTCTTCCTTTCATACTAATTTAATTCCTAGATAGATACCATATACATATACCTCTTGACTAAGCAAACCTCTTATTTAAAGAAATTTAAAAATTATACATGAACATTCTACAGAAAAAAACAAATAACTGTATTCTGTCCTGAGATCAAAAAAGTTTTTTTCCACTAGCAGTGAGGTTAACAAAGGATCAACTGAAACCAAACAAATGGAAAAAAGTTTATGCAAAACATAAATACCTCTCTTGCTTTACAAAGCAGATCTTGATATTTTTTTAACATTTCCTCCTTCTGATTTAATCGTGCTTGCATATTTGCAATAGTTTGATGAGCAATTTTTATTGCATGATGGTACTCTGGATCATCTTCTTTTTTGCCTAATTCAGCTATTATTTTCTCTTTTTCTGATGTTGAAGGCAACCGAAGTCTTAGTTCATTTATAACTTTGTCTCTGGATAAAACGTTTTGTTCAGCTTTCCACAGAGCAGCTTCCTTTTCTTTTAATTTCTACAACAAAAAGCAATTATTGCATTCACAGAACTCAAATGCTGCAAAAAAGAGCTTACTTTTTTTTAAAAAGTAACAGATTTGTCCAAATGGGTTTATAATCAAAAGGCTTTGTGTATTCAGTTTTGGAATTCAGTTATGGAATTACTGTTAGATCAAAGTCGCAGGGTATCTTCTGCTCACACACTTATGCAACTCACTTTGTGCTATCAAAACTAAGGTGGTAGTGTTTTTAAGATTAAGAACCATAAAGTATCTAAAGTCAATTTAACCAGATACAGAATTTTGTAGAAGAATGTCCCACCCTAGTAAAGTTATAATCTAAAATAATCAAAATGTTCCCAATAATCTGTTCCAGTTGAAAGAACTACATAACTACAAATAAATATATTATCTAAATTTTCTCTGAGTTAAAATACTTCTAAGGAAATCGACACATTTGTTGGACATTCATAAAAGGTATTAGTTAGAGAAAAATAATTAAGGACATTGAAATACAACCTTTATCCTTTATATGGTAAGTTATACATTTAATTACCTCCTCTAGTGATTTGCAGGTTGCCCTTGTTTCCACAATTATTTGAATATGCTCCTGAATCTTCCTCAAAGCCAGCTCAAGTTGTCGTGGGAGGGGCAAACTAGGGTCTGGAACTGATCCTGTGGCCTCTTCACACTGTACAGAACAATTCATATTCATATTATACAACAGCTCTGAAAAATGTGCTTCTCAGTTTACTTATAGTTAATTCAGTGCACATACCTTTAGAGCAGTACTAAGTATTTCATTCTGTTGCTGATCATATATGTCTAATTGGCGCTGCAATTCTAATTCCCTCTGGTCCCATGCCATTTGCCTTTCTTCATGAAACTGTAACAAATGTTTGATAAAGGCATTTTATTTATTCAAGGCAATGGAGATTTTATAACCAACTTAAACAAGAAAAAAAAGAAAGTGCTATTCTAATAGACCATGTGCTATTAGAGAGTGTTACAGAACCATGATGCAAACATCTGTTATTACTACAAAGAATTACTTTAAAATCACTTAAAGAATATGTTGTTTTTCTAGTAGCATGCAGAAATGCATACCTTGTTCTGCTGCACAACTTCTTCTTCCAAATTATTGATTGTGCATTCGTACTCCGAAATTATGTTATGCAAATACTTCATTTCTTCCTTTTGCTTAACTAATTCTCGATTGAGTTTAAGTTCCTGCAGATGGAGTTCCTCCATCTTCATATGCCATTCTATTACCTAATAATGAATGATACACAGTATTATAATTTACCAAGCCTACATGCCACCTAGATGCAGCTACACTCCAGCTTTGAGGAAGAGCAGCACTTATCCAAGCAAGAGAAAGATTCTGCCTTTTTAAGTTTCTTCCCTTGAATGAGGCAACATGGCAAGATGATGAACTGCAGAAGGAATTATGAAAAGCACAAAAGACAACTGGAGAGGTAAAATGTTCCCCCACGTTGTCAAAAGAACTCTCTCTGTAAATAAGTTTCAAATGACGTAACAAACTAGATACGGATATTGAAGAGAAGTGAGAAAGCCTTATTCAAATTGCAAAGCACTATTTTTACAATAGCAAAATATGGTTAAGTAGAATGATATGGGTGTAATAATATTTCTGACCCTGCTTCCCTTGGATCTATTTACAAGACAGGAATTCATAGCAAGGATTTCAAAACAAGCTCATGCAACAGAACTTCAGAATTTTACTCTGTATTTTATTTAGTGCATAATTTAATTTAATTCATAATTTAATTAAACTTAATCCAATTTAATTCACAGTAAGACCCTATTTCCTATGCCACTTAATTAAAAAAAGAAAACTAGTAACTCTGACTGCGCTGACTTTTACATGGCAAATAACTAATCATGTTGTTACTTTTTTAAAATGGGAAAACTAAAAGTGATAGCTGTCATATTCTGACACAGTACATGTTGAGATCTTGAAGCTCTACGTTAAACAGAGGTTCAGGAAACACACTGAAATGAAATTTAGCATAAATGTTAAATTAGATTCAGAGAGCTATTCAAAGATGTAAGAAAGCAAACCTTTTGAGCTCCTCTCGTATCCTTCAATGCAGTTAATAATTCTTCTAAACTTTTCAGCTTCAACTCCACCTCCATTGCTCTGCTTTCTGCATTTTGTCGGTCCTGCTGGGCACGCTGAACTTCTTCTAGGATTTTCAGTTTGTCACTCTGTAGCTGAATCATTGTTCTAGAGAATTTTTCTTGTTGTGCTAAAGGTAGAGCCCCACTAAACTGTCTCCGCAAAGACTGAACTGTCTGTCGTAGATGTTTTGCTCTATTCCTTCCTTCCAGTCGGGCAAAATATAAGGCGTGCTCTCTGTCATCAAGTTTCTGCTCTAAATGTAAGTTGTGGATTTCCACCTTCTTTAGTTTCAATTTTAGAGTCTCCAGCTTGCCTATAGCAATAGATTCACTGCTTTGAAGGGCTATGATATGCTGATGCAGTTTTGCAATAACTGCTTTTTCATCAGACTGTGCCTAAGAACAGAATTGTAGAGCAAAATTATTTTTCAAATATTTTAATGCAGTGTATTACTGCAGCTATTACCTTTTGTATTTTATATATTGCATGCATTTTATTCAACAGATACAAGCCTTTAAAAAGAACTTTTAATTTTTCCAATCATTAATACAGCCATGTCTGAAATAGAAATTTTCAGATACCAATCTTAAAAACTGTTTCTTCCCAAAATACCAGAAAATGGGGAAGAAAAGCAAACCTAAACATACCAGAAACATCAAAGGTGGCAGACGTGTTATATCCAGGGATTGAAACCATTCTAGAAGATGGAGACAATCCCAAGAAATCATTTTAGCTATTAACAGAACAAGATAGCGAGCTTTATCTTCATGCTTCACAAGTCAAAGCCTGTCTCAAAAATAAAAACAAAAACACACTACCAACACTCTTAATTTTCTGTTTAAAAACTGACCCCTATTAATATAGGAATATATCTAAATAACATGGAAATAGGCTCAGGATTTTTCTTTTTTTAAAAAAGCTGTACAACTACAAATAGAAAAAATATATAATTATGAAAGTAACACAGAATTCTTGTAAGGTTAAGCCTTCTTGAAAGGGTAAGAATTAATTCTTAAAGGATTGGTTTGGTAAGATCCTTCTGAAATACTTTTACAGGTTCCTCATTTACTGTAAAACTATTTCATTTCTTCCCTGCCCTGAGAAAAAAAAAATAAATTCAAAGTGGAGTGCTAATAAACGTTAATATTACCATACCTGATAGTCTAAAACTTGCATTCTAAGAGATTCCACTTCCTTCTCTCTGCATTGCTGGCGTGCCTCTAGAGCTTCAACTTGCATTTTTGCAACATCAGACAGTTCTCTCAATCTTAAAAGAAAAACAAGAGCATTGTGTCACTTCAAACCACTGAATAACTTGTTAAGTTTTTCTACACAGAGCATTCTAAGAAAAGATGCTTATTTTGTCTCCTCATATCAAATATTTGAAGAGTGTTTTTTCTTCTTTTCAATACTCTTCTCTACTGCTCAGCAATCTTGTTAGAAAAATTCTTTTGTATTGCTTCTCACCTTTTTTGATGGATTTTTCCTTTAAGTTTGCTACCAGTAATCTTTCTCAAGGAAAACGTCATGTTTTTTACTTGAAGTAAGTACCTCTCTCCTTCTCTATTTCTCTTCCAGTTCAAGACATAAATGCGCAACAGGATTCATACTCTATTCCATTCTCTGCTTCCCCAAGTCTAATGTCCCATTTTCAACATCAAAATTACTGCACATATCCACAGACTTTGCTAATTTAGGAATATAGCAACATTACATTATTTGTTGGGGTGGTTGTGGCACAGGAACAGAAAAAAACCTTGATTTGTTTAAACACACTAACAAGAAATATTTTAGGACACACTTATGACTGTCTACCCAGGCCAGCATTTAATTCTTTGTTCAAATCACAGCGAAGCAAACAACTGAGTTAAATGCTTACTGTCAACACCAAATTTGGCATATATAAATGCCAAAAAAATCAAGCACTGAAAAGTGTTACATACAAGAATTTGAGCCAGCATAGATTTTTTGCAGCCTTCCAAACACACTGCACTATCAGTTTGTTACCTCAACACTTACTTTGATACTTCAATCTTGAGCTCCATCTCACGCTTCTCTAGGTCCATGATTTGTCGTCTGTCTGCATCACTCACTGCCTTACTTACACTATTTGACAGTTCATCTCTTAATTCCTGTTCCACTTTCTGTGCCTCAAGATTGATTTTGGTGAGCTTAAAGAACCAAAAAAGAGAATGATATTGTAAGCACACAATTGATCCCAAACCTGCAAAGAAAATGAAGTGCCCAAAGTAACTTATTTTAAAGTCATTACAAAACACTGTTCAGCCGTATTTGAAAAGTAGTTTATTTCCTCTCTGCTTAAACCTATTTTTGTTCACAACATTGCATGCAGATAGGAAGAGATACACAGATCAGCATGGAACAGAATTCTAGATTAAACCCTATTTTAATTAGTGAATTTTCTTAAAATCATTCCAGCAAATAACTTGTTTTTAAACTAAAACAAGAAAAAATAGTAAAACTGTAAAGTCTTTAGGAAATGAACTGTCTTACTTTAATATGCTGTCCAGCATATTGTGATTGATAATACTGGCAATAACTGTCCAGGTTCCTAATACCAAATGTGTTTTGTCCTTTTTTAAAAAATACCTTTATCAAGTAGCCTGACTGTTAAATATTGAGTAAATGGTGTATCACATCATTGAGCATTAGGAAAAGATGGGAAATCCGGAAAGCATTATGGGACACACAGTAGCCTTAGGAATTAATTTACCAAATACAGTGGCAGATTAATTTGATACAACTCATTAATTAAATAAACAGAAGTCTTACAAGGAGCAGCTGATGGAACTGGGATTGTTCAGTCTGGAGAAGAGGGGGCTCAGGGGAGACCTTATCACTCTCTACAACTGCCTGAAAGGAGGTTGTGGTGAGGTGGTGATCTGCCTCTTCTCCAGCATAACCAGTGATGGGACAAGAAAGAATGGCCTCACGTTGCCCCAAGGGGAGGTTCAGGTTGGATATTAGGAAAAAATTCTCCCTGAAAGAGTGGTCAGGCACTGGAACAGGCTGCCCAGGGAGGTGGTTGAGTCACTATCCCTGGAAGTGTTCAAGGAATGTTCAGATGTTGCACTGAGGGATGTGGTTTAGTCAGGAAATATTGGTGGTAGGAGGACGGTTGGACTAGGTGATCTTGGAGGTCTCTTCCAACCTTGGTGATTGTATGATTGATAAAATAATTTCCTAAACAAAAATATTTGGTCTATCTTATTGTCTCAATTTAATATATTTGAGGCAGTACTATCTGAAAAAATATCAAACTACTCAAATAGAGGTTCTTACAGGAACCGTGAAAAAGAGTACAAAGTCACACTGAAATAGATTTTTGAGTTTAGAATGTGAAGATTTCCTATTCTCAAAGTGATTGCACAATTTTCATTAATTACCTAAGATAACGCCTGAGGTATTAGTGAAATAGAAGAAGTTATTCCATCATAAGAGACTCTAGGAATATCGGGAAGATTAGAATTTAAAAAATAGAATAAAGTCTCCTACTATTAAATAATGAATCTGTAAAACAAACTTCAAATAGAAATGCTGGGGACAAAAAAAATCTAGCAAGATTAAAACTGATATAAAATGTAATTATAAGGATCATCAGCTTCAACAGCACAGGACTTCGATTTCTGCATTACAGAAAATGATTGGCATGTGACATAAGAACACAGTCTGCAAAAGAATAACGACACTCACTTGCAAAAGGGATACAAAGCTCCAACAATTGAAATCATCGATCATTAGGGGAAAATTAGCAGAGAAGAAATTGTATGAATTAGACATAAGAAGCAGGTGATGAACAGGCTTCTTTCCAGGAGTCTGTTGATGAACTAGGAAACTACATCAAGTTGCTCATAATGTGTTTTACAGAGAAAAAAAATTATTTGAAATAAACTGGCGGTATTTTTTTTTGTCCAGTCATGCAAATTTGCAGCTCATAAAAGTTACTACATTTTGCATCATAAAACAATCATATTGATACATAACTGATTAATACTTTTTCAAAAACTCAAGAATATGCTTCTAATATGTGTCAAATTATGTTGTTAATTCTCAACACACTTACCTCAGCAAACTTTGTTTCCAATTCGAAATTGCGTTCTTCTACTTGCTTTAAAGTATTCCTTAAATGTTCATACATACATTGCAAATGTTCTGCTCTCTGTCTTTCATTTAGTTCCTTCATTTCCAACATGGCAATTTTCTTAGAAATTGATGAAATCTCACTGTTGGTTATTGCTTTTGTAGCCTTGTCCATGGCACTGTCATCCCCTATATTCAAAAAATATTTACATTATGGAATACACAGGCTGATTCAACTATGAAAGTTATTTACACCTTGAAGGAGACTTACTTTTTCCTTGTTATATAAACTTTATCTAAACATACATTAGATGTCAGGGAAATATTTTACTGAGAGAGTGGTGACATGCTAGAACAGGCTGCCCAGAGAGGCTGCGAATGCCCGATCCCTGGAGGTGTTTAAGGCCAATTTGGGTGGGGCCCTGGCAACCTGGTCTAGTACTTGATCTAGCCGTTGGCAACCCTGCCTGTGGGAGGGGGGTTGGAACTTGATGATCCTTCAGATCCCTTCCAACCCAAGCCATTCTATGACTGTGAATGATTCTATGCTACATACTGTTTTTTAAACTGGAGGCATGGCTATTTAAAAAGTGTTGCCTTATTAAATTTTAAAAATACCTGATCAGGATAGAATATTATTACCATTTTAAATGCGTGTACCTGCAAAGATGGTTAGAGAAACTAATAACTGCTTTCATGCTTACTTTATCCTTTTTCAGCTGGTAAATCTTCAAGAAATTTAATTAAAATCTTTAAAAGAAAAATAAATTGATAGGTTCTTCTTGGATAATGAGAATGTATGTAAAATGTAAATAAGGAACCCCCAGATACTGGGAGAAAACTTTTTGTTTCGGAACATGAATCCAGGAAAAAGAGATCATTTTTCTGACCATCAGTGAAGTACTTTGACTGACAACTGAGTTAGAAAAAAAATAAAAAATAAAATCAGGAGATGTAGCTTTGCAAGTTCTGGCTTTTAAACCCTTGACCCAACAACCCAAAAGTCAATGCAGAATAATTTCCAGAGGAAAAAAACAATTTTGGTTTTGGTAGAATAACGTAAGTAAAATGAAACCAAACAAAAGAAGAAGAAAATCACATAAATTATTTGAAAAAATTAAGACTATTAATGCAAGATACAAAATAATGTTGACTTTTTTAAACAGATACATGAATTTTAAAACATTGTAAAATACTACTTTTACTCAGGACATACCATTTGTTTTTTAATGTTGCAATTCAACTTTCATACTTACCCAGTTTAGTCATTTGTTCCCAAGCCTGTTCTACTGTGTGAAGTTTCTCTTTTGTGATTTCCAGTTCCTTATTCAAGAAATTTATCTGTGATTTTAAGGATTCATTTTCACGCTACATGACAGAAAAGTCGCAACATTACAGCAAACTATTAAACTCTAGTAGACTTTGTTTATTATCTATAAAATATTTTAAATAAACACATTTTACATAAGTACAACCAATTTACGTTTTGGAACAGAATAGCTTAAGTTGCCTCATAAGCTCTTTCTGTTACATCTTACTGTCAAACTACTACTACCATGAGAACTTTCGTTCCTGGATTTCTTCATCCAATTCTAGGTGGTCTATGTTTGTCATACTAAGCATACCATTTCCAGTAGGAAGGGAGGCAGTACTTCTGGAAGATATTTCATCTTACACTTAAGTACATGTCTGAGATTGGTCATAGGCTTCTTTTAGATCTTTTAAGTATCTAACAGGATGCCAAACATCTCTCCTCCACACAGAAATATAAATTTCCACGTTAACCAGTAAAACAAATGAATTTTTTCATATTAATTTCAGCTTCTAATTTTCTAAACACAATTTTAGCTTGCTATTTATAAATGGTTATTTAGCTCTGTATATTTACTGAAATACCTAATAAAAGTTTTCATATATACAAAAAAATCCGTAAGATAGAGAAGGAATTATTACTCAATTTAGCTAAAAAAATGCAACTACCCAATTCTAAACAGACAAATTTAATTGTACGGTAAGTTTACCCATCACATATATTTAGCCTTTGTCAACCTTAAACAACCCAAAAGACAAGAAAATTATATTAATTCTAAATAGTCATAGTTTTGTGGACTACTACTTCTGAATGAATGCAGGGCAGAAGGTAGAAACTCATCTTTGAAACTAGTTTCACAATCCACTATGAATAACCTCTCTACTTAAAGAATACTTAACTATTTTCAGCTCCTATTTAAATCCTATAGTGATTTATTTGTTCATTTACACCTACAAGAGTGTTACTCTTGTAACTCAAGAATGAGTTAAACCACTTTTTTTTGGGAGAAAGCCTTGAGAGTGTCTGCACTCATTCTACTTTATGATCTCTAACACTGAAGATTATAACAGACATTGTGTTTGCCAGCTTGGTTTTGGTAATCAAAGCACCACAGAAGAAACATATCCACATCTTAACTTAAAATCCAAACATGGCAAAAAAAAAAAAAAAAGGAAAACAAAAAACAAACAAACAAAAAAATACGATACCAACAACAAATTAAACAGAAGGCTTTTAAGCTTGTATGGAATGAAAGCTGAGATTTTTCATGTTTCTTAATACACTGACAAATTACAAGGTAAACAAATTAAAATTTGAGAGCAGCAATGAGACTTGCTCCAACATCTCATGCTTGCTATAGAAATGCTGTAACTAGTAGTTCCAGTGTTAGGATTTCCAATGCTACACAAGACAAGTTCCATCTTGCTTTTAACTGAGCAGAAAAAAAACAAGTAGAATGAATGTAAAATGAGATGTAGTTTTGAGCCTCAAGGCTCAAAGGTAACACAGACATTACCTCCATGTGTTCCATGTTTGTTGTCCGCTGGACGAGCAAATTGTCTTTTTGTAACATATCTCTGTATTTAGCAGTTAATGCATTATATTGCTTATTAGCCAGTTCTAGTTCAGACAGTGGAACGCTACCATCCAACACTTTTTGTAGAGCTGCAATCTTAAAGCTAGCCATTTCCTATGAAAACATTCAGTACAATGGGTTAATGTTTACTAGGTAAAGAATTGCTCCAAAGAAAAAGAGAAAAATAGTTATTATGTTTCAGAATATGGTACTGTTTTATCTTACTAAATTAATATACATCTTTATGCATTGTTTGCAAAAAACATTGACAAAATTTTGCTGGTGTTGAACTGTCCAGATCATTCTATCATCAGTTACCTTTACATCGTAAGTCACTGTCAAAAACATATTTTGTAAAGATAAGTTAATGCAGGTCCTATCAACCTGAAGGGCCAAAAAGTGTGGTATGGTTTTATATGAAACTTTCAACAAAAAGAACTCATTGAAACTTTTTCAGACAAAGAAAACAGATTGCATATTACGGTACTTATATAAATACAAAGAATGCTTTGATAAAACAGCATTGAGCAAGCACTTACATAAAGCATTCAAACTAGTACTGCTTTGTTTAAAAAAAAACACATATTTACTGCCGAATCGTAAAATTAAAAGTGTTTACTATTACTACTATTAACTATACCTTGAATCGTTGCAAATGTCCAATCTTCCCTGCAACTGCAGTCTCCATGTGTGTCACTTCACTCTTCAGTTTCTCATTTTCTTTTCTAAGGTGTCGTTCCATTTCAAGAAGAGTGGTATACTGCCTTGTTAATGACTTTTCATTAACTCGTAAAACAGTTATTTTTCTATTATTTTCTGCAAGCCATTTTTTTGTTTCATCAGGATCCAGCTCAAGTGCACTGAGTAAATTCTGTAAAGATATTTTTTAACAAGAATCTTGTACAGAAATATGGTAGAATTGAACTACATTAATGTAGCCTTACATATGTTTATAATTATAACAAAATGTATTTGAATCATCTTTGAGACTAAATAGAATTAGCTTAGTACCTAACAAACACTAATAATGTCCTGCTTTAGAATCATAGAATTAGCTAGGTTGGAAAAGACCTACAAGATCATCCAGTCCAACCATCCACCTACCACTAATAACCCCACTAAACCATGTCTCTCAACACTGTATCTAAATGTTTCTTGAACACCTCCAGGGATGGTGACTCAACCACCTCCTTGGGCAGCCCATTCCAGCGCCTGACCACTCTTTCAGAAAAGTAGTATTTCCTAATGTCCGGCCTGAATCTCCCCTGGCACAACTTGAAGCCATTCCCCCTCGTCCTGTTACTAGTTACAAGAGAGAAGAGGCTGACCCCCAGCTCACTACTACCTCCCTTCAGGCAGTTAAAAAGAGAGATAAGGTCTCCCCTGAGCCTCCTCTTCTCCAGACTGAACAATCCCAGCTCCCTCAGCCGCTCCTCATAAGGCCTGTGCTCCAGACCCCTCACCAGCTTTGTCACTGTCCTCTGAACATGCTCCAGGGGCCTCAATGTCTTTCTTGCACTGAGGGGCCCAAAACTGGACACAGAAGGTGCCCATATTTTGAGAACTAAGATTTGTAAAGTGATCTCTATGCTCTCACAGGTGCACTCGTGTGGACACAGGTTTGTACGCACGTATAAATCCTGGAGGGATTATGGAAAGAAACTATAGTGACTCAGGCCACAGAAGACACATGAGCTTTAGTTTGCCATCGTACACATCAACGTGCCAAGGAGACAGAGAAAAGGAACTGGAGCTGTAAAAATCCCAGATTTCTCTGAACCTAATGAAGAAGAGTAGTCTTGCGGACTGAAAAAACACCAGACTCCTGGAAGCCTGAAGTGATTAAAAAAATCTAGTTCCTTGACAACTAGCATGCCTTCTGCTTTTTAGGCCTACAGTAAAATGCTGTAGGCATCTTAACAGTAATAATATGGTTTACTTTTTGTATTCTTGATACTGAGTGCACAGTTCTGACAGTTAATTACATTCCAATAATAAATTAATAAATATTTCCCTTCTGATTAGATTTGAACTGAGCAGATTTTCCCTGTGCAACATTTTCCTATTCTTATAAATTATAGTACTGTTTTATAATCACTCTTTATTAGCCACTACTTATTGATGCTTTTAAAGTGGAAGCAAAAGTACTTACAGAGTATTCCTTTATTTTTGTAGCATCTTGTTCTTTTTGCTCCTCCAGCTTTTTCTTTGCCTCTTTCATTTCTTCTGATTCTTTCTGCCAGCTTTCCTTTTCTCTAAAACAGTAATTAAATACATTCATTTAGAATCATGAAGCACTTGGTAATTTTCAAAACTGTAACTAAGCCAGCAACTCTGAAATACTGCAAACCAAGATATTTTTTTTAAAGCAATAACTGAAAACTTATCTGTTTGGGTTCAGCTAGATTATTGATTTCCCTCAGAAAACAGACAAAACTAAACTTAGACTCTTCACATCCAAGATCAGCATTAGAGGTCCAAATTCAAAAAAAAAAAAAAAAAAAAAAGGCAAGCAATGGCTGTAACATTAACTCAAATTTTCATGGTCTTGCAAGTCTTTCCTTCAATAGCATTCATTTTGTTTCAGGCGCACAGACAACATCACTTCCCACTCCTGCTTTTCTATTTCAGTTAAAAAAATAAAAACATAAAATCATTAGATAGATAGACAACTCTCCTATATCAATCAATCTCCTCCCTTTACTTCAACCTGTAACATATTTAGAGAAGGAGCCTTGAATTATCATCTAATACCTGTGATGGAGTTATGTAATCAAGTTGTAAACGAGGCAATATATTATAGCCCTTAATGCCTCAAAGATATCATTATCTGGGAAGTCTTAACTGATTCAAAGAACAAACAGAAGCTTCCACAGGATGAAACACTATTATTCCAAAAGTCGTCCAGTCACTGCTCACTCCAACCCCAAAACAGAACGGATACAGCTAGTTAGGAACCCAAATCAGCAGGTTGACCTCTATGCTTTTAGCAAATTTGGATCCTTTATTGTGACAGTAAGAAGACCTTTATAGAAATTAGATTCAATTAAACATAAGGAGGAACTGAGAGAAACAAGCATTAAGGACTGAAGATCCGAAATCCTGAGAGATGTCTGACCCTCTCTAGATAATCATTTTCTGTTTTTTTTTCTCCCTCAGAGGAACTGCTAGGACTGTATGGAATACGAAAGCCAGTGACCTGAGATTCTAATAAAACATCAGAAATCAGATGCGAAAAGTACAATGTAATTCTCATTTCAAATTATGCAGAAAAAAGATGTTGTAGAAGAAGTTCTATGGAAGAGTTTTCTGAGTTTCTTCAGGACTAAAGAATATATAGGACATCCAGCTCCAAGAGCAGCAGTGTTTATGACACTAATCAAAGAACCACTCCAATGCAGCTGTAAATCTTGATTCAAAATTATTAAACATTTAGATATTTGAATTGAAGAATTCAGAGAACAATACCTTTGATATTCTTTATAAAGCAAGCCTTGCTGATGACGAATTACTGCAAATTTTCGTTTATAGTCCTCTACTGCATCTTCTAGTTGTTTAAGTAACTGTTCTTTATTTTCCAGTTCCTAATGATTATTTTCCAAATAAAAAAAATGAAGTCATTATTATAGGCTTTAAACATAAAAGCATTAGTCAGAATTATAGTTTTTCCTTTGCTTTTCAAGATAGATACTTCTGTCATGAATTCTGTCAATTGCAGATGTGAAATGTTGGTAACAGGTGGAAAAAGAAGTCCAGTGAATATTGCCATATGTATTACCAACTGCAAAATCGTTCTGTTGATGTTGTTAGTCCACATATTTAGTCCACAAAGAATACTAACTGAAAATCTACATGGAGAGCCATGCTCTCCTCACATTCCTAAATAAATATTTACTTTATCTTACACAATTAAAAAATATTCTCTAATAAAATAGTAAAGTTATCAAAGACAGAATAATCATAATAAGAAGACAACAAGTTATTTTTACTCCGTTCCTCAAAGAATCACTTCTTTACTACTTAATTCTTCTGTATGGTCTTCATGGGAAACATCACTCAGTTTCAATGTACTTAATCCCATTTTTACAAGTTCACCTATTTTTGACATCATTGAAAGAAAATTCACATGGTAAATAGAGATTGCTGCTGTACTTAAAAGAAAAAAGATCAGAATAGGGTTTTCACATTCAGATCTAGCTGTGAAATCAAGACAGCAGTGATAGAATTTCTCATAGAAAGAATAAAACTACTGAACTGTAAAGTAGATTTTCAGATCTAAATTCAGATTTTAAACACAAGAAATCCAAACTGTTGCCAAATATATAATTACAATGTTTTGGTTTTACAGCACAGCAAAACATTTACAGCTTGAAAAAATAACAGAAACCAGAATAGTCCAAAGAGTTTACAGATGTCAAACTTCAAAACAATTCTGTAGAGCTCTCCCATGTCTATGCATGACATGGTAGTAGATTTTGGAGGAATGAGCTACATGTTACAAATATTCTCAATATCAAGGGATAAATGCATTACCTGTATAAGACGTATTAAATATTCATTCAAAGAATTAATCATATTAACACTTGAAGGAACCATCCCTTCTGGAAGATTCACTGTTTTGAAAATAATATTGGCACAATCTGATTGACGTAATATGCAAATTTCATTATTCAGTTGCGCAATCTAAAGAAAAGAAAGAAAGAAAACAAAGTAACTCTTTTTATTCAATTAAAAAATATCAGATTGATGAAGAACATATTGGCTTTCCAATATTTTTAAGTCAGTTGTTATTAACAATCTAATTCCGTTCCACTTACATTCTAAGGCATTCCATAAAAATATTAAATACATAGTATCTTGAGTTAAATGGATCAAGTGACTCCAAAAATCAGGGCATATTCACATATCTGTCAGTTTTATTTTGAACTGTTTAAAATATTGTGAGTTTATGTAACTTTTTAGAAGATAAAGATTAGGATAGAATTATTGCAGTGGTTTACTCTAAACAAATCTTTGCTTTTTCACTTCTTAAAGGCTCTCCAGTTCTCTAGTCTACCAGTACACAAAGCATTCTTCTAGAATATTAGCTGCTGGCAAATCCTTTTGTGTTACTAAAGCTATTCTCAAGGGCAAACTTAAATTTCACTTCTTTTAAGATGTAATTCCTCACTCCTAGCCTGGAATTCAGAAGAATCTACTGTACAAAAAATGATACAGAAGAATCATTTTAGAGAATTATTCACCATTTTCAGAACACTTAATCAGTTTTGGCTTTGAAGAAAGCCATCTGTAAGCTTTTTTGATACAGTTCTTCCCAAGAGATAGCCAGACACTCTTTTTCAACATCATAGGGTATTCTATTCTAAGGCCGAAATAACATTAAGAACATTTGAACTTAAAGTGTTTTGAATTCATAAATTCAAGAAATAAATGTAATTAAGATTTGTATAATTACATTGCTTACATTACCTAAATTCAGCAACTTACAGTGTGCTTTTGTTCTAAATTACCACAATAGTCATTTTTAAGTACAAAATAAATTACATAATACAAATTGCATACCTTTTCATTTGCTTTTGCCAGCTGATTAGAGAAATTTATTGACTCCTTCTGAGCCTGTTTCAGTTCCTGTCTTAGTTCTTCATTTCGTCCTGTAAGCTGATCAACCTGAGCTTTCAAGTGCACACTAGCATCAAAGATTCCCTCTGTGTTCTTTGACTCAATTGCCTAGCAAAATAAACATTTAATTCACACAGAAAAAACAGAGAAAAAGACATTCTAACTTTTCTAAATCTGCTCATCTATTTGCTGATTATATATCTACCATATACTATGATATAAATGATCATATTTTCCTGTAAAAACACTAATTTTTCAGTACGATGTTTGAATAAAGAATGTTTCTTTGACATTTCCTGTAGGTCCTGCATTGATGTAACACATGCAAATCAACTTTTATCTTAAGTTTTATGTCAAGGACAGCAAACTTACCCAAGTCAGTCTCATACTATCTTTTTTTCTGTTATCTCTTCTTGTGGTTTTTTTAAAAAAATACAAAACAAAACAAAACAAAAATGGAGGAGTCACATTATATAATCCCACTCTTACTTGTAAGTAAGGAATTATATACCAGCTACTATTTAATTATACAATAATAGAGGACAAAAAAGCCTAAAAATCATATAAGGGCAAATAGTAACAAAGTAAGCTTACATTAACTAAACGATCCAAACTAGGGATTATTAAGGCTGTTTCTCCTCCCTTCACACTAGGATCCTTCTGCATTTCTTTCACAGCTTGCAATATTTCTTTCATTCCTTGTTCAAGTTGTTTATTCTCTTCTGATAATTCTTTTACTGCAATAAATATTGTTAATGTTTCTAAAAGCACTGTAACATGATTTATTTACTAGAACATTTCATCAAAATATCTCTTGATTTTATATATAATGTTCATATTACATACAGACAAAACCAACTCAGAAGATTTTTGCTGGAGAAATACCAATAAAACAATAGAAAAATCCTTCACAGGAAGACATATGACTTCACTAAACTTTCCAGTATTCCACGCTTCTCAAAACTTTTAAAGTTCTTTAGTAGCCTGTCTGATCAATTCTCACAGATCCAGAAACATAGCTATCTTGGAAATATTTGCGTGTAACAATGACTAATATAGGGACTGTCTGAATTCCTGGTACAGACTGGTAAAACAGAACATTTAAATTCTTTGAGTATAATAAGGACTCTCAAATCATACAGTCTTCCTACCACCATTTGTCTCTCAAGGGAAATTCCAGAGTTTCTAGCATAGAAGATTAAGTCTAGAAACATTAAATAAATACACAGATATATAGATAGACATATACATAGACAGACAAAACAAAATCTTGAGGAGATTCTCTGCATCTTGAAAACATGCCTAGATGTGCCAAAGAATGAGAAGTGAACTGCAAAATGGGGAACAATTGAGTATTGTCACTAAGACCATTTTAAAAAGCCAAAAAGAATTTTTAGAATTCACACTCTCTAGGAAACATTAAGATCCTTATATAGATAAATTAGCATTGTTTCTATTTCCGAAATTCTAATTTGACAAATGCTATTTATGCTTGCAAGCATTGCCTTAGCATCTGGATAAATTCACAAACAATTTCCATAGAATGGTATCAAGTAATTACATAGAATTTTTTTTACGTATATTGCAAATTCATTGTGAAAGATACCAAACTAAACTGCATTTAAAAGAAACTGCAAAGGTGAATATTTGTGGTCACAGTCACAAAAAAACAAAAGAAATAAACAAACAAATAATCTGCAGGTATCTGATAATACCTTGTAGTTTTAAAAGTACATAGTTCGAACTTACGTTTAGATTGAAATTTGACTATTGTAGTTCTGTTCTTTTCCAAATCTCTCTCTCTCACACTCAACTCATTTGCAAGATACTCATTCTAAAGAAACAAAAAAAGAATTAAAAATTCTAGGTTAGGAATATCAGCAGTAAAATTCTATTAAGACTCTGTGGTTATGAAATGTTAAACAAGAATGAAACATTTGAAGACATTCTAATCCATTACATTCAACAGTGAAATTACATAGTATGTGAATCAAAATGAGGTGTTACATCACTGGCAACCATTAAAGAAATAGTCTGGCAGCAACAAAACTATCAGGAAAAAAACTACCAGAATTATAAAACTTTATATAAATACCTTCTCTCTTTTTCATTTTTTAATTTTTAAAAACCCACAATCTACTACCTGCTCTGCTTGACTTCTGCATTTTTCAAGCTGTAGCTCTGCATAACTACTTAGCATCTCTTAATCAACAAATTTCTAGATATCTGCTCATTCTAAGAGAATAGGCCAAGAAGCAGCCCAAAACAAAAGTTTTCCTCACTAGTTTGGTCTGAATTAGAAGTTACGCACAATTCTTTGTTTCTGTAATTTTGATTATTTACCTCTAAGGCCTGCCACATTCTATGATATGCAGAAAACAAATCTGTATAGTCTGATATTGAGTGTTTTGGTATTTCTCTCACCTCTGTATTCCTTAATATCCCTGATGCCAATGTAAACTTTAGCTCTGGTGATATAAAAATTTCTCTTATGCTAGGAGTTTCTGAATTACAGTTGTCTTAAAGTTGTATTAATTACTTGCAACTCTGCCACTTGTTTTGAAACTAAATAAAGCAAAGAAGTATTTCTAGTTTTTTTTTTCCCCAAGTGATTTAAATTCCCAAGCATGCCAGAAGTTCTTCTAGGTAGATTTTCCACAGCCTCACTCTTTTCAGTTACAGCTTTCACTGTGTTCAAAAGGCTAACTGATGCTACTCTATCTGCAAGTGTGTTTCTCATTTCCATGTTACATGTCTTGCTAGCCTGTACTCACAGAATATAAGAAGTGTTCATTAGTATTAAAAAAAAGTTTAAAAAAATAGTAATTTGGGATTTTTTTTTAAAGGTAGTACAAGTTTTTAGAAAATATTTAAACAGGTATTTACAAACTAACATTACTGCTATTCTGAAACAGAAACATAGTAAATGCTTATGAGGTTGCTTTATAAACATACCTTTGCCTTTACTTCAGCAATATTATGTGTGTTCAAGAAATCTAATTTCCTCTTAGTCATTTGCTTCTCTTCAGTGAAGCTGTCTGTTATCTGCACATCACCAGCCTCCAGTGCTAATTGCAAGTAAATGTACAAGAAATAAGTTATTATGATTTTTTTTTTGTCTTTAAACAAGAAAATATGTTCCAGTTAGTAGATCCAAGTTCTGTTTTTCTACCTGCAGTGTAAGGAACTGTAAGCCTTTCCATTCAAACAGATTATGTTTGCCTAGGTAGCACAGAGTAGAAGTTTTTTTTTAAGATTTCTGAAATACCTTTATTATGAAGATTTACTGGAAATCATGGTGAGATAATCTTATATCTAAGAAGTGCAAATCAATGACAGTGATGCATTACTGGTCATCAAGTCAAAAATCTACTGGGCTGTAAGACTACAGAAACATAAAACCACTGACTTCTTCTTACATATTCAGAGAGAAGTATTTTACTTTTTAATTTCATCAACATAAAAAATTGAACAGAGCTATATTAATAACTGTAGACAATGTTCCTGCAAGACAAGAGTTTGTAACAAAAAATATCTTACCTCTTGTGGCAACTCTTCTTCCTTTCTCCTGAGCCAGTTTACGAACCTGTTTTTTCAGTTCAATTCTTTCCTCTTCTAGTCTTTCAATCTGTATATTATTAACATATCAGTACTTCATTCTGTTCACAGTATTATAATGTAGTAGTTACATAAAATATGATTTATCACTTGCCTCTTTCAAAAGAATCTGGTTTTCAGATCTATATTGCTGCTGTTTTAGTGTTTTGCTGTTTCTGAATTCATTTAAATCAATCATTGCCTTTGGCTCAAGACCTGAAATAGAGTATACACATATAATGCATGATCATTCATTAAGAAGGAATATTAATGTTAATGGTTATTAGTAGGTAGTCCATTAAATAAAAACATAATCAGTCAGAATAAAAAACTAGTAAGATGACGGTTAAATGTATACGTTTCCACATATTATGCTCTGCATAAAAATATCAGAAGAAATCAGTTTCGCTTTAGTTACTCAAAAAACTACAATAAAGTACCACCTAAAGTTGACTGTATTTATGTTTTGATACCTCCATACAAAAATAAGCCTGTTCTTTTTTTTTTTTCCTGTTTTTCAATATAGCATTACAATTTCAATACGTTTTGGTTTCCAAATACTAAATTATGAAGCCAGTTAAGCATCTACAGACAAGAAGGAATCAAAACCTAAAAGGCAATGCAAAATCTATTCTTCTTTCTTCAGCCAAAACAGTCTATAAGCTAAACTTAGATGTATACATTCATTTATTTTGTCCTAACTAAAACAACATGCAACTATTAGCAAAATATAAATAAGTATTTCCAAGTAGTTACTTGGTACAGTAAAAAAAGTCCATGACATTCTTACACAATCAATAACCAAAAACATAATGAATATAACGTACCTAAGCGCTCCCTAAGCTCTTCATTTTCATCAAGAAAATCATTTATTTTAAGTTCAAGTTTATTGACTTCCTTAATTAACATTTCAATCTCATGATCTCGTATTTTAATTTGCTTTTTTAAATCCTTTATTTCAGCAACAGCCTCTTCCAAACCATATACTCCCTGTAAAAAACCAAATGGGAATTAATAAACAAAGCCTGCAATGGAGCACAGAGGACAAATTACAAATCTGTGTTTCATTGTTACAAAGCCGATGACACTATCTGAAAACAAATCAAGAAGAAACTGCTATGATTCTGAACTTATGCTAACAATCATAGGAGACCTGTGATAAGGAAAAGAAAGACAATAGCCAAGTGAAGAAATCCTTCCAGAAGACTACAGGGATCAAGTGAGTTGATCCTTTTGATGGGCTGACTCAGTGTCTACTAAAGTAAATGCTGATCATACCATATAGTAAATTTGTAACTCCGATGCCTGTTTCTTTCATGCAAACATTTCAAGAAAACATGCCATAGGATCTGTGATTTTTCATCACTGTGTTAAAGGATAGCAAGACTTTCCGTGTTGATTAATTCCAAAATATCTTTGAAATGTATTCCTTTAGTATATACATTTTACCAAAGGAGTGCCACTTCTCTGCCTGCTATCTAATTGTCAACATAATTTTTGAGGAATCTGATTTTTTATATATATATATATATATATATGTAATATATATATATACACATACACACACACACTACTTACATCAAATATTAAATACTTAACAAGAAAATGTTTTTCAGTTATTATCACTCTTCTACACTGTGCTTACAACAGCACACTGCCGAATAAAAGCAAATCCTACAAATCTGTCTTCTAATTACAGAGTAGCCTCTGCACATTTCAAAACTGAGCCCACTTATTATAGGGTTCTTTGAAGATTCTATCTTAACTGCGATCAAAGACAGCCAGCATGGCTTCACCAAGAGCAGATTGTGCCTGAACAGTCTGGTGGCTTTCTATGTTGGAGTGATAGCATCAGAAGACAAAAGAAGGTCAAATGATGCCATCATTCTATGACTCTTCAATTCATGTTCAATGGGTTTCACTCACATTCAGCCTACGTTCATATGTTAATATTGTCAATTTGAAAAAGTTTTTACGTACAGTTAATAAATTGCATGCAATCAGTGATCACTAAAGCTATTATAAAAGGAAAAAAAAGCACTGGAAGACATTCATTTAATTTCTAACTTAGAGCACAATCAATAAAACACAAGGAGAAAATGATCTGCTAAAACTATGATGAAATAATCTGTCCGCTTGAACAAACTGTTTACCAGTTCGTAGTCTTTCATTCGTTTCAGAGTCTCAACAAGCTCTTTATCCTTTTCTCTTGCATCTGCTTCTGCTAGTTCTGCTGATTTCTCAGCCTCCTTAGTTCTCTCTTCTAGCAGTTTTAATTTTTCTTGCATTTCACCTAGACGATTCTGCTGAGCAAGAGATGAGAGACCTGGAAAGAGAAACAATTATCTGGCGACAATTCAGTTAGAAATTCTACTGAATCAAGAAACACTTCAGATAAAGTTATGAAGGAGATCTTCATTATCTGCTATTTTAAGCAAGTAATTACAAAAGACTACACATTAGAGCATTCTTTCCCGTTGTTCCTTGAAACAACCCTTACAAGTAGTATGCATAAGAGACATCAGAATTTACTTTGAATTGTATATAATTAATTATTTGCAAGTCTTTACAGAGCCGAAGCCTTGTATATTACACTCTAAAGACTAGGTTTAGTTTTATTAATAAAGATAAATAATATTTTTTTTTTTGGTATTACCTCTAAAGCCCACTGAAGTACTGTGAATAAATTTAAACCATCCTTGCATGTATGATAAATGGAAAGTAACAAAACAAGTCAAGAGATAAATATTACTTAAATATTTCAAGGTTTTTTTGGTATTTCTAAAGAATGCACCTCTCCTATGAAGACAGTCTGAGAGAGCTGGGGCTGCTCAGTCTGGAGAAGGCTCCAAAGACACCTGATAGTAGCCGTTCATTATCTACAGGGAGACTGTGAGAAAGAAGAAAACAGACAAGAGTCTGCTGTGATAGACAAGGGGAAATGGTTTCAAGCCGAAAAAGAGGAGATTTAGATTGGATACAAGGAAAAGGTTTTTTCATTATGAGGGTGGTAAGGCACTGGAATGAGCTGCCCAAAGAGATGGTGGATGCTCCATCCCAGGAGATATTCAAGGGCGGGATGGACGAGGCTCTGAGCACCGTGATCTAGCTGTAGTTGTCCCTGCTCACTGCAGGGGTGTTGGACCAGATGACCTTTAAAGGACCCTTCCAACTCAATAAATTCTCTGATTCTATGATTTTAAGTTAAAGTTTAGGTAGCTAACTTGTAGGTATTTTTCTTCTGTAGTGCTTTGATTACCAAAACCAGACTGGCAAAAGATGTTAAAATCTTCAATGTTAGAGACCATAAGGAAAGTAGAATGAGAAGCATGCTCTGATAAGTAGCCTTTTATAATTACTTGCTTAAAAGTTGCAGAGACTGTTAAAGCTTTCTCCCAAAGTAAGTAACCTAGCTGTAGCTGTCCCTGTTCATTGCAGGGGAGTTGAAAAGATGACTTCTAAAGGTCTCTTCCAAACAAAATGATTCTATGATTCTATGAAATTTATTGCTTCTTAATTTCCTTTAAATATACCTTAAAATAATATGCTCAGCTTACCTTTATCTTTTTGGAGATCATTTTTTAATTCCTCAATAAGAAATGCATTTTGTTCCATTTCTTTGGTATACTGTTCCACTTGCTCAGTAAGCAGTCTTATCTGAGCATCTCGCTCTTGCACACCCTACCAAAAAAAAATGAAATTCTTCTTTACTGGCTATCTCACTCTTGCACACACATAAAACAGAAAAAGAGAAGCTCTATTAAAGAAATTCTTCTTTACTGACACAGAAACTACTGGTACAGAACACCACATTTCTTCAAAAGTACATGGTAAATGAAAAGCAGCTATGACAAGAAAAATAATAATTACACAACAAGCAAATATACTATACTTACAGCATAGAGTTCAGATATTAGCTAGAAGTAGTGTATTTAAAGGCAAAGCAGGGAGAACAAAAGAAAGAGTAAAAATAAAGTGTTCAAATAACACACCGAAGCATTATTTTATCCATTTTATGCGGAACAGTTCTCTAAGAGTTAATCCAGTGCAGGGTAAAGTTTTAGACCAAACAGATTTCTCACTATCTACTCATTAACAGATGGTAGGAACCGAGAGTTATATGCTCAAGATTGGGAGGACTAACAATCCATCATACATAACACCTACTTTGCAGGCTGACTTTCAACCAATTGTTCAACTTTTAATAATTCAAATCAAATCTTGCTTTACATGCATACATATCCATAGGTAGACACAGATTGTGAAAAGTGTCCACTAATATATTATTTCTATGCTTTTACATGAACTTTAGAAATATCACAGAAAGCTCAGTTTTATTTCTGGTGTGATTAAAAGAAAACAGGCTTGGAAAAAAATTACAGAAAATAATTATAATATAAAGATCTCAAGAGTTGCTTACCTTACTTAACACCAAATTTATGAAAAACAAAATCTCGGGCTTTCTTATAGGAAAAATATAATCACATGCTTAGCAAAATTGTAAAAAAAATAAACATAACCCTTTAAAATGTGCACATACACTGAACTACAACAAGCTCGGTCCATTTTGAGTTACAAAACAATGTATTTACTTAGTTTAGTTTTTAAATGCTCTCTTTACAATATGTTTATTTCCACAAAATTGTTCAAAATAGCATGTTAGTGACTGTCATCCAAAACCAAGCTCTACAGACATCTAGTCATCTAAAAACAGACTGTATGACTGCTTAATCACAGATTTTTTCAGCTGCTTTCATCTTCTAGTCTTCAGAGGCTAAATTGTACTTAAGCTGTTTTTTTTATTTTCGACTGAGAAGCTACCAGTTCCTAGTCCCGTAAGACAGCATAATTATACCTCATTATACTGCTCAGTCTACAATGGCCCATAATGTACATTCCAGGGTTCCTAAAGGGATGTGAGATTTTTTTTTAATATTTTGAAGTTTGTCAAGAAAATGGAGAAATTCAAAATCATAAAGAATTATGTAATTTTAGGTTAGTAAAAGAGATACTTAAATTCAACTAGCTTTCACATGCTGAACCACAGACTTCAACTGTATGGCACTAGAGAAGACAAAGGAATGCAGAAGAAGTGCCTCATAATTCTCAACCATTAGTAACACAATATTCTGGTACATGCAAACTATGAAAAACTAAACTATTTGGTCAGTAGTTTACCTACAGAATGGTAATTTCTATGCATGTAATTTATCACACAGACTGTACCTGCTGAAGGGACAGTATACTGTTTCTATTTACATCAAGTCGGGCCATTTTCATTTCCTCTTTCATGTTAAACAACATTTGTTGATATTCTAGGAGTTCATCATCTTTCGAAGCCAAGATTTTCTAAAAAGGTAAATAAAATACCATCAGAACGCTCGAAGTAATCCTTAAAATAATATAAAAAAGGTAGTAAAAGTACCTTCCATTCTTCAACTTTTGCATTTATAGCTGCCATGAGTGGATCATCTTCCTCATTCTTTGCTTTCAGCTGGTCTGAAAGCTCCTGAACCTAGAAATGTAATTTGGATCAATCTGATGTGAGAAAAAATGCTTTACTTAAACATGTATGTACAAACACACTACATCAAACATATACAGTGCAGTGGAATAGCATTAAAGTAGTAAGGTAAAATTCCAGCTCTAAGAACACGGTTTGACTAAAACTATATGAAAGTATTTTGCAATCTGCAATCAAGTTTAAATATTTGCATCAAGTTTAAAGATCATATTATTTCCAGAAAGTGTTATTTCAGCAGAGCATGTGTCTTTAACTGGATACGTTGAATGTTTTTTAAATTAAGCTAAAACATGACAATGCAATATGAAAATAAAACAGATTACACTCAATAATATAAACGTTAGTTCTTACTTGAAATTTGTACTGTTCTTTCTCCTTTCTTAACTGATCCATAACGATATCAGATTGTTGCACAATTAGTTTCATTTTGTTATATTCATCAGTCATCTTCTCCATTTCTTGCACTGATTCCTCAAGATTCTTTCTCATTTCTTGGTTTTGAATGTCTAACTTCTCATTAGTTTCAGTCAAATTCTGCAAAATTTAAGAATCTACTGCTTTTAGAAAGTGTGCATCTTAATACCTGAATAACCAGAAATTGAAAGCTACCTTAAATGTAATACCTTAAAGTATAAATTAACCCAGAATAGAGTATTTCACCTCTGGATCCTCAAATTCAACAAATCCTACTAGCTAAGCACTAAGCAATTCCCAGTGTCAGTAACTTTATTAAGCTTCATTACTTCGAACATTCACAGATGGAGAACACATACATCACAGAAGCCAAGTGCGCTAAAAATTCCCTTAATCCACGTAATGTGGCCCGTTATTTGGCATAGCTTTGTGAAGAATACTACAGTCAGTAACAGTCTAATAAATACTCAACGGCACCCATTTTACCTGAATTTCATCCAAATACTGGAAAAGCTCAAAGTTCTTTTTGGACAACTGAGATCTGTAATCAGAATCATCTCCTCTTCGTGACAGAACTGTTTCTTTATAAGAATCTATTTGCCTCTGATAGTCAACTACATCCTGACGCAATTGTTCATTCTGCACAGAAAGCAATCCAAAAATGAATCTGTTTTGAAGAGTTGAAAACAAAGTTGTTTTTCTAGCAAGCTAACACAAATAGCTAAGACAAAATTCATCTAAACTCCTAATCTGCTTCTAAAAACTTAGACGCCTCACCTTTCTCTTCATTTGTTTTTTCTTCTGATTAAAAGGGAGAGAACAAGAGCAAGAGAACAAAGCATGAAAAATATTAGAAAGTATCTTTTCTTTATACAGACTAAATAGGAATCAACATAAAAGCAAAACTGAGTTTTCTATATACCCGTGCATGTGTGTATGTACATACACGCACACACAGATAAAAAGACCTGAAGAATGACTTTCAAATTTGCACCAGAACATTAGCAAAAGCAGCAAGCATAACCTGAATCCTGACCACTAGCCATCAAAGACATTTGTCAATAGCATTTAAGAAAAATACTAAAAACTCAAATAAGCCAAGTCCAAATAAAGTTAATCTTAGGACTGTGTAAATTCAAGCATAGACCCTGATCTCAAATAGCTAAATTTCTCCAGATCCAATCTATGATAAATCTGTGAAAACTGATTAAAGTCTCCTAACTTCTTTGTATCAGTACCTAGGAAATGTTCTAGAACAGAATTCAATGCCATATCACATAAAAAATTATACAGAAGACTAAAAATGTAAAACCTACTAAGTAAATCAGCAGCCTAATTTTACTAACCTCTCTCCTTAATTTGATGTTTTCATTTTCTGCATCTTCATTTCGAAGAGCAAGCTAGAATATGATAATAAAACTTTTATCACATCTGTAGATACGTATATATAAATACATACATATAAATACATAATGCTAACATCACAAATTACAAAAGCAAAGAACACCAGAAACAAAACAGATAAGGAAAGCACAGTGGCTCTATTTCACTGTTTTTTATTTCAGAGGCTCTTTTCAGAATGTCAAACTTTTAAACGTTGTTTCTGAACTCCTTTAGAGATGTCAAGCTGAAGCCTTTCTTACCTGTTCATTCACTTTCTTCTCTTTTTCCAGTTCCTTTTCTAAATCTATTAACTGTCTCTCCTTTTGTTCTACCTGTTTCTCCAGCTGGCGGATCTCATCACGCAAAAAACGAGTATCACGACCACCAGCTGAACTTTGTGCCACCTTAAGAATACAAAAGTAACGTAACAAATAGTTCTTCAAATAGTAATACATTTAAAAAAAGAAAAAAGATGCTACAGCTAATATTCAGGAAATGCAACAGGAAGGCCTCACTAGCTTTCTTCAACAACAACAACAACAAAAAACAAGAATCACTAAAAACAAATGGGACTTCCTAAAGTAAATTTCATTGTATATACAGTTTGTTGTAAAAATAAGGGTGGTGAATACTCAAAAGCCAATAAAAAAGCGTTAACTAAAACTTAAGGCTATTATATCTCTGTAACCGGTTAAAATTGTAGTGTTTAAAATAAAAAATGCATTATAATCAAGAACCGCCCCGCAGCATTCTATGAACTAAAACCATTTTAAAACGTACCTTTAATTCACTTTCCAGCTTCATCATCTTTGTTTTGAACAGATTTTCTGTTAAAATAGAGCAGATACAATGAATTACCCACCAAGGTACACAAAGCAACAGTGATGAACTTAAGCCTTTAAATATTTGGCCTTACTGAAGCAACTGACTACTGATCAGTTGGTATTTTATTCACTTTCCTAAATTTAAAGAAACAACAAACAAACCTAACAAATAAATTTAACACATCATTTATGAAGAGCATAAAAAGATTTGCTTACCACATTTGGCTTGCTCTTCCCCAGCTTTTTCAACTTCTTCTAGCGCCAGCTCTACCTCTTGAGCTTTCATCTGGGGAAAAAAAAATAATAGTAAGCAAAGGAAAAGGATTTACTACTAATGCAAACTCAGAGAGTGTCCCATAGACCTCATGTTTAGGATTATGAAAACTTACAAAAGAACATCATATTGTTCTTCAAAAAAAAATGAAACCACTTATTTTTTTCCTATGCTAACAATTCATACCTTCAGGTTGCTGAAATATCTTCTTTGGTAATTTATTAGAATGAAGCTGTCTAAAAATTCAAAAGCATGCAGCTGAAAATAAGAAACGGTAAAAAAGCTTCTCTAAAAACAACATGCTGAACTGCGCAAGTCTTATTTCTTGTTTTCAGTACATTTATGAGTGTGACACTGTAACAGATTTATAGCATCAGTTTTAGGGTAGTTTCTTCCATTCATACAGACACTTTTGAAACTACTCCAAAACATCAAGCAGTACTTTTTTTTAACATCAACAGTTACTTTGCTTAAAGTTAAAATCATTATTAATAACTCACTACATCTAACTCATTTCTGAGATATTTGTTTGCATTTTCCACATTTAATGCTAAGATTCCATAACCACATAACAATGCTTCTATTCACTTCACTTCTCTCTGATGAAATGACCTCAGGAGTAACCAGTATGTTCAATGCACAAGAAAAAGAAGAAAGAAGAAAAAGATAAAACCACGCTTTCATTTAAATAAATAAAAAAATAAGCAAATGTGTTTACAGAATTGGAGAAAGTGAGAATTAATACAAACCTTCATTAGTGACTGAGTAATTTTAAATAGATGTATCAATTGTTCAGGAGTTTCATTTTTCAAGTCTTTCCCATCAACCTGAAAAGACAATAGTGTCTTTACAGAAATATCACTGAAATTCACAAAATAAATAAACTATGCATGTGAAAGAGCAAAAACAGGTTATGGAAGAATGCAGAGCAAAACTCATATGTTCCATTTTCCCCTCGAGCACCTTGGACAGGGTCTCAAGCAATCCGTCTGCCAGTTCCTCTTGATGAGGCAGAGCATCTGGATCTACTCTCATAAGTTTCTTCCAATCTAGAATGGGTGCCATATTTATTTTATAGTACTTTTCCTGGAAGAAAAATAAAAGTAACAATTACCAGACATTGTGGCTGCCAATCAATCAAATAATTTAAAGTAGGCTGGCCAGTGTAGTACAAAATGGTATTAATAACCGTATGGAATTTTTAGCACTATTAGTGTTCTGTTCACATTTTAGCATACTGTAAACAAAGAGATTATAGTAAAACTACTTTTTCCTTGCACAAAAAACTAGATCATATGCAATCAAAGAATTTGAAATTCAAACACTGAATATCTGGGCACATGAGAAACTTCAATTTTCACTTCCAAATTTCCTTCAGTTCTTCCCAAGTTCTCCTGCCCTTTGAACTAGCCTTTGTACAATAAAATCTCCATATAATCACAAAATCCTTATTTCTTAAACAACCAATGCTTTCATTTGATGCTATGATATCCAGTTCTTCGTAGTCAGCTCTAAGATACTGAACTCTTGTATTAAGCATCCTTTCCTGTTGACTAGAACAACTGAACTGATAAAGAAAAGCAGGCCACCCAGTAACTGACAAAAACCTAATGTGAATTAATGCAAATCTTTGTTCTACAGCTTACCTGCTGGTTTCTGTGGGTCACAGTGACTTCTCATATACCCGGGAGACAACACAGTACCTGAAAAAGGAAGAATTGATTGATTGGAAATCTTGGATTATTAAGTTTTTCACTGAAAGAGTGGTGAAGTGCTGGAACAGGTTGCTCAGAGAGGTTGTGGATGTTAGATTCTACTGAGTTTAAACTTACATACCACACTAAATTGTTAAAATGATATAAATGGTTAAGAAAACTAAGAAAGAAATAAAAAGCTGGACATGTAATTCATTATTATTCAATAAACTAAAGATATAATGGGAACATACATTTTCTGTAGGAAAAAAAATCAAGCTCAGTCAATAGCAGTAACAAAGATTTATACTAAGCATATGAAGCGATTGGAAAGATCAATACAATGGAAAAGGCATTACAAAAGAGGTGGAAGGACTGACATGATAGAAAGGTGCTACAAAGGAAGGGAAGTAGGACATCATCTCCATTAAGACACAGGTGGCACAACCTAAGTAGACAGTATGTTCTACTGTACGTATGTATTTAAGTACAATAAAAGTGATATCATTTCCTCATAAAATGTAGCCAATCTCTTCCCCTTGGTAGAATACATGGCTTTATTTGACAGGTCATCCATGTAGAATACAGATTTCATCACAGTGAAATCAAGCACGAGTACCAACAGCAGCTCCCCTTCCATAAAGATGTGTGTAATGGGTAACCGAGTTGTATATATACTTGAGTGACACTAAATACCAAGAAATAGCACAGACACGTGGGAGATGTGCTCTGCTGTAGTAGCTCTACAGAACACTACGTCTCAACTACAAAACCACAACTAAAATAGGATTCTACTTTCTGATTCGCATATCCTGGTCCAGGCAAGGACATGACCACAATCCCACCAGAACGCTGCTTTAAGACAGCTTTGCCTCCGTTTCTCCACTGTTAAATTTGCAATACGCCTCACTTTGCATCCACGTTCTTAAGGGGGCACGGCTGAAGCCTGAGTGGCACAGAGGCAGCGGTGTGCGGTGTAACCACCTGCGGGCACCGCCCGGACGCTCCTGCCCGGCACCAGAGGCCCCCACCCCCGGCCCGGCTCCCCTGGCCGCCCCGCCCGGGAGCGCTCTCCTCAGAGCAGCTCCGCTGCTGCTCGCTGCCGCCCCCGACCTCACCGCTCCGCTGGAACGGTGATGGCGGCGGAGGCCGCTGCTAGGCGACGCCATCAAACTCTCCCGCCGGCTCCGTTCTGAGGAAGCTGGATAGGCGTAGGGGCGGGGAGAACCGACGCTTCCGCAGTATTACGAACGGCGCGGGGCGCGGCGGATCTTCACAGGCACGGACCCGGCAGCGCAGGGCGCCGCGCAGATCACGGCAGCTCACCGCAGGCGCGGGTCAGAACCGCCACCCCGCGCCCTGGCGGCGGACTGCGAATCCCAGCATGCCATGCGGCCCCTCCAGGACCACAGCTCCCGGCGTGCCTTGGCGTCCGTGGCCCCGAGTGGGCCGTTCTCCCGACAGCCTCCGCCAGCCGGAGGGGTGGCAGCGCTCAGGGGGCGGTCTGCGCGTGCGCAGCGCGGTGGAGGCGCCGGCGGGAGTAGTGGGCAGCGGCGACAGCGCTTCGGCGGCGGGCTCAGGTAGGGCGGGTGGTGGTGGCGGTGGTGGCAGTGGTGGCAGTGGGTCGCGGCCGTCCCTCTGCTGACGGGATCTGGGGGCCGAGCTCGGCGGAGCCGCTACCGCGGCCGTGTTCCGCGGCGATGAGTTGTTTCTGCTGCTGCGGTGCGGCCTCGGTCCTGGCCGCGCTTCCGTGCCCCGGCTCGGCCCGCTCCCTTCCTTACGCTTCCTGACAGCCCCCTCCCGTCGGCAGCCGCTGCCCCAGCCTGGCCCTGTGTGCCCGCTCCTTCCCGGGAGTCCGCCTGGCTGCGGCACTGCCGGCACATGCGTGCGCTTTACGTCCTCGGTGTGTAAGTACCGGTAATCGGCCCTAAGGGACAGTTTGCAGGGCGGCACGGGAGGGGATCGCATCTATGCACTGCCCGCGTCCATCGGGTGCTGCTGGCTAGCGAGGAATCTGAGCATGGGGACCCCGAAAAGTTTGGGAGCTTCGCCGGAGTGGGCATGAACACATCTTCTCAAATCAGAGAAAAACCAGCACCCACCTGAAGTGTGTTATATGCTATGTATTCATTCTGTAGCTGTGTTAAGAGCTGAAGCTGTGCTTTCTTTTACACTTTCTTAAGTAAAAGACAAAGGTGATAATCTTTTGCATTTATCTTTTTTTTTTCTGATTTATTCATGTTTGCTATCTCTTTATCGGTGTAGATATTTAATGAGGGCTGACAAGGTGCAAGGTGTTTGGCATGCCTGGTAGTTACATAACTTGTTCCAGCCATGTCATAAGTCTTAACTCTTGATTGAAGGTAAAGACTTTATATCTCAGCTTGGGGTTGGCTAATTACAGCTCTGTTGGGTAAGAGAATAAGGGAAAGGGAAAGAGAGACTGGATTGTATTTCTAGGATGGAAACTGTTGCTAAAAATAAAATTATTCATGTTAAATGTAAAAATATATACATATATATTGGCTGGAATGACTTTATAGGTGGGGCAGGTGATGTACAGAGTATAAAGCTGCCTTGCTGTATAGTGTGCTCCTAGGAAGTGGATCATTATCCCTGTGTGATTTAGGGAATAAAGTAATCCATTGATGCGTGTGATCTTTCAGAACTTCATGAATATAAGGCCCTACACCTGGGTTGGGGCATTCCCAAGCAAAATTACAGACTGGGCCAGAATAAATTGAGAGCATCCATGAGGAGAAGGGTTTTGGGGTATTTGTTGATGAAAAATGCTCTGTGAACTGGCAATGTACACTTGCAGTCCAGAAAGCCAATTATATCCTGGGCTGCATCAAAAGAGGGATGGCCAGCAGGGTGAGGAAGGTGATTGTCCCCTCCTGAGGCCTCACCTGGAATACTGCATCCAGGCCTGGGGCTCCCAGCACAAGAAGGACATGGAGCTGTTGTGATGGTTCCAGAGAAGGCCACAGGGATGATCAGACGACTGCAGCACCTCTCCTACAAAGTGAGGCTGGGAGAGGTGGGATTGTTCAGCTTGGAGAAAAGAGGGCTCCAGGGAAACCTTACGGAGTTTCTTCTGATATATAAGAGGGGGCCAACAGGGAAGCTGGAGAGGAAGTCTCTGTCAGGGAGTATAGTGACGGGACAAGGGGTAATGTCTTTGAACTAAAAGAGGCTTGATTTAAATTTAATGAAGTAGTTCCTTACCGTGAGGGTGATGAGACACTGGAACAGGTTGCCCCATCCTTGGAGATGTTCAAGGCCAGACTGGATGGGGCGTTGAGCAACAGTCTAGTGGGACGTGTCCCTACCAATAGAGATGCTGGAACTGGATGGTCTTTAAGGTCCCTTCCAAACCAAACCATTCTATAATTCTATCATAAGATGCTTCTAAATAGAAACATATATATTTATTTGTTTGTTCATTTGTTTGTTTTTAATTCTCTTCATGTTAGCAAGCTGATAATGTCCTTCATTTTTGGACGTTTTTTTGTGGTCTTCTGTTAGAAAATCAACAGAATGTATGTACCATTATGTATTCTGGTGTTGTAACCGCATCTGGATTTGTAATTATGTTGTGCAGCAAATAGAGAAGATTGATGTGGAACTACTACAGATCTTGAGGTAGATGTGGAAACTGAAAATGAAATGAGTGGGGGAAAAAAAATGGAAATATTAGTCATACAAACAATGACAATGTTTAAAATACAGATTGTCTTAGAACAACTGAAGTAATATTTCTTTTGTTCTGCCCCAACATGTAATGGTGTGATGAAGTTTATATAAGCAATTTCCCTTTTGATGAGAACACACTCTTACAGTTCTGGAGCCAGAAAACATTTTAGCTCCTTAGTACACAGCTTGACCTAACCTGATGGAAGAGAGAGGCATCCATTATAAGCCACATTTCTGATATCAGTATGTTATTTCAAAAAGCTGGTACAGAAACTGCATTATGAAAATTCAAATGGAATGTCATTTCAAAACAAAAACAAATAGAAGTCATCATATACAGAGTGAGCATACTAAATAAGGACATGCATAGCAGAGTCTCTTCGGCGTATGCCACACATGTAGCTTTTGTTCATCTGTTCTTTGGAGTTAATGAATGTGCAGTTTGTACTGTTTATATTTCTGGAGCACAGAGTGTTGACCGGTTTGAGCATTATTTTAGAGATACTACTTTTGCATAACGGTCCTATAAAAAAACAAGTACTGTTTTTTAGTGTAAATATAAAACATATTATTTTGTTACTGTTTCAATGAATGGCTTGGTTGCCTCCGCCCTCCCCTCCCCCCCCACCCCCCTCAAAAAAAAAGAGAGGGGGGAGAGAGGGAAAGAAAAACTAAGTTTTACTGAAGTCTTTGTTCCTGTTAATCATTTTAAGGTATATATTATTCTGCCTGTGTATTTCAGGTATTTGTATTTCAGCTGACTGTTGAAACAAACTGAAAAAAAGCCACCAGCTAAGCCACTATCTCTTATCCATGCTTAAATTGCTTTATACTTTGATCCTTGTTTGTACCAGGATAACCTAAAATGTCCAATAGTTGGTTTAACTAATTGGTTGCCAACAAACTCCTCAGTTTGCCCTCTGAGAAATCTTTCCACTGGCATTGAGCACATGTTCTTACTCCAAGTCAGAACTGCCATTTCTCATCTTCTCATCTAGTTGATACTTCAGAACTTTGCTGAGAGAAGGCTGGGGGCTGTTTCCTTCCTAGGGAATGAAAAGTACTTCAGATTAGATCTGTTCCTCTTAATGTACTATTTGCAGGATGTTACTACGTTAAAACATCTCTTGTATTGGTTCTGCTCTGGGTCTTCAACAAGAGGAAATGAGCCCAGGCATGTTTTGCATTCGTCCTGAGTTCCTACTACTGTTCATCTTCTCTCATGTGTGATCCAAGCCCTGTCATGAAAACCTCGACTACATTGGTTAAAACTGAGTTCTACTTTGGAGAAACATTTTTAAGATAAAGGTTGTGTTGGAAGGGAACAGTAGAAGGGAAATGGTGATATCTTTTCATTATTAAACTTGGGTATCAAGTTAGAAAAAGTATTAGATTTAGTCAAATAAAAGTGCAGAAAGTGAAGGCAAGTAGGCAAAACAAGTGAGGACAATATTGGAACCTCAGTTACTAAATCAAGCTTTAAATCGGCAAAACTACTAGCTTTGGCAATCTGCTATATGTATTGGTGGTGTTCATCAGTTCAGCTACTAAGTCTTGGATTAACTTGTTGCTCACCTATAAGAATAAATTTTTAAAAAAATCAGTTGTTTTCTTACACTTCTGATAATTTAAGTCATTTGTCTGTGTGTTTAAATATATTTTAAATAGTTTGAGGCCTCAGTTGTTATCAGTGTTTATTTCTCCAGAGTTATTAAGTTGCACAATTGTTATTTGGCAACTTGTCCCTGTATATCTATCTCTTTGCAGCTTTTAGAACTCCAAACAGGAGAGTGGGAAACCCATGTTTTTTGATGGTGGTTTGATGTGACTGAGAAGTGTCAGGTGCTTTTTAATATCAATGAGCTTTTAATACAGCATGAATGAAAACATTCTCAGAATATGTGAATAATAAAATTGGATCTTCAGAATACATTAACGTTGTTCTCTTATGGATGGTAAATAAGCTGATTTTTATTTGGTTGGTTTTGTTTTGTCTTTCTAATTTTGTGACAACTTGAGCTGACGTGTAAAATACTGTTTATCAAAAGCTGCAAATGACAACAATGTGTACATAATGCTGAGAATTTTCAGGAACATTAAGAGCTGTCATACAAAGATTGGAACAGATAAAAACTTTGCAGTTGTGACAGCTGTTTGACATGAATTTTAATGAATGTCCTGCCAATTTCATAGGAAATAGTGAGGAGGGTTAGGTGGTCTGTGTAGGCTTTTTCACATATAGAGGTGCTACAGTTTTAGAATTTACCATCTTCTCTTTCCTTCCAAAAGAAGAAAAAGATGACTTAGATTATTTCTTTGTAGTAGACTTAATGAAAAAAGATATAGTTAGTGTTGCCCTTCAGGGGATAAAACAGGTAAATACCGTTACCCAATAGAAGAGAAATTTTAAATGTATAAGTTCTTAAAATTAGGCGTAGGGTTTATCTGATCAACATAAATATATAGGCTTCTGAAATTACTGTTGATGCAATGTGGCAAATAACATGTTAATTAGCTGATAGCTAATGATGGAGTGGTAAACAGCTGCTGCACATCTAGGGACTGCACTCATGCCTAAATACATCTTAGTTTCATATGGACAGAAGGTAGTTTCCACACTTCCAAATTTCCAAAGTGAGGACACAAGGCATCTCAGTTTGGTTTTTGTGTGCATTGTATGCAGACTTTGCTATTTTGCAGTGTGTTATTCTCATCTGTCTACAGCATCATGGGTTTTGTAGTAACTGGAGAGAAACATTTTCTTGTTCTCCTGCTTCTCTAAAAGTGTTTTGGCTTTTGTGTAATATCTTACTGTTGTTTGTAATTCTTGAAAAGGACTGAATAAACTTGTAGAGGATTCTCAGCAAGTTGGGGGAACATTGCATGCCTTATAAGCCAAGGCTGCTGCAGAGCTCTGGTTCTCATTTGTCCTTTTCACTTCACATCTCTGTACATGCATGAAAATAGCACAGTGCGAAACACGTATTTCTACGCCACACAGCTTGAGAAAATTAGACTAACAAGCAGGTATTGTGCACAGCTTGGCGTTCTGTTTTTCCATAATTAGCTCTCGTGATCATGCAGTATAACTTGCTGCTTATTGTTTGCAGCTGTATATTCTTCCTGACATGTTTGGATGTTGTTGCAAATTAAAATATTCAACAGAAATCTTTGAAATGAAGCACTTGTCAATCCCGATTTTGTCCAGTCAAATGGGGGTTGTGTGGCTGTTCTTAGATCATGAATTGATAGGAGTACAGCCCAAGGGCTGATTCGGGTATCAGATGTACAGCTGTGGAAATAAAAGGTGGATGTGGTTAAAAACAGCCCCTGAAGGGACAGTCAGCCTGCTTACATGTGTTGGACCAGTCAATTGTGTGGTTTTCTGTTGTGGTTTAACCCAGCGGGCAGCTCAGCACTACACAGTCTTTTGCTCACTCCCCTTGCTCTTCCCATAGCGGGAAATGTGCACTGATACAAAGGCTATAGGATGGAAAAGGAAGGAAAAATAGTAATAATGATAAAAGAATATACAAAACTGGTTATGCACAATGCTGTCGGTCACGACCTGCTGACCTAGACACATCCAACCCATGGCACAGCTGGCACTGCGGCCTGGCCCGGCCCTGGAAGCGCACCCATCACTCAGCAACAGCCAAACATTGGTGAGCTATTCACACTGTCTGAGCTGGAATCAGGGCATAGGGAGGTAAGTGTGGTGCTAACTCAAATTATAGCAAATAATTGTATGCTTTTTGATTCATCGACTAAACAGAGTCCTGTGAACAGCAAAAAACATGATGCCTTGCATTCCATTTTGTGCAAATGGAGTGCTTAGGGTTGCAGTCAGATGTTGAACTCAAAAATCTGATCTTGTCTCTTTACTTTTATAAGCCCCATCTTAGCAGAGAAAAGCATTCTTTGCTTCACAGTCATGCCTTATTCATGTCATCAATTTTTGGCAGTACGTACACTTGTCAATAACTATTTTCAAGGATTAAGTACAGGAAGAGCAAAATTTCATCAGAAATCTCTGACGAACTCACTGAGAATTGCAACCACTGCCATCAAACCAGCTTGATATGTTAGTTTCACGAAAACAAGATCATATGTCCCACTAGTTCTGTGTTTTTGTTGCTTTTTTTTTGTTGTTTCATTAAAAAGTGTTAAAGATTAAAATAAGTTTTATTTTAAAGCACACTGTCAGAGGTGGATGTTGGCGGTATGGCAGTAGAGGTTGAACATTCCCACCAGTATTCCATTACATTTTGTTGCCATGTGATGGATGGCAGCAGAGGGGCACTCTGACAAAATGGTGTCTGACATGAAAGTGAGTAAGAAGTGATGGTATGTCACTGAATTTCTCCATGCAGAAAAAAATGGCACCCACTGACATTCATCGACGCTTGCTGAAAGTTTATGGAGACGAAACAGTGGATGTGAGCACAGTGAGGCTGTGGGTGGTGCATTTCAGTGGTGGTGACAGTGACATGAAAAACAAGCCACATGCCAAACATCCATGCAGCTTTTTAGGAGTGCAGCATGCAGATCCTGTTCACCGCTGATGATAATGCATAGCTAATGGTAGTGACTATGTTGAAAAATAGTGTTTTGTAGCTAGAATTTTCTCTATCAAATAGTGTTAATGTGCTCTTTGCACCTGTTGTAGTCTCTGTGGAAACAAATAGGAGGCATTACTTTTGGAATGACCGATGTACATTATAATAGTAGTAAAAGTTGGAAAGTAGGTGTGAATCAAGGAGAATTGGAGAATTAAGTATTTCTGTTTGATTGAAATTTTGATTTTTTTTCTAAGTGTGGTTTGTAGTTCTGCCTTCAAGTAGATGTGAAAAGTAAACCTTAGCCACTGGATTGTCTCCTAAAAACTCATTGAGGTAGTAAAGGAATACGTAACAAAAGTAAAATATACTTTGTTCTGTTACTTAGTGAATACAGCAAATCTAGTTGTTGAAATATTTGTCGTATTTCAAGAAAAGGTATTTGAAGTACTTTTGAAACACTGTCGCTACAGCAAGAGTGGGTCACCTGCATTGGTGCGGATTTTTATGAGTGCAGCATGCTGGCTCTTGTTCATAGCTGGGAAAAATGCATAGTTAATAGTGGTGACTGTGTGACTGTCTTGGAAAATAGTGTTTTGTAGATGAGATTTTGCTCCATCAAATAGTGTTATTGTGCTCATTGTATCAGTTGTAGTTTCCATGGAAATGAATAGGAGGCATTACTTTTGGAGCAAGCTTCGTGTGCTGCCCAAGATAATTCCTGTTTGCTCAGTGCAGCCCAGGCAAGCCAAAGGGTTGGACACTCCTGTCCAGCTGACCAAAGCCTAGCCAGTCTTCAAGTAGCAGCAGCTCCCCACTGAGCCAGCTTCCCCAGTTTTATTTTTCAGCGCAATAGGATATGGTATGGGACATCCCTTTGGCTGGTTAGGGTCAGTTGTCCTGTTTCTATCCCCTTCCTGATCCTTGTGCACCCCCCCCTCCCCCAACCCTCCCCATCTGCTTCTGGCTGGCGGGACAGCATGGTAAGCTGAAACGTCCTTGACTTAGTGTAAGCACTGCACAACAATGACTGAAATGTCAGTACGCTGGTGCTCTCAATGTTATTTTCATCCTGAATCCAAAGCACAGCACCATATCAGCTACTAGGAAGAAAATTATCCCAACTGAAACCAGGGTATTCTCCCTCACAGCAAGCCTGCGTTAACAAACAAGTTGCTGAGCAGCATGTTTTACAGATATTTATCAATACATCCATCACTGAAAATGGTGAAATACTGACACTTGCAAGACCATACTTGGATTGCTACTGAATTTCAACATGCCTGTTGAGTGAGAAAGGGAACATATCCACTCAATGACTCAGTTGAGGAGCCCGGTCATACCAAGCCTTCAGCAACCTCATACACATCTGCGATCCATGAATTTGTTGTGTATACTCCTTATATGGCTTCTTACTTTCCAGTGTCAAATGGCAACAGATTAATTGGCATGGGGAGTGTTGGCTGCCAGATAGTAATTACTATTTTCTTCTGAGATTAATGGCAGACATGCTTTTGTCTGACTTAACAAATACAGATGAACTTTCATAAGCCTCCCTCAGTTTTAGTCTTGTATTTTCAACTCTTTGAGTATTCAGAGTTTGGTGGTGGGCCCAGCTGTAGATAAAAGTACTGTTTCTGATGTGGAGTCTTACTTTCCTTGTCATGCTTAACTAAAGGACTACAAAAACATCTTTTCCACACTTATGCTGTAATTCAGCAAGAAAGTTAAACTACCCTGTAGTCAGACCAGATGGAAAAGTAATTTTCCTGATTTTTTTTTTTTTTTTTAGCATAGATTCCAGGAGAATAAGACCTTGGAATGTCAGAATGCAAATGAGTGGTTGTTAAGTATCTGTGCTGTATTTTTTGTGCAATCTACGGATTCTATGTTATCACCTTACATATCCCATTTTTCTCTTACCTGCCCAGAAGCTGGAAAATGGAGGGTTCTTCCTCATTTGTTATGTGCTCTTTCTGCCAAGTGTGCTTCTGCACACTGCAGAAGTTTGAGGCTACCAAGCTAGCAGCAGCTCAAGCACTGTGTTGCATGACTTGTTGCTAAAATGCATTTTGTTGTGTTTACTTCTTACGGCGAATTTAGTAAGTTAAGAATTGTCTGGGAATGTCTGTGACTCAAATACTTTTTAAAAAAAAAAAAAAAAAAAAAGAACTAATCTTAGCACATACTTGCATTAGTGACATTTGGAATGTGCAGGTTAGGGAAGGGCAAGTGACAAATAAGAAAATTCTGATTTAAAATTTTCTTTAGACTTCTAAACCAGATCTTTCTGATTATGGGAAAGCCACTTGAGCCAGACTTGGGATGCAGCTAAAATCTTAAGCTCTCTGTGCCTAAGAGTTCTCTTTTATCCAAATGAATACAGCAGTATTTTCTCTATAGTTTGCATGCAGGTCAGTGTAGCAGTCAGGAACAGTGTGTTTAGTAGTGGTGTAAAATTAGAGTTCTGGAAGGAAAAAATAATAGAAGTTCAGAACAAAAATAAAGGCTTTTAAAAGCACTGGAACTGCCTAGGATTAAGGCATGAGTAATGTAGCTGTGTTAACATATATTCGGTGTACAGAAAAGTAAAAACCTTCAAAAAGTAGTTGAGCTCACAATTCATTGGGTAAACTCATTCATCTGGACAGAGATTTCTTAAGAATCTATCTCATTTTCTTCCCAGATGAGTAGCAGTATATGTTTCGGAAATAAGGATGTTTAAGAATTACCTCAGTTTGATTCTTTGAGACTTAAAGCAGTATCTACAAGGGGTTGCTGCTCCAACCAGACGGTGAACTTATATTGTTGGTAAATAAAGAAGTCTCAGATCACTAAAAAGAGCTCAACTAGAGATACATTTTCTTAAATGACGAATTTAAATAATTCTTAATGTTGGTTCTGCATGACAGTATTACTTTGTCCCTTAATTTTTGAAACATCATATTTCAGAGATGTAGGCGTATATGTTTACTGCCACCATTCACAATTACTCTTTGGGCCCACCATCCAGCCAGTTTTTTTACTCAGTGAAGAGTACACCTGTCCCAGTCATGAGTTGCCAGCTTCTTTAGGAGAATACCATGGGAGATGGTATCAAAGGTTTTGCTAAAGTCTAGGTAGACTACATCCACAGCCTCTCTCTCATCCACCAGGCAGGTCACTCAGTCATAGAAGGAGATCAGGTTGATCAGGTAGGACCTGACTTTCATGAACCCCTGCTGTGTAGGCACGATCCCCCAGTTGTCCTGCATGTGCTGTGTGATCGAGTTCAATATGATCTGTTCCATAGCCTTCTCTGATACCATGGTCAAGCAATCAAGCCTGGTGTTGCCTGGATCCTTTCCTTCCAGCCCTTCTTGTGAATGGGCATCACATCGGCAGATCTCCAGTCATCTGGGACCTCCCTGTTAAACCAGAACTGCTGATGAATGACAGAAGGTGGCTTAGCAATCACTTCTGCCAGCTCCCTCAGTACCCTCAAGTGGATGACATCTGGCCCCGTGGACTCATGACTCTCTGGGTGGAGCAGCAGTCGCTAACAGTTTCCTCCTAAATTGTAGAGGTTTTATTCTGCTCCTCATCTCTGTCTTCCAGCTCAAGGAGCCGAGTACCCTGAGGATAACTGTTCTACCTATTAAAGTCAGAACCAAAGAAGGCATTGAATACCTCGCCCTTTTCTTCATCCTTGGTGGCAATGTTCCCTACTGCAGCCAATAAGGGGTGGAGATTCTCCTTGGCCCTCCTTTTGTTGTTAATGTATTTGTAAGAACACTTTTGCTGACCTTTTACAATGGTGGCAAGATTAAGTTCTAACTGGGCTCTTGCTGTTCTAATTTTCCCTCTGCATACCCTAGCAACATCCTTGTATTCTTGAGTTGCCTGTTCCTTCTTCCAACAATGGTAAACTCTCTTTTTTCCTGGAGTCTCAGCAAAAGCTCCGTGTTCGGCCAGGCAACCTTCTTCCATGCTGTCTCGTCTTACGGGACACAGAGACAACCTGCTCCTGCACTTTTAAGATTTCTTCCTTGAGGAATGTCCAGCCTTCCTGGGGCCCTTTGCCCTACAGGACTGTCTTCCAAGGGACTCTCCCACCCAATGTTCTAAACAGCCCAAAGTCTGCTCTCTGGAAGTCCAAGATATCAGTTTTGCTGACCCCACTCTCCTGACTTCACCAAGAACAGAGAACTATCATTTTGTGGTTGCTATGCCCAAGACTATTGTTTTCAAACAACCTGATAAATAACAAGTTCAACTTTTGACCTGGCCACCTATGTATTATGTATGAAATAGTCGTAATATTGCTATTTAATAATTTCAAGGGATTAGGAAGTTTATGCAAGATGAGGTAATATAAGATTAATTTGTAATGTTTTCTTTACATGCTGTTTTTCTGTAAGACAGAGCACTCATGAACATTCCTTGAAATCAGAGAACTTGGCACAGTTGAGGAAAAAATGACTTTTTCATGAGCTTCTACAAAATGCGCAAAAGAGCTGAGTGAGATATTCAATGGTAAGTTTAACTTTTTATTATTATTACTGTTAACTCTGTGCTAGTTCTTGAACGCCTTTATTTATTATGCTCTACAGGTTTCCTGTTCTTCAGAATGTTTGCAATTTGTTATTTAATTGCATTTGAAATGTTTTGCAAGACACACCTTTTAAACTAAAATACACGGATCATTAACGCATTGTCTGCCCTTTTGATAATGTCAGCATCAGCATGTTAATTTACTCGGGGTTCTAGAGCACCTCATTTTCAGTTCTTCAGTTTGCAGCATAAACTTCAGTTGGACAGCTGTTTGCTACAAATTACATTACAAGTCATCTCCAGTTTTACTTCTTATAACGTGAAAAGCAATGGTATCAAAGTGAAATACAAATATCCAGTTTGTGTGAGGGCTTTTTAGGAGGTGGGACTCTTTAATGACTTTTATTTTAAACACTGAATTATGTAAAACAAATGAGATTTGAGAAAAAAAATTGTTAGTGATTTTTAGGTATATAACATCATTAACTTATAAAATATTGAAAGTATTAATTTGATTTTATTTATCAAGTATGGTGCTTATTCAGTGAAATTACCCATTTATCTGTCTGTATATTTCAGCTTTTGTCCATGAAAGCTCTTAGAGAAAATGGCTGAAATAAGCCTGAAGGAAGTGGCACTAATACTTGGTGTGGTGGCAGCCTGCTACTGGAACAGTCTCTTCTGTGGCTTTGTTTTTGATGATGTTTCAGCAATCTTGGACAACAAAGATTTGCATCCTTCTACTCCATTAAAAAATCTGTTTCAGAATGACTTCTGGGGGACTCCGATGTCTGAGGTAAACTGTGGAACTCTTTGAGGAAATAGAAAAAAAAAAAAGGACAATTTTTTACACTATTTTTCCCTAATGTAGTTTTAACAAAACAGTTGGGTGGAATTTGATTTTAATATTTTGAACTCTCAGATTAGGAGCAGATGTTGCTTGTATTTTTTTCCTTTGTTCAGTAAAAGAGCTTGTAAGAGAATACTTCAAGATTCCAAGTTACCTAACTTCAGTACAGAAATTGGACAAATCTGACAGATTTCCCTTCTACAAAAGCTATATACACAGACATACAATAGTATTTATTCCTAATGTCTGTCTGGAAGGAAAGATAATGCTGAAACAACAAATCTAGGTTTTGGAGAATAGGGATTTAATCTATTAAGTTCATTTGCGTATCTTTATATGAATTGAGAGTTTTTGGTTAGTAGCCTATGTTCAGTCACTACATTTTTATTTGAAAAGCTGCACTGGCATTGAAGTTGTCAGTGAACATCATTAAACAGCAGTACCTGAAGGGTTTACATAAAATTTAGAAAATCATAAATGGTACCATTTGATGAACAAATGGGGAAAAAAAAAAAAAAAAAAAAAGACTATCATAGGTGTTTTGCCTAAAAAGCATTCTGCCTTGTAATCTTCACCTTTTCATGTCTGTAATATACAGCAAGTTTATTGTGAAATGCTAATTGCTAGATCTACAATAGACTTTGATACATAATTTTTGTGTAAGGAAAGCTTCCAGACTCTTTCAGACACGGTGTAATCTTGTAGTCATCAAGAGTACATGGGTTCCTAAACTCCAGTTCTGATTTTGCACTTAGAAAACAAACAAAAGTCAGATAAAACTTAACAAAAATCAGATTGATTTGAATGTTCATGACTTCTAAATTACTTTTCATGTCTTGTGCAAGTTCAGTACTTTTCATATCTATGTGCAATTTCTCTCCCTTTTATCTCCCTTTTTTTCTTAGATTTTTTTACCTTTGTTCTACAGTCATAATCAGCAAAAGATCAGTAAGCTATAGGCTAATAAATACTTTGTTTTTTCCCTTCCAACACAGAAAGAGGGTGTTAGGGTTTTAAAAAAGCTTATGAAGGGAGTAACGTGTACCGTGGGCACATTGACTGGTAGACATATTAAGAATATGTAGGTAATAGATTTATCTGAGTGCACCAGAATTTTTATTTTCTAAAATATGAAATGTCAGTTTGATCAAAGCACTTGAATAATACATCAAAATTTTGGGGAAGTTGGAAAAAATAATGAGTTAATTTCTCTGTTTCAACAGCTGTATTTTCAATTTAGTTCTCATTTTATTTCACTATACTCTATTGTTAGTATTACTAATTTTCATGTCTTTATTTTTAAGGTAGATGTCTGAGAATAGTGGGGGGAAATCTTGAAGGCATGGATTTTTAGAAAGGTATTTTGGAATAGAAGTACTGTTATAAGATGGTGGTGACTGCTTTTTTATTTCCTTTCAGGAGCGGAGTCATAAATCTTACCGTCCCCTCACAGTTCTCACATTTCGCTTGAACTACTTGTTCAGCGAGTTAAATGCAGTTTCTTACCACTTCCTAAATCTCGTCTTTCATGGAGTGGTTTGTGTAGTCTTCCTCAAAGTCTGTAAGCTTTTCCTGGACAACCAGAGCAGCATAGTTGCATCACTGCTCTTTGCAGTGCACCCAATACATACTGAAGCGGTAGGTAAACCTGTGATGTGCTTAATTTGTTCAAACTGCATTTTTTAAGCTTCGATGTCATATTTTGTGTAAATGGTTGTATCTTGTAAATCCAAAAGGTGTGTGATGTTTTTTTTCTTTCTATGTACTGTTTACTCAGCTGATTGTGAATTGTGATGGAGGTGACCAGCTTTAATGCTCAGGATTGTTTGACATTCCATGCAGCTACTGAGAAATAATTAAAGAAACATTCATTTAGCTATTAAATAACCTGAGTCTCTTCTGTGAGCATTTTGCTTTTATGATGATGGCTGCTTTAGCTTGCGTAATGTTTGTGTATTGTGATATTTCATCTAGCATTTTAGTAGTACTATGAGTACTCTCAATTCATTTTCATGAATTCAGATCATTTGCTTAGCAATTACTTATGGCGAATCACAAACCTCTTCTGCCTTTTTTATGCCATTATATCCCAACAAGACTCTTGCTAGTGTTGTTACTGCTGTACTATATTTAACTTACTGTCTCTGTTTGAACCAATATCAGAACCGAGACATATAGATGCCTTTCTTATTTACTTTCCCATTGATTCTATAGGAGTATTTTACTGCTGTGAAAAGCATTATTTATACAAACAGCCTGATTATATGCTATTTGATGTTTAACCAATCTTGCAATATTTTGAAGTAAATCATCTTGTGATTCATTAAGTTCCCAGGAGAAACAGTGGTAAAGCAGATATGTTGAATTCTCTGCTGTTACTTCCATATCATATAGGTTAGCTTACCTAGATTTCACTTCACATTGGTTGCAAAGCCTATTCCAAAACTCTTTTTTCTCTTGTATTCTTACATAATTTTCAGAAAATTGAAAATACTAGAAGCATAGAATCTTTAAGGTTAGAAATGACCTCCAAGATCATCGATTCCAACTGTTGACCCAGCACCACCATGCCCACCACCATTCAAAGGTGCCGATACCAATTTGGGTTTCAGGTTGGACACCCTGAATTTCTGTAGAGCACAGGGAAGGAAACTTGTCCTTTGTGGCTTTCCTTCTCAGTGAGGAGGAAATATCTCATAAAGATAACAATCCTGTAACTATTACAGCATAGAAGCAGCATAGAGATCTTTTCTTGGCCCTGTTGGACACAGCTTACCATTTTCAAACACAGGTTCCTATTTTTGAAGGTGTTCTCCCACAGTTCTAATCTTTGTTTCTTGTTAAGTCAGAAATCCCTCTCCGTAGAAATTCAGAAGCCTGCATCTCTGTATTTCAAGTAAATCTTCACAGGAAATAAGTTTGTAGTGTTTATAATTGGCTGCTATCTGAGCTAGTGTTGTGTCCTTTCTGTAAGAAGATAGTGGCAGGTTTAAAATTGCAAGAGTTAAATTCCTAAAAAAATAAATTATTGGGGAAAGCAAGGGTTAAATAATTTGTTAGTTTCACTTGCTTTTGTGTTTATTTGAAAACATATGCTTTAAGTTTCAAAGTTTGGCTTTGCTTATTTGTAGCAAATGTGATAGCATTTTTATAGGAGCATTAGCAAGTTGCTAGTGACTTAGATTACTGATTTGTGTTTGAGTAATAAATTTTTCACTTCTTATATTTTATGAATCCATTACTATTTATCTTGCTTGAAGTGTCGGATTCTTTATGAGATAACAGTAATACAGTTAACTGCTTTTAATACCTTGCAATACAATTACCAGAGAGTTGTATAAAGCCTGTAAAACCATGAAAGCTTATTCTGTAAGGCAATGTATTACAAAGTTATAAAGCGCAGTTATGAAGCAAAATAATATAGTAGTGTGTGCAGTGTGTGATATTAGCCACGTGAGGGCACTTTAAGACCACACAATTATTAGAACTTAGTGCTGTACTTAAAACCTTTATGTAGTCTTGAGATTCCCCTGCTGTTGTATGTAGGTACTCAACAGGAAAATAATTTCTTCCTCCCCACATTTAAATTTAAGCCTTCTGATTTTGAGGCATTATGTATTTTATCCTTTCAAGTGTTTGCATGGAGAATGCCATGTAATGTGAAACTAAGAAAAGGTTCTTACATTTGGAAGTTGTCGTTTCTGCATGTGCATAAAGAAATGAGGTAATAACTAGCTGTATTTTAGAACCTCGGATTTGGGTGTCAGCTGAACTTATTCAAACTTTATTAAGAACTCCAGGAAGCTCGCATTCCTAGTTTTCATATCATTTGATGTAACTTCTTGTTTCTTTTGATATTTTAAATGTATCTGAAATGAATTCCTTCAATTTAGTGTCATTATTTTCCAAAAGAGTTTGAAATAGGAGATATAATGCATGCAAATTTCAAACCTTTACCTGTCTGTTGACAAGCGGATTTATCTTGGAAAATCTAATGGAACAGCATAAATAGAGGGGAAAAAAATTCTGTTTGACTTCAGAGAGAAAATGGGCTGTTGAGAAGGTAATATATCATTTTCTGAGGAAAAATGGTTGAAAAATGTCATCGATCTCACTTGTCCTTGTCTCTGGAGTTCCAGCTGATACAATCTACCTAGCTTCCTACTGTTTGGGCCAGAAGCGTTCTGACCACCCACTGAGCTCATGGGATGTCAACTAACCTTGTAAATGCAGGAGTCTTCTCTTCATAAGTCACCTTTGTATCCAGAAATAGTCTCTCTTTTGTTGGCCCAGGATCGTGGAGGCACACCATCATACTTGCTTTACCTAAGATCTCTTTCAACAGATGTAAATTCTGCTTCGTGCTGGACAATTTTGTGGTGCAGACCAGGAGTCTTAGAAACATCTGAGACCAGACAGTTTAAACTGATACCTTTGTACTCCCCAAAATGTTAACACAATCACTGATGCCATATCAGTTTTGAAATATGCTTGTTTTAGTGAGTCCACTGGTAAATTTAAACTTGGCAAACTGTACTGCCAACAGAAGCAACAGAGAATGATTTCAAATTCAGTTTTGACTGTTTGGTTTTTTAACACTGTGACCTTGGATATTGAATTACTTTCTCTTTAATGCTGTGCTGGATCAATCATGCTTGACCAGGAATGTACCTAGCAATAAAAATTTCAAGCACAATCTGGATTACTGAGAGTCATAGTTGAGCATGATCATGATTACATGGTGAGCTATGAGGTTTTCGTAGCCAAATTTGACTGTCTGCCTTGGTATAGTGTGCTGCTTTCAACTAGTTTACTCAAAAAGAACACAAGTGTAATCAGAGACATTACAGAAGAGGGCAAATTAGGAGGAAAGGTGAAATGATACTGTATTTAGAACAGTGACTACTGCAGTAAATACTAACATAGCGCTTCTCCACATTTTCATAGAATCCTTTCCTCTGTGTCCAACTACCAAGAGAGGGCAGTACCTGTAATGTTAATATTGCCAATAAAACTATCATTCAGAAAATTGCCATATCTGTAGTACAGCCTGAGCCATTCTTTAACTTTACTGCTCAGAGTTTGCCACCAGTGTATTGATAACTTTTGACTGCTCAGATTAGAGCTGCCATAGCACCAGTTAGGTGAGCACTTCTTTCAGATTCAGCTCCATTCAGTCAGTTTAAAAAGGCATGGATAAGAATAACAACTGTAGTTTCTATATGCCACTGTTTGCAAGATGTATATGTAAGCGAACATGACAAAATCTTTCTTGCAATATTTATTGATGAAAGCCAGTTTATTTGAAGTAGTGCTTCAAATAAAGTCATTATTCTACTCTAATTCTGCCTCAAATGCTCTTTGTGACTGGTATTACTGAAGATAAGAAAATAGAGCATTTCTCAGTTATCTCATTAATGGTGCTACTTATAAGCACATCAGGTGTCTGACGGCCGCCTGTATCATTGTGTGCTTGTTTTCAGCATCGATTGAACTGAAAAGAGTCTTGCTCTTATTAGACTTTTCTTCTAGTTTACAGATTGTGTTTATTCATATCTCAATGCATATTGATATGCACTAGTCTAATGCTAGAATATTGTTTTTTTTCTTCTTTTTTAGGTAACTGGAGTTGTGGGCAGAGCAGAGCTTTTATCATCTATCTTTTTTCTAGCTGCATTTTTATCATACACTAAATCTAAAGGACCAGATAATACCATAGGTAAATGACTTACAAATATGTGTAACTTAATTACTGTATTAGTATATTTTATTTTCTTCAAGACTAAAGAAGTTTTTAAGATTTTTTGTTAAGCCTTGAGTTCTCTAATGGCAGGAAGATCCTTGTACCAACTCCAGTGAATTCAGGTGGAAGTATTCTGAGATGCTTCAGTTGGTCCCAAGAAAGCTACAGAGTTTCAGTAGAGATGTAGGAAGCTTATCTCTTTTCCAGAGTCAGTTTGACCTTGTGAAAATTTATGACTGCCTTTAAGATATGCATTTGAAAAGGTATCCTGGTGAGTTAGGAAAGATTGTTTTTTGTTTTTTTTCATCCTCATCAAAAGATCCAGCCTTTGCCTTTTAATTAGTTCTTTCAGTTTAAGGAAGGCAATTTTAAAACTAGTAACTTGTAACTAATTTTCTGTAGAATAAGACTGGGAATGTTGCCTTTAATAACAAATAGCATGTTGTGTAAATTTATAGAGCATGTTGAAACGTAAAGAATCGGTCTTCATCTCTCTGGTTAACTTACTAAATTTTTGTGTTGTAATATGAAACATTTTCAATAGTGTTTTTTTGATTTGCAGTGTGGACTCCGATTGCATTGACTGTATTTCTAGTAGCTGTTGCAACACTGTGTAAAGAACAAGGAATTACAGTGGTGGGGATATGCTGTGTCTATGAAGTGTTTATTGCTCAAGGGGTAAGATGTGGTTGAAATTCAAATTCTGAAGAATTCTGTAAAAAGATATTAAACACTTAGAAGCATAATATTTCATCACTGATTTTGTCAGCTCAAGATAATTCTATAGTTCCATTAAAGTTTTCAGATGTTCTTTTTGACTTAATTGATGTTGAAAACACATTCTTTGTGGAGGGGGATTCGTACACCTTCTAAGTTGTCTTTTACGTGGCAAACATATATATTACCAAATTACTTGAAGGAATCACGTCTTAATGAAAACCTTGTGTTTTAGTTGATTAAGGTTTGCAAAGACCAGTATGTAACAGTCTTGATTAAAGTATTGAGGTGCATAAAGATGGAGATTTGGTTTTTAAATTGTTTTAGTTAAAAGTAGAGAACATACAATCTAAAAAAGCACTTTATTATTTTCTTATGAGTATCCAGATGTTTTGCTGTAGTATTATTTGAGTCAGTATTACTTTAATGAAATTTGTTGCTTCAAGAATAACTTCAGTTTCTAATCCAATAAGTTTCATCCTGAGCATTGCTAAGTCCATAGGTTATTATTAACTTTTCTTTAGACAAACATATTTTTCCTGTAGTGAAAGAATTACTGGCTTTCAAATCATAAGCAGTTAGAAATATATATAGTTAAATAGTCTAAGAAAATATTTTAAATGTACTATTCCTTAATAATATAAATTATGAAATGTTATTTTGTAAAAGCTGAAAGATTGTCTACCGTGGCATGTTCAAGGCTAAAATGACACATTTTTGTGCTTGAAGAAATTTGTTTGTAGCTATTTGGCTTTATATGTCTAGTGAATAAGCATGTCATTTTCAAGCTGAATTTCTAAAGGAATGACCTGTATGTGTCCATACTTTTTAAGCCACTGCTTTTCTTATAGTAACTTTTTATCTAAATCTAAACTTTTTTAAATTTTTAACAAGTTTCTGCAAGTCAGTTGAGTAGAATAGATAAAATCTAAACTAGGGCTTCTGCTGAGAGCACAGGTGTAGCATGAACCTATCAATGTCTGTACTTCAGTCAGCCACTGTATGTGAAGTAATAAGTCGTCCCTCACGCGAGGCATGAAGGCACAGGCAAGGAAGTTGACACACAGGGAAGAAATCAGGGTACATAATGTGCAAGATTGTAAACTCGAGTCAGGGTCAGGTAGGTTACTGCAGTAGAGGGATAAAATAGAAAGCCAGGGGTAATCAGAAATGAAGTATTTCTACTGTATCCAGATATTTTGTTCTTGGGACTAGTTTTCAAAGGAGCTAATAATTAAAAAAAAAAAAAAACTTTTTCAGAATTTATTTCATGGTCATACTTTGTTTAATGAATTCTCTGCTTGAAGATGGTACACATTTTTTCATCTGTCAGTACAAAATATGGCACTAAAAGCATGTGAGTTCTGCTATGATCATGTTAGCAATAATATCTAGGTAGAATTGTTTTTTTTAGAATGGTGAACTTAGGGGGGGCATGTGAAACACATACAAAGATGAATTAAGTATTTGGAGTATGCTTTTACAGAAAAACAAGTCAAAAAAAGGTGATGTAGTTCATATTTAGCTAAATTAATGAATACGCTGATTAAAAACACCTTTTCCTTTGCAGTATACCTTGCCATTGCTGTTGGATACAGCTGTTCAGATTCTTCGAGGAAAGGGCAGTATTCCTTTCTCCATGCTCCAAACACTGTTGAAGCTCATAGTCCTAATGTTTAGTACACTGCTTCTTGTTGTTGTCAGAGTCCAGGTTATCCAATCTCAACTTCCAGTGTTTACAAGGTAATGGAAAGTGTGTCTTGTTTACAGGTCCTGATACATAAATTTTAACTTAATGATATCTGAATAAAATGCCCAAAGATGCACTACCTAAATGTAATGAGTGTCTAAAAAGGTATTATTTAAAAAAAAAATTGGTTGCTAATTAGCTCCAGTAATCTAGAAATTTAGTTTCATTATGGAATTTTTTCTTTATTGACTGTGTGTCTGAACCTTGGTTGAGTACTTCGGAACTTTTAACAAGTATTTCCTTGTCTACAATGAATAATTGTTTTGTTTTAGACGTGAACTATGGAGATAACATGCATAACTTCAGATACAGAATCTGTAACTACAGATTACAGAATAAATGTATATGAGTACTGGTAGAACTGAAAAACTGTAATTTATTGTGAAAATGTGAGGTAATGTAAAAGTGTAGTGTTTTTCCTTGAAGGAACTTCCAAAAATTTTTAAAATGATACATGGAACAACTCTCAGGAAGATAGTTGTAAACCATTATTTGTTGAAACAATCAATCAACAAACAATTGTTTGTTTCCTTAAGCAGTCATTCAGTTTGTTGAAACAGAATGATTATATCCTGAACATTCCCAATTCTTACAGCATTTCAGAGGAGGCTCTGTCCCACAGCACTAAGATGCAACGTCATGCACGGGTCCCCAAGTTACACGCCTTACAAATGCAGGAAGATTAGGCTGTTGTACAAAGGCTGCTCTGAAACTAATGCCTCCTACTTTATTATGTTGGCCCACAGTATCAGAGGCAGATGTTGATGGTATTGCAGTAGACATTGAACCTTCCTGCCAATATTTTGTTACGTTTTGTTGCTGTGTGACAGATGGCAGCAGAGGGACAGTCTGACAAAATGTCTCACACGGAAGTGCGTAGGAAGCAAAGGTGTCATTGAATTCCTCCACGCAGAAAAAACTGCACCCACTGGCGCTTGCTGAACATTTATGGAGATCAGACAGTGGATGTGAGCACAGTGAGGCAGTGGTGACAATAATGTGAAAGACAAGCCACTTTCCAGATGGCCGTGCACAACTGTCACACCACAAAATGAAGAGTGTCTTGATCAACTCATCCACACAAATTGGCAGTGGTGATCATTTTGAGAAAGAGTGTTTTGTAGCTGAGAATTGGCTCTGTCAGTGTTACTGTGCTCTTTGTATCTGTTGTAGTTTCCATGGAATTAAGTAGGAGACACTTCCTTCAGAGTGACCTAAGTACATAGCTGTAATTGGCAGTTCTAGCTGTGATCTAGAGTTTGCTTGCTTCTGGTCCTAAAATCAATGAAGATCATTATTTGCTTTCATTAAAAGCTCATTTTTCTCTTTCATTTTGCTTTAGGTTTGATAACCCAGCTGCTGTAAGTCCATCTCCAGCAAGGCAGCTGACTTTCAACTACCTCCTCCCTGTAAATGCTTGGCTTCTTCTCAACCCCTCAGAATTATGCTGTGACTGGACAATGGGAACCATCCCACTTGTGGAGTCTTTGTTAGATGTCAGAAATGTTGCCACTGTTACGTTCTTTTGCTTTCTGGGATCTTTGATTGTCTTCAGTCTCCGTTATCCTGGGGATTCCTCCAAGACTGTACTGATGGTATGCATTCATATTTTTTTTATTCCTCTCCCCTGTCCTCTTCCCCTTGAATGTAACTGGCTTAGGATGTTTGATCACCTACTTAATCTTTGGTGACGCTATGATATATCTTCTCTTGGATTAGAACGAACACGTAAGAAAAGAGAAAAATTGTTGTATCAATAAACCCTTTGAATTGCAGTTACATATTTTTACTGTGTCAGGGATGAGATGGGGAAAAATAAACAAGAATAAATATGGCTATTTGCCAACTGTATTTTGGCTGTTTTGAAGTATTCAGAAGTTGGCTAGAAAACTGGAGTTTTCAGCATAAATAAAAGCACTCCTCTTTAGTCTTTTCTGTTTTCTAAAGGAAAGCTAGTTTTGTCAACCTATAAAATCACTCCCAGTTTTTTGCTAATATATGACCTTGAAATTGCAATGGATTCTCAGGAAAGAGTATTTTGGAGGAAATTAAGCATATGGAAAAAAAAATTTCATCTAAGAAGTCGCAGTTTTGATTGCTGCCAATGAATAATTAGCTGATAGCATGTTCCTTATTAAGTCAGTGATGCAATTATGCTTGCAACAGATCTGCACGCATAATCTGAGCTTACCTCAGCAGTAATGTGCTTTTTTTTAATATGTAACTAGCCAACAGAAGTTTCAAATGGGTGGGAATATTTATGCACAATTTAACACTAAGAATTTCTCTGCTAATCAGCAGACAAATTTCAATTCATGTCATGACCTAACACAGTTGTAAAATAAATTTTTTGTTTGTTTCATCACTGGAGTGAGGCAAATTGTTTCACTAGAAAATTGGTGAAAATTATCTGTAGCTGGTGATGCTTATAGTTCTGACTTTGGAAACAGCTTATGAAGTAAAAAACTTAGCTTATTTATGTAATAAATGTGCAAGGTGGCATACCCAGAAAATAACAATTTAGTGCTATTGGACAAATTATATTTAAATAAATGACAAAAATTTGTTTTCAAAATGTTATAGTTTTACAGCACATAAATATATGTAAGTAGTTTAACTTTCCTATTTAGACAAGCTGAAATTTTTTTTATCCAGTGCACAGATAGCAGTGGAAATACAAATGGGAAGTAGAACACTCTTTTTCAGAAGACAGTTCTTGAACTTAAAGACTCTTTATTTCCCTGCATTTTCCTTCCTATTTTTTAAAGTTCAGAAGAGAAAAGGGTTAATGGAGTTTTCAGCATAAATTGTTGTAAGTTGTTTTGTTATTGTTCGAGGGTGGTTTTTAATTACTTACGATTCCAAGGGTTTTTTTACAGGAAAGGTCTTCTGAGATCTTTCAGTCAAGTCTGTGAACTACAATGAGGCTTAACACAGTATAATCACCATTTAACAAAATTTCTTTTCCTTTCATGTATATGTGTGTGTTGTGTAAATAATTTTCTGTATGATGTTGATTTTCCCTGGAATATCTAAATGCCTTAAAGCTAATTTCTTAGGAATTGAGGATGCAACATAAAATATTAAAAATTAGTTTTTATTAGCCATACTGTCTTCCAGTTAATCATTAATGTCCTGACACAGACAGGATATTCTGTCGCAAAGGGTAAAAGGGAGAGGACAGTTTCTTCTCTGTGGCTTGTCAGTTTTACATATTAGAGAGCTTGTAATACCATCTTTAAAATGAAGAAATTGAATGTTTTTTTAGTGAAACTAATTTACACAGTTTGTAGCAGTTTTCCATATAACTATGTTGGAATACTGGTTTCTTTTTTGTTGTTGTTGTTGGGTTTTTTTGTTTGTTTTTTTATGAAGGTGTTTTTCCACACTCAGTTCTTCCAATACAAGCTTGACTTTGTGCTAGCCAAAATAAATCAGTGCCATGACAGGTGTAAGTTCTATGTGTTGTCTCCATGGATGCCTCCTAACATAATGGTGATTTCAACGCAACACAATTGAAAGTGTGACTGTTCACACTGTTTATTTTGAACTCTTAATGAGTCTCACTGTAACAGAGTTATAAAGGGCTTTGTAAAGGGACTGGTAAAGAACTTCTGTACCAGTCTCTAGTACATGTTGACTCTTCCATTAGCCCCATGAGACCTTGGGTCTCATGCTGAAGCCTGACCTAAGGAAGATTCTTAAGTGGTTTTTGTTTATGAGATCAGAAGCAGTACAGCTTTAAGCCTCCTGGAAAAATAAAGATGTTTATTTTGACTCTGCAAATAAAACACAAAGGAGGCAGATCCAAAGTGTAAGACAGAAGGGAGGCCTCAGGTATGTCTTAGCATGTCTTTCTGTATTTGCTGATTTGGATATGGATGCGGGTGTTATACTTTTTGTGAGACAAGACAGAAGAATGGATTCCTCCTCCCACTTCCACAAGTGACAGTGGACATCCCACAGTTCTTCACAAGTACTTTCACAGGATGAAGTAACGAGATATGTGAAAGTTGAAGGAGCCATTTTCAGCCATCATCTGTTTAAAACCAGTCATCTCCGTGAAGAATAACTCAGGTGAGTGGGTGCATTCTATTTTACTTTGTCATGTTTTTATTTTTGCAATAAGTCTTAGAATTGCCTTTTCAAAATACAGAACTGGGAGAGATCCAAACAGATAAATTGGTTCTTTGAAGTAGCTAATTTATTTTATCAACTGATAATATTAATCTAACAAAAAATGGGATTGTGTATAACAAATCAGAACTCATGCTTTGGCATGATAATGTCATTACACTGCTTGAAATAATCTATTATTTTGACATTAATGAATGATGTGCACTAGAAACAATGTACGAGCCACTAAATTCACTTATCTTTGCTGTTTGCTTTGTCCCTGTGAACAGTCAGATAACTTACTGTCTGAGTAAGTGATATTTTAAAATAAGTTGCAATGTAAGTATTGAAAATGTTTAGTACTAAAAATAGCAGAGATCTAGAATTACTTTGGTGTCTTCTCAGTAGGTTTCAGAATCAAGCTGTGATCATGGCTTTTATTTTTTGAATGAAATATTTTGAGTATACGCATGCCTTTGTTAGCTACCAAAATTTTAATGCAGGCTTATCTCTTGATAAATGCTAAGTGTTCCAAATAAAGATGCTTTATCATCCTTACTCATACCTCTTGTATGTTTAGACAGTACTCATCCAAAAAACTGGTTGGCTTTTTACCATACAAATGCCTGAAGTAGAGAGGGTGTCCTTAGGCTTCTTAGAGAAAGAAAGTCTTTAGAACTTTTAAGTGATGTATCAGCCAAGACATCAGTACTTCTGAATTCGTTGATACTTACTTCTGTGCTTACATCTAAGTCTTTGAAATATTTCCTTGTGAACAATGATCTGGCAGTTCACTTATTCTTCATAGTTTATGGTCATATTTCAGAGTTTTGTCATGTGCTTTGTGCTTTCTGCATACTCTAAATGTTTCTTTCTCTTTTAGGTTTTTCAGTTGCCTTGACTGGGATGTTTTTTTCAACCGAGCTTCTGCACCTGCTGAAAGACTGATAAAGAGAGTAAATGAACGGAAGACATTTTTATCTACTGGAGCTTTTAGTCTGTCACTTACAAAATTGTATTTGAAGGACAGTATACTAAGGAGAGACAAAAGGACTGAAAGAGAATTTCAGTAAAACATTCTGTAACATTTTGCCATCAGAAAAATTAAACAGAACAGACCATGCAAAAGCCTTTGCTACCTAGGGACAGTTCTTTTTATTAGGTGTCCAGATTGTAAGCATTCAGTGCTGACCAGGCATTTGTGGTATGAGCTGCAGAATCCTTCCCACTGGAAAACAGTGGATTTCACTGTTCTTCTGTACATTTGTTTACCTTAGGGCTTTAAGACCGTGTCCTTATTGTATTAAAAAAACTGAATTCTAAAATCTTAAGAGATTAATTTTTCAAATCAGTGTCATAAAATGAGTTAATTCATTTATACAAATGTACAAGTCTCATACATTCTAAAGTGTACAGCAGCATGAATAACTTGTATTTAAAAGATCTGCAAAACAGCAAAATATTTTGGTAAAGCATTTTTGGAAGATGCTTTTGTAGATTTTTTTTTTTTTTTTTTGTACTACCACATGTCTGTAGATGTTGAGAACAATGTAATATAGAATACACTAACCCTCACTTCCCCACCAGAAAAAGTTTGAAGGCATTTCCTGTAACTGAAAGAGTGATACAGAAGACTGGGTTGGGGACAGTGTAATGGTTTCCTGCATTTCAGAGTGGATTGCAAAAATCCATACTAGAGTCCCATGTTGGGGCTTTTGCTTGCTGACAGGATGGGTTGGTAGGTGCTCTTTAGGCAGAGCATGCTGTAAAGGAAGAAAGGAGAGCAATGTGAAATGGCATTAAAATCAATTTTGTCACCAAGTAATCAACAAGTTCTCTAAGTATTAGGCTTGTGATTTCTTCAAGGTTCATGAATTCCAGTGGATCACCTGAGCCATGTTAATGATCCACGTGCTTGTTCCTAGCCCCATGAAGTATGACATAAACCCTTACATCAGTGTTTCATTTTATGCGAAGTCCTAGATTGACTTTCAAACTGATATGTTGACTATTTTAGCATATAAAAGGTAGTTAAAATTATACTTACCTTGACAGAAGATGACAACGAGTTTGCAAATCACAAATTTCTAGAAAATTCTTCTTATTTTACTCAAAGAAATACTCAATTTCTGGAGGTGTTTGGATTTTTTGGTTTTGTTATTTATAACTTGGATGCTGTGTATGTAGAAATAGTTACTTAAATCTTGTTATGATATCAGAGATTGTAAAGCTCATAGTCACTCAGGACTTAAGGCAAAATGTTTTATCCGCTTCCTTTGCAGCAGATGGTTTTCTGTCTGTACGCAATCTAAGAGCTACAATTAAGGAAGCTGATGAGTTCATTGTCATTTTAGATATTTTAAGGTGCCTGTAGTGCAGTATCTTAACATAGATGTTAATTCAGTGGTTGATTCTGATTTTTGTTATTCATATTTTTAAGAGAAACTAAAAATTGAATTCATTGTAAAAATAAGTGCTTTTTTACATCATATAAGTTGGTATAATATTTTTATTGTTATGGAAGGTAATGTCCACAATTCCAGGACTGCCGTGTTTTTGTATGTGTAACCTATTAAAACCCTGTTTTGAGTTTGATCCTTCTTCATCCTAGTGTTGTGTCATACAACTGCTCTTTTCTGTAGTTTACAAAACCAAATACATTTGTAGATTGTTAAATAATGAGGAGTGTCATTTGCAAGTTACAAGTTTCCATTTTCAGAGAGGTCTCAATGTAAAGTAGATCTAATCTACTAGATTTAAAAGAACAAAACAGATCTGCCATGTATGTCTGATTTTCTGGATTTTTTTTGTAATTGCTTCATAATTTGTCTATTGAGTACCGTCCGTCACTGCCTAATCTTGCTTACTAATTCACTTGCATTTCTTTTCTAGGCACTCTGCTTAATAGTGCTGCCATTCATTCCTGCATCAAACCTCTTTTTTCCTGTTGGATTTGTAGTAGCAGAACGAGTGTTGTATGTTCCTAGCATGGGATTCTGCATTTTAGTAGCACATGGATGGAAGAAATTATCTAATAAAAGGTATGTTAGGTTTATCCATAACTGGTTTAACTCATCTCTCTTTGTTTAATAAAGGATAAGCGTATTTATAACTGCTAGCATTGCCAGTAGACCTTTTACTGATGGTATTATATTGCAGCTACCGTGTCAGGTTTTTATTATTGAATGTAGAGTAGTGACAGCTTGGCAGTCATGTGAACAAATGACAACATGGAACTTAGCAGACCAGTGGATATTTTCATTGATAAACACACATGCATCATCATTGATGTTGCTTTCAGAACAGTAAACTAGCTGTTTTCCCTGTAGAAGAGTTTAGTGCTGCTTTAAGGGATAGATGTTTGCTGGACAGTTTATTAGGAAAAACACTTCAACATCAGCAGATACGTTGGGTTTAATTTTTCCATATGCATGTTGGACGTGCAGGCAGAAGCTTGACGTCTCAAGTTATTCTGCTAATTAAGTACTGTTACTTATTTAAAAATTAACTTTGGTTGAGCTTAGTGCTACAAAAAAGATATGCTAGAAGTTACTTTTTGCTGTGCTGTGTGTGAATTCCATAGTATCGTAACAGGTAACTTCACAATCTTTTCAGTCTGTGCCACATTCTTACTTGTAAAGTGTCAGTGATGTACAGCTTGTAAGGTGAAAGGATGAATGTATTTAATTCAGTTATTCATCCTAGTTTTTAGATTTAGATTTTAGGTCAAAATCTTAAAATCCTTACTGAAGATCAGCACTTTTGATATGAAGTATATTGCTTTCTGTGAATTTTTCACAACCTGATTAATCAGATTTTATTGTGAGTTTGTGGCCTTTATCTTTTTATTAGTATGTTTTTAGTTTAGTGGACAGCAATTCGCCGTGGTTGGTCAGACCTTTTTGCCAAATAGAGATTTTTGTACTTAGTATTAAATCAGTGTAAAATCTGTTAGAGGTTGGATTTGGAGAGTGAGCCAAATTTTAAGAAAAGTTTTCAGAAAATATGATTTTTTGTATTTTTACTACATAAACCAAATGAATAGAAGTGCAGGAGGAGTTTAAGGATCATAGAAAGTGTACCTTAGTGCACTGATCCTTTGCCTCTTAAGAAAAAATAGTCCTGATACTAAATACTGGGATTCCTCCCCAGCACAAGCCATTGTTATTATTATTCTGAGGGTATGACAATGTTAATTTAAAAGAAAATACATGTTCTAAATAATTTTGGCAACAAACATTGTAGAATGCAAGCTGTGCCCTGCGCATTGCTACAAAATGGACTTCCTAGTTATCTCATCTCTTTTATGTAAAGAAACATGATGTTTTCTGTTTGAAATCATTTTTAAGGATTAAGCAAAAAAACTCTTGGCTAGATTTGATTTATACTTCAATTAAAGGTGATTACTGACTAAAGTTTATGTACTGTATGTATATCAGTCTGTAGCACATGAAAATATCTTAGTTACTGATAAAAATGTTCTAAGGATGAATATCAGAGCTGTTCAGAATTTGTTTAACTAAAGAATGTTTTAGATAAGAATTTCTCGCTTGGAAATTCTGCTCAAAAGCATACTGTGAATGTATCTTCAGTTTTCTGCTGTCATCTGCGTTGATCTGTGAATGCTTCTCCCTGACATGGATGCTTTAACCTTGTTACCCCATTGCCATCCTACTGCTTGCTTGGACAACTGAAAGGCGGCAAGTCTGTGTTGTCTGCTGTCATTAGATGTGAGGCCTTGCAGGATAACTTGTGTTAATTGGTACTGCCAAAGCTGACAGCACTGGATAAGGAGAAGTCCGTGATACCCTGTGGGAGTGAGGAGAAAGTATTATCACAATCCCACTATGAAGAGGCAAAAATAGAAGTGATGTGACAGAAAACAAGGATCCAGGAGAGGACAGGCAGGGAGGAAAATTAGGCAGCAGTGTGGCTTACTATGAAAATACAGGCAGTCAGTGCTCTAAAAAGTCTTCCAATGTGGAAAAGGCTCCTTACTTCAGAAATATGATTGAGGAAAAAAGCTTTGTTATTAGCCTGGTGGGGATATGGATTAGTGCATGTGTCAGTTCTCAGTAATCACTTTGCTTAAGTGTTGGAATACCTCTCATAATTCTGCTTTTGTACATATTAATTTATTGAAAAAGCAAAATAACAACAATACAACCAAGCACAGACCTGCACATATATACAGCATTTTGTATGTGAGGGGAAAATCTTGTGTTTTTTATCAAAGCTCTGTGAAGTACACAGGACTGTGAACAGCTTTTGCAAAGACCAAGAAATAGTTGGTAAGGGTGAATAATAGTATGTCTGCTTGAGAATGAGATTTTTAATGTTTATTAATAAAGTGATGTTCATAATTGGAGGTAGGCTAGGTATTTAGTGTGTGTTTTCACAGTTATCTGATCTGACTGTTAAAGTTTATTTTGTATCTGATGTGGTTAAACCAAATGATATTTAAACTCCAGAAAATAAAATGCAGAAACAATCTAGAAGATCATTGCTGACAGTCTGGCCAGGGATTGTTTTAATTTCTCAGTTTATTTGGCTTCTAGCATATAAGATACTTCATTTAGTATAAATTAGAATTGTTTGTGTGCTTTTAACAATTCTTTGTTTTGTTGCTTTTTTCCTATTTAATAGCATGCTAAGAAAAATTTCTTGGGTTTGTTTGGCTGTGGTACTGTTCACACATGCCTTGAAAACACTGCACAGAAACTGGGATTGGGAATCAGAGTACACATTGTTTATGTCAGCTTTAAAGGTATTGTACCTTAATTGAAAAGGATAAAGGAAAATTTGTGTTGCTGTTCGCAAAAAATTGACTGTTAGTGCATGATAAGAATGGAGGGAAATTATGCTTGTTCTGCCACTTTGAATTCTGTGTTGACAGTATCTAAATTAATTAGTTGCTTTCGGGAATGCTTTAAAAGCAGTGTGATCCATGTGCAAGAAATAGAAGCTATTTTTTTCTTAATGTGTTAAAACAGTTGAATGTATTCTCTTTATCTGGATGCTAGCACAATATGCTTAAATACCAAATCTACAAAAATTTTCCATAAAATAGTTTTTCTTTTTTCCTGATGTGCGTATGGCATGATAGAATAATTTGAACACCCATCTATTCATTTTCCCATAACAGCTATAATGAATTTTAAAATTCTTCAAATTTTTAGGTACTAATAACTAAAGTAAATATATGTTGAGCAACAAGTTAAATGCAGTTGCTCTGTACACAGTGTTGTTATTCTATATGCATAGCAGTTTGATTTGTTATTTGTTGTGTGTTTTTCCAACCTTGAGATGTTGGACTAGGTGATCTTAGATGATCCAACCTTTCTATGATTCTGTGTAGAAATCATCCAGTCCAATCATAAGTGTAGTTAGAAGAAAATCAAGCGTTACGTAACTGTGACTCAATACATTATAAATTTATATATTTTTTGTTGTTTTTAGGTAAATAAGAACAATGCAAAGCTATGGAACAATGTGGGGCATGCATTAGAAAATGAAAAGAATTTTGAAAGAGCTTTGCAGTTCTTCATACAAGCTACACAAGTGCAACCAGGTAAAAGCTAACTGCCACTGAATGGCTTTTCCCTGCTCCTCATGTTACAATAAACTTTGCTTACTTAAAATGTTCTGGTTTGCACCAGTTGAACAGCAAACCATGCCACTTACTTGATCCATAGTTTCTGAGTATGATAAAAGTTATTCTTAAGAGATAATAAATTTTCCCCCCAAAAAAGTTCTCAGTAGAAGTTTCTGTCTATACAAAAATGAAGACTTTCCACCTAAAGCTATTAGTGAAATTCATTCAAAAACAATGTCATCAAACCTATAATTCCTTTTGAAGCATGATTAACTATTATTTAATTTTCTCATTTAATAATAAGGAAAGTCAATCTGTGATGTATCAAAGTGCACTTTTACTCCTTTTTGCATACTGTTGCAAGAGAAATTCTAGGTAGTGCTGAACATCCTTTCCTTCTGGAAACCTAATAAATAACTTTAATGCGCTTCTACTACAGTGGGAAATTAAAGACAGCTACATCAAAGTATGAACTCTGATTTTTGGCCAAGTACATTTATAATACGTCTTTGGTTTATGGTTAAATTATTAGCTTCATAATTAAGGTGAAAAATAAATTAGAATTGCTTTTTTTTTTTGCTGGTCTTTATGCCGTACCTGTTCTTAACGCTGCTCTCAAAGCACAGATTTTTTTTTGTATTACTCAGTGCATGAAAAATTTGAAGTTTCACTCTTTTCTTTATCAAGATGACATTGGTGCTCACATGAATGTTGGAAGAACTTACAAAAACTTAAACAAAACTAAAGAAGCTGAGAAATCATATATGATTGCTAAATCATTGATGCCACAGGTAATTAGTATCTTAATCACCATGGGGAAGAGGGGCAACTTTTTCAGATCTATATTCATGATACAATTTTCTTATTTATTGTTGAAGATACTTTTTTGCTGTAAATCTTATTATTAAAGCTTTAATCTCTTAAATGAGATCATATCATACGCTGTTTAAAAAATACTAACTTGGACCTTCTTTGTTTAAAAATATATATATTTTAAGTTACTTTTTATACTTTTTTTTTCTATTTATTTTTTTCTTAAATTAAGGATACAAAAAAAAGCAACTTAAAAATACACACTTACAGTATCTAATCACTGCTGTTTTTATTTTCACATCCAGCCAATACACTGATGATGCTTAGTATTCAAGCCCATAGGAGAATGCTTAAGTACAGTGTTGGAGATAGGATAAGGCAGTTGAAGCAGCAACAACAACAAAAAACTTTGCTTGAACATGCTTTTATAAACACGTGCTCTGTTACCTTCACCGTATGTCAGGTTGTATTTAAACCTAGCAACTATTACTTATTTTAGCTGTTCAGGAGAAAAGGAGAGGAATATTTTGGATCATGTATGAAGGCAACAACAGTTAAGGGCAAAATTGGACTGACAGGAAAGATCACCAGTCCCTTGAGCAGAGAATATGGCATTAAAATGTTTGCAGCATAAAGATTCTAGTAAACAATACATCATTTACAGTGCCATACCATTTTCATGTCTCATGAAGATTTTTCATCTGCTGTGTCAATGGCTGGTAAATTCCTTCCTTCCTTTCCCCCCACCCCCCCTCAAAAAAAAAAAAAAAAAAAGAAGCATTCTGATAGAATATCAGCTTAGGCTTTAAGAGCCTAAGGCTTTGTATGAATGAGAATGTTTTGCAAGGTCTGGCTGCTTGTTAATGGCTATTTGCATGAGCCATGTTACAAAGTAGCAGAGATCAATTAACTGATAATGTCTGTAGCAAATTTAAGGGGATGTTGTATGTGCTTATAGAATTAAGGAGAAATAGTGTGATGATTTTGGGGGGGAAAGAAGAGTCTGACAAATGATCTCCAGTGCTACCCTAGAGTAAATGTGGCAGACTGGAGTGTTAGATCTGTACTGGTTGTCTTTCATATTTTTACTCATTGACATTTGGAACATATATTCTTCCTGACAGATTATTCCAGGTAAAAAATATGCAGCAAGAGTTGCTCCTAACCACCTGAATGTTTATATCAATCTTGCAAATTTAATTCGAGCGAATGAATCTCGCCTTGAAGAAGCAGATCAATTGTATCGACAAGCAATTAGTATGAGGCCAGATTTCAAGCAGGCTTACATCAGCAGGTATCTTTACTAATTTTAGAGATATGTATTCTTGAATATACTTCTGTTGTATTTGCAGTGCTAGGAACAGTATTTTGTTCATACAATTTTTTAGCTGCTGGAATTGATTTATTTTCAAATAAGATGATAAAAATTTGGAGCGCCCATTAATTATTTATGACAAGAACTGTTATTATAATTGTTGTTTCAAATGATGTGTGTATTCCACATATGCTGTGTATTCGATCATTATATAGGAAGATGCTTCCATTAGATTTCTTTAGGAATCTCAAACTCAGATTTCTAATCTCCTTGTTCAATTTTGAATGAAAATACTTTTGATTAGTCTGAGTGGTGGAGTTTTATTTATTCTTTTTTAAATGATCGAAAAAGTGCAAGACTTAAAGAAATGAAAAACATGAAAATAGGAGGCTAAATAAGAGTTACTTGTCTATGGGTTTTGAGGCTTTTGTTCACTGTTTTGTTAATTGTTATTCTCTCTAGGACTTAGTGAGGTGCTGAGGTGCTTAGTAAGATGAGATGCCATCCAGAGAGACCTAGTCAGGTTTGAGCAGTGAGCCGAGGTGAATTTCATGAGGTTCCACGAATCTAGGTGGAAAGTCTTGCACCTGGGTTGCGCAAGCCCCATTATGAATACAAGGAAAGAACTGAGCACAGCCCTGCTGAAAAGGGCTGGGGAGTACTAGTGGATAGTAAGCTGGACATGAGCCAGCAATGTGCTCTTGCAGCCCAGAACACCAACCGTATCCTGGACTGCATCAAAAGAAGTGTGGCCAGCAGGTCAAGGCAGGTAATCCTGCACCTCTGCTGTGCTCTGTTGAGATATCATCTGGAGTACTGCATCCAGATGTGAGAGTCCTCAGTATAAGAGAAGACATGGACCTGTTGGAGCATGTCCAGAGGAGGGCCACAAAAATGATCCAAGGGATGGAACACTTTGCCTGTGAGGACAGGCTGAGAGAAGTGGGGAAGCTCAGCCTGGAGAGGAGAGGGCTCCAGGGAGATCTGATAGCAACCTTTCAGTATCTAAAGAGAGGCTATAAGAAAGAAGGGGACGGACTCTTCAGCAGGTTCAGTTGTGACAGAAAACTAAAAGAGGAAAGATTTAGATTGGATATAAGGAAAAAGTTTTTTGTTTTTTTTTTTTAATGATAAAGCAAGTAAAGCACTGGAACTGGTTGCCCAGAGAGGTGGTAGATGTCCAATCCTTGGAGACGTTCAAGGTCAGGCTGGAGGGGGCTCTGAGTAACCTGATGTATGTATGATAAATGGAAATTAACAAACAAATCAAGAGATAAATATTCCTTAAATAGTTCAAATATTTTTTCTGTATTTCTAAGGAATACACTAACCCTATGAAGACAGTCTGAGAGAGCTGTGGCTGTTCAGCCTGGAGAAGAGAAGGCTGCAGGGAGAGCTGTTAGCAGCCTTTCATTCTCTATAGGGAGATTGTAAGAAAGAAGGAAACAGACAAGAGTCTGTTGTGATAGACAAGGGGAAATGGTTTCAAGCTGAAAAAGGGGAAAGAGGGAAGATTTAGATTGGATATAAGGAAAAGGTTTTTTACAATGAGGGTAGCAAAGCACTGGAACCAGTTGCCCAGGGAGGTGGTGGATGTCCCATCGTTGGAGACATTCAAGGTCAGGCTGGAGGGGGCTCTGAGTTGCCTGATCTAGCAGTAGCTGTCCCTCCTCATTGCAGGGGACTTGAACTAGATGATGTTTAAGGCTCCCTTTCAACTCAAATGATTCTATGATTCTATGAGATGCTTTGACAATAGCTGTTGCTGGGCCTATATCAGGAGTCCTTCATGACTTCTGTGTAGCTTTTTTTTTTTTGTAGGCTTTTTTGTCCTACTCATACACCTCCTGTATGCAAAATTCTGAGAGCTGTATGCTTTTGGAATGGTATATAAACAAAGTCCTGTGTTTTGTGTTTTAAACAAAGAAAAATAACATTTGACATCTGCTTTCTGTAGGAAAAAAAACTTCTAAATAAGCATTGTCCATTGTTCTTGTACTTCTATCAGTTAAAATTGCTGAAGGTTAAATTTGGTTCTTCAACAGGGGAGAATTACTTTTAAAAATGAACAAGCCTCTGAAAGCTAAGGAAGCTTACCTTAGGGCTCTAGAACTTGACAGAACCAATGCAGACCTGTGGTACAACTTGGCAATTGTTTACATTGAACTGAAAGATCCAACAGAAGCCCTGAAGAATTTTAACCAAGCGCTAGAACTCAACCCAATGCATAAGCTGGCATTGTTCAACTCAGCCCTGCTAATGCAGGAATCTGGTAAGTTAGTTATTTGTTAAGAAATTATTTTATATTTGCATTTATAGGATTCTAAGAAATTGATGTGTTTTTGAAAAGCAGTAGTATTCGTAGTATTATCAAGGAAATTCTGTTGTAATAGTCATATTTGTAATATATGGGTAGCGTGTGGAATTTGCTAATTGATTAGCACCTTCAAAACTATTTTACACTATAACATCTTACAAAGAATAGTGTTACACAAAACTGTTCTTCAAAATTTTTCCTCTATAAACTTAAAAAAAAAAAAAAAAGTGAAATATGTGTAATATTAATGTTTTGCATTTGTTTTGATTTCATCCATTCCTCACTGACTAAAAAAATCTGGCTGATTTCTGTGGATTTTAAATCTAGCCCTGGGAAATATTTTCATAGTTTCCTCTGCAGTATTTCTAATTATTATGAATCAAGTTGGATTTTCATTAGTTTTGTTTTTCATGTGTATAGTTTCTATCTTAATGAGTAAATGTGTGGCTGTTGCCATAAAAAAGGCTGTTGAAAGTAATTAGCAAGTGATGAGTAAGGTTTGTTTCCCTTTTTCTTAGGGGTAATTTACCATCCCAACGAGATAATAGAATTGATTGGAGCTGATCCAAATGGATTATTCCTCCTCTCTTTTCACATAGTAAGTTAGGCAGTACAAGAAACGCCTTGTTTCTTGTCTGAAGTAGCACAAGGGGCTTCAAATGAGCAGAAGTATTAGCTATCTAGTTTTGCACTACTCCTACTGGAAGGTACAGAACTGTTTGAGGAGGTGGAAGAAGATGGTTAAAATCAGCTTCCTATTCCCCCATCCTTCAGTAAGCCTGTGCCTGGAATTCCTTACTAGAATATGTTCTCTGAAGCATTCATAAAAATAGCACAGACTTCAAGCTAGAACTGCTACTTTTATCAGACAGAAGATTATTTTCAATTTTTTTTTACATTTGATGCGAAGTAGTGAGAATATATTGTAGCCTGGCTGAATGAAACATCACTCTGTGATCTCTTTCAACTGCAGTTCTTTTCAGTATGTGGTCAGGCGCTGGAATGGGCTGCCCAGGGAGGTGGTTGAGTCACCATCCTTGGAGGTGTTCAAGGAACGTTTAGATGTTGTACTGACAGGCATGGTTTACTGGGGTTATGTTGGTGGTAGGTGGACGGTTGGACTGAATGATCTTGTAGGTCTTTTCCAACCTTGGTGATTCTTTGATTCTATATCTTTAACAAAATGAAATCTATTCTAAGTTTGCCTTTGTTAAAAATGATTTGCTTGAACTGAATTCTCTGCATTCCAGTTGCTCATTCATACACGAAAATAACTGCCGTTAATCTTGTAGAGACACCTTCTGTATCTGTTGCACCGAATCTAAGTATAATTTAGCAGATAATAGGATAATGATGCTTACTTTGGCTACAAGTCAGTTGTAAGTAGTTTTGTTCTGAAAAGAAGGTAACTATCATTTATTTTTGCTGTTATGCAACACAAATAAAAAGTAGTATTTTAAACTCTTTCCCTTTCACAGATGTTACATTTTAATTTGTGTAGCAATTAGCGATTTACAGGCCTGGCCTAAAAGTGTTTAGAATAAAACTTAATGTATTTTCTGTCATTTAGGCAATGCTCAGCTTAGACCTGAAGCTAAACAAAGACTGTTAAATTATGTGAAAGAAGAACCACAGGATGCAAATGGTTACTTCAATTTGGGTATGCTGGCAATGGATGACAAAAAAGATACAGAAGCAGAGGCATGGATGAAGAAAGCCATAAAGTTACAGCCAAACTTTCGAAGTGCTTTGTTCAATTTGGCACTGCTTTATTCACAGACAGCAAAAGAATTGATGGCTTTGCCCATCCTGGAAGACTTACTGAAATACTACCCTGATCATACCAAAGGTCTAATTTTGAAAGGAGATATCCTTATGAACCAAAAGAAAGATATAGTTGGAGCAAAAAAGTGTTTTGAAAAAATTTTGGAACTGGATCCCAACAATGTGCAAGGGAAACATAATCTTTGTGTTGTTTACTTTGAAGAACGAGACTTAATAAAAGCAGAAAAATGTTTGGTGGAAACTCTAGCACTGGCACCTCATGAAGAGTATATTCAGCGTCATCTAAACATAGTTAGAAGTAAAATTGCATCACTTAGTGCTACAGAGCAGTCAACGGTTCCAGCAGGTGCTACTGCCACTGCTGCTACAGAAGAAAAAAAACCATCATTTCAGAATTCAAAAGAAGTAAAAAATGAGCAGAAACCCTCCCAAACAACAGCTGATAACAATAAAGGACGTTCAAAGAATAAGAAACAAGCAGAGAAAAACAGTATGGAAAAAAAAGAGACTCCCAAAAAATCTACAAAAGAAATCAAAGATATTGAAAAAAAGAGAGTTGCTGCTTTGAAAAGACTAGAAGAGATTGAGCGTATATTAAATGGCGAATAGTCTTTATTATGTCACAGTAGAGTAAGGGGGTGTACCATTTTTAATTGTTGTTTAATATATGAATCAACTGGAAGATGATTTCAGTATTTTGCAAATAGAAAAAACGTTGACTGCATATCACTTAACAAGAAGCAGAACTCACTGTAATGTTTTATGAGACAAAACTACAACTTTTAAATATGAGGGGGATGGATGGGGATTGAAGGATAATGGGCTGAGAACAATTTTAAATGCAGAATTTAAAATTGAGAAAATGACTCAGAAATTCTTTGTAAGTCAGGGATATTCAGGAATGCTACTTTCAAAGAGTCGGCAAAAGAACTGAGTGGAGGATTAATGGAATAAGCCAGGCACTGCTGCCATAAAAATCTGTTTGCATTAACATTTTCTACATTTCTGTTTGCACATTGGCAGCTTAAATCTTTCTATACTTTTGCTCTACATAGAAAAGCATTTTTCCTTGTGTTGTTTCCAGTGCTTAGCAAAAAGTCAGTAAAACGCCACTGGTTGTAGTATGTATCTGTTAGACCATAGGACAATGCAACAGCAACACTAAAATTTTCAGTTGTGTTCTAAATAAGGAATGGTACAATAGTTTTATTTGTTCTTTACTTACCACAAAGTTTCATACTGTTTTACTTGATACTTCCTATGGTGCTCTTAAAAACTTTAGAGTCTACTTTTACTTTTAAAGAAGATGTGTGTTTTTTCTTCAACTATCAAACATCTGGTTGTTTGGGCTTTGGGATTTATTTTGTTTAATATATATACATATATACAAAAAAAAAAAGGTTTTTTTTCTTTTTCCCCAGTTCATTGAATACTGACAAATGCACTTTTGGTACAGTAACCAGTATGCTATGCAGTAGTTCTTGTGAACTGTGTTTCAATGACTGTGGATTGACTCCTTGATGTAGGAAATTCTTCTTTGTTTAGTATAATGGATTTACTGTTCATTGGACAGAATTTTTAGTCTCATGACTTTTTGCAACACTAACTTAAGCAATGATTGCTTAGAGCAATTTGATAATATTTAAACCACTGAATTTAGCAATGCTTAATGCAAGGAAATTTGGATAAGGTCCTTCTAAATACTAAGTTCTTTGTTTTGATAATTTGTCATGAATGTGTGCTTTTTATTAAATATTTATTTTGACTACTAAAATAATCCCATTTATGTTTTGCTACTAATACACCACTTTTATTTCCTACATGACATTAATTTTTTTTGTAATTTCAGTGTTCCTTTTATCTTTGTGCAATGCATATATTTTTTGTTCATATATATTATCGATTACCAAAACCTGATGCTTTGTGTAACTATGAGAAAGGAAAAGAAGAGATGGGTTCAGACATAATTTAATCATTAAATCTAACTTTACTCTTCATGTTCTGTCTTCTTTAATGATGTAGAATTATTCCTTAGCAACTGTACTGTTTAACCATAGTCCTTTCTGTAACTGCTCAGCTTTCTGCCTTTTGGCAGTAATCCAGCTGCATGTAAGATGTAATGTTTATCTTTGTGGGAGGGTTCTTCAGTGTTTGAAGGCCTTGCAGGGACCTTGCCACTATTATGTATCATTTGTAATGTTACCACAACAATTGCTTGTATGGTAATAACTAGGAAAAGAGAGTGTGGGTTTTTAAAACCATGATTTAAAAGCTGCAGACATAACTAGATTGAGCCTTTCTTCATATACAAACTTAACGTTTTTCCCATAGCACCAGAAATCTTTTGACCACACCTGGAAAATAACTGCTTTATCTTAATTGGTGAATAACTTGGATATTTGTTGCTAAAATAGTTGATATGTAGAGCTCTACAGGAATACAAAATAGCGTATTAAGTCTTCCCTCCTTACCTTTGCTTTAGGAATGAATTAGTCATTGTTCTGGTTGATACAAAGTAACATTCATTTGGAAGTGTAAGGAACTAAGTAGGAAGAAAAGATGCTTTCTGTCTGACCAAGTGGGCAAAAATTTGGTCTGAACATTCAAGAAGAGAAAAGGCACGTTCTCAGTTTTGGCAATTGAGTTCCTATCACTCAGCTCTCGACCATCCAAGTACCTGCTCTTTAGGGACTAGCAAGAAGCATCAGATTCACTGACTCTCAAAGGTGTCATCAGGCTTAAGTGAATGAAATCATCAGACTGACATGAACTAGAGAATGCTGGTAGTAGATCTTCCAGTCTCTTAGCAGGTAATGCACACCCTTTGTTTTAGAGAAAATGCAGTAATAACAAGTATTTTGTCAGTGTGCCAAGTTGGATTTAGCCTGTTAGGGTGCATCAACCATTTTAAACTCATAGAAAAAATGTTACAGTAAAGTTAAGCAGCATAGCTTCTAAAAAATAGTCAAATTACACATTCATTCAGATCTGATCTTTTTTTTAATGTATTGTTTTTATGAACTCTGTCAGGGGAAATTGTTGGTTATTATGAAGAATAGGAAATATTTTCCTATAAACAGGCATGTGCAGAATTTCATGGATTGGAGTCAAAAAGAACCAAGTACAAGAGAAATTTTTTTCAGTGTTCAGTGCTGTTTGTACCTTGCTTAGGAAATACTGGAAGAAAAAAGGTGAGGATGGGAGTAAACATGCAGAAATACAGCAGTAGATCGAGGTTCACTTACAAGGCAAGTAAGAAAATATGCTACTTTTAACTGAATGCAGTAAGAAGCTTTTGATTTCTGCCATTGCAGTGACTTACTGGTCTGTACCGTATTTTGAAACCTAACACAATTTCAGTGCATTTAAAAGGAAAATGATGTGCTGAAATCTTAGGGAAGTGTGAGTCTTGGCTTTAAGCTGTGAAATAATATAATAATTATAGCCTGCAGCCTCGTTCCCCACTGACCCTTTGGCATGAAGCAGACAGATTGAGAGATCCTCCTACTCTGAAGAGACATGTGCCTATGGGATGCGAAAGATGCAAGTGTTCTTTGTTGCCCTAGAGCTGTGACTGTTGTGACCATGTTCCTCCTAAATGGCCATAAATTACTGACAAAAGTGTTTTATTACTTGGCCTGTCTCGTTCACCAAAAATAGCTGAACTGAACTGGGGCTGTGGGATACTGAGGCAACCTCACTCTTCATGCAACTTCAGAACAAAGCACTGACCTGCTAGAAATACCACCTTTGTCACAGAAGATGTTGTCAGTTACAGAAGTTAAGTACTTCAAAAGCTGCTGAAGTGTTTTGGCACAATGCATATAGATTGTCAAGCACAGCATCTCAGTAGATTCCCCTTCCTCACATCCATAGAGCATTGTAAGACTAAGAGGCACAAAGAACAGCTTTTCAGGTGCTTTACTTCAGTCACCTTCTACTTCATGGTCAGATGAGGTTTTTGCAGGATCAGACTGTATGTACTTTGTAAAGCTGCCTACCCTTCATCCAAGGTATGGAGCTATGAATATGCAGGCTTGTGGCATTTGTTTCTTCTTCAAACTTCAATGAGTATCAATGGAGATCAAAACAATTCTGGGAAGTCAGCACCCGCCCCAAGCTCTTGCAGACTTTGTATCCCACAAAGGCACAAAAAAAAAGTCCTAGTTTGGGTAAATGTGTGTGGCTGGGACTTTTCCCTGCAGAGGCTCTGATCCATCTCTGCCTGGCAAAATGTCTGGAACTGAAGCAGAACCTGCTCCTAAGGGCCTGCATCAGATGCACCAAAGTTCAGTCTAGGAATCCTGCTTTGCTTAGGCAAAAAGCTTGAAAATGTAAAGGATGGATGACACCTCTCCTTCCACCTGCTCTTCATCTCATTTCCTCTACTTACAAAACTGTAATGGTCTTCGTGTAGTGTTTCAGCTGAGCCAGAAGTGTCTGTCCCTCCAGCATAACTTACAAAAAGGTAAGTAAACCTTTTCTCTTTGCCAAAAGTGTAGCTTACTAGTTCACATGCATTTCTATGCTACATTTAAAGCAAAGGAAAAGAATTCTAGATAAATACCACATTATTTTTATAACAGCGAGTGGTAGGAAGCTCGTCTCCACGACTTAAAGCCTCCTATCTACAGTCTGATGTTAGTTCCTTTCCACAAATCACCGGTTCTGCACACAGAACATGTGTCTTTTGCTTCCATACATGGTTGTCTGTCTCAAATAAATAAAAAAAAGAAGGGAGAAAACCCACCACAGAACCTTCTGCATAATTGTTTTGGGATGGGAACAGTGTAATAATAACTATTACTATAAACATTATCCTTTTTTTTTTTTTCCTTTATCATAGTAAATAGTTTTATCTCAACCGCTAAGTTCTACATTTTTTTCTGTTCTTTCCCCCATCCCACTGGGAAGGGGTTGGAATGAGTGAACCACTACGTGCTGCTGAGCCACCTGCTGGGTTAAACCACAACAGCCACGTAACTTCCTTGAGCTAGGAAAGAGCTTGAGAAAACCAAGTTTAACCTTCCACAGCACAGTTTAATGCATTCAAAGGTTACTAGAAAGAGAATTGGACTTTACAGGTATTAGGTACTCCAATCTGAGGAATCCTGCTTAAAACAAAATATTAATATAATGTTTATAGATTCCAGCATAATGCAAGCAGGTTTCACCTGCTACAACTTTTCCAGTATAGGAAATAAATGAAAAACATGCATAGATAAGTCCGTGTTCAGCTGGTGTCTTCAAACATGCTTACCAAACTGTCAGTGACTTGTACTAAATGTCCACACAGAGGCATTAACGTGCTTTGCAATGAGTTCATAGGTTACACACTTGTCTGGATGAACTGTGTTTTATTTTATTTTACTTTGTTGAGATGTGGGTACAAGGAGAGAAATAAATGTGTGGGTATGTGGGGCTTTGTGTGACAGACTACTCCTTGATGATGTGGAAAGATTTACATATGCTAATGAGTGAATGGGCGGTGCTGGCAGAAATTCTAGTTACCAGTGGGTTGGCAGTAGGGATAAATTGCTGTATTTGATATAGTTTGGGGGGAGGATAAAATGCAAAAGCTTGATATGAGGTTGCAAATTTTCTGCATCTTTTCTGAGTTGTAACTGTCACGAACATGAAGCATGATGGATTCTAGATAGAATGAAAGTGAGCATTAAAATGAAGGAAGTTATTCAGACTTCCTACACCTATTCAGAATATGTCTTTGTTCTTTATGTGTAGTCACTAGCGTATTGTCTTTTTAAATACACGTAGCAAGATATTTTTAATTATATGTGTATTCATGCACACACAATGCAAGTAGGTGGAGGAGGAAAATACAACAATTACAGGATGTCTTACCAAAAGTAGGAGTCATACAGTTTGACTTTTAAAATACCATGAAATTTTTCTCACCTTTATTTGATTGGCAAATGCTAACCCAGTGCTATGTTTTGTTGTACGCGATCATCACTGCAGCACAGTGCCCTAGCACTAACTCACCAGGACAAAAAACTGAGATTATAACAACTGATGCTTACAGGAGGTCCACTTTTACCTTTCATAAGCCCTCAATTGAATAACAGAGGTTTGCTTGAGTGTGCTGCATGTCTCAGCTACAAGAACATCAGCAATCACATGACTGTTTGCAAGATATAGCAGTTTTTCTGCGGATGTTAAAACGTGTGCCTTCTCATTAGCAGACAAAGGCAGCATGATTACGCTGTGCACACCTGAGAGCTGTACAGAGAGGGAAGAAGTGAGGGAAGCCAATCTGTAAGAAATGCTAAGTGCTACTGAAATCTAGTAGTTATACAAAAGCCGTGTAATAACTGCTGTGCTCAAGAGTGGTGCAAAAGTACAGTGGTTTTGTTTTTGTTTTGTTATTTTTTTTTTAAGGTTAAATAAAGAACAAAGACAATAACTGATAAAATAAGTTTAAAAGGAACTTCTGAACACCCTTTCTGCCTTCCGGAACAATTTTCAGTCATAACTACAGTGCTGGCTTTTTTTCAGTTCTCTACATAGGCACTTAAAGTTTTGCGGAATAAATAGTTACAAACAAAACAAAGACAATAAAAGATGTGAGATCTTAATACTCGGGAAATTCAAATTCTGTGCAGAAGCAAAGGAAGCTGCATGGAGCAGTGTTTCTTTAGATGTATTTATATGAGTGGGTTTGTATGAAGTATATGATCTGTTGATGAGGATTATCTGGATGAGTCATACTGTATTCCTACTTGGGAGAATATAGTCAATCAAGTCTCTGGTGTGATTATTTAGGCTTAAATTTACCTGTCTAGAGATTTTCCTTCAGCTGTTTCTACAGATACTGCAAGAGAATTGATTTGCTAGAGTATTGACAAGAACAAACAAAAAGTTTTTTTGGAATAATTTCATTATGATCAACGTGGATGAAATGTAGTTTTGTTCTAATGCATATACATAGGTCACTCCGAAAGTAGTGCCTCCTGTTTATTTCCATAGGAACTACAACAGAAACAAAGAGCACAATAACACTATTCAATAAACAGAAAATTCTCAGCTACAAAACACTTTTTCTATCTTTTCTAACATAGTTACCACCATTAGCTGTGCATTTTCATCAGCGCTGAACAAGAGTCTGGATGCCACACTCATAATATGCACCAGCAGAGGTGATCCACTGTTGCCACTGCTGAAACATACCACCCACTGCCTCACTGTGCTCACAGCCACTGTTTGGTCTCCAGAAATGTTTAGTGAGCACTGATGAATGAATGTCAGTGGGTGCCATTTTTTTCTGCATGGAGGGATTCAGTTACAAACCATTACTTCACGCACGCATCCATGTCAGATGCCATTCTGTCAGACTACCCCTCTGCTGCCATCTGTCACACGGCAACAGAACGGAACAGGATATTGGTGGGACGGTTCAGCCTCTACTGCCGTACTGCCAGCATCCACCTCTGTTGTCATCGTGGGCCAACATAATAAAATAAGAGGCATTCGTTTCAGAGCAGCCCTTGTACTATGCGTTGTGCAAGGGTAAAAGCAACAATGAAATTACAAATATTTTAATTTTGTGTAAGGTATTAAAATTATACCTGCAGGATTTTCCCAGGATATTCCAGTTGTGTGCACTGGTTTATCTTGTGATAAAATTCACAAACAAAACCTTCTTTCTATTGACTTCCTTTTGATCATCTTTCTTCTTCCCCTCATTTTCCTTTCCCTATCTGCACCAAATCATATGTACAAAAATTGCCAGATGATCCTTCAATTTATGAACATAAGACAAATTCTACGTTGCTAGATTTACAGAACAAAATAACACACACAAGGCAACTGAAATGCATAAAAGTTATCTAGATTTTTGTTATTTAAAATAATAACAATAACAAAATACTGCTGTATAGTATCTGGGTATCCAAACAGCTTTCTGGGTGATGAAAAAATATAGCAAACTAGCTCATCAATTACAGGCCATGTCAAGTGCAGAGTTTAAGAAAACCTGTCATACAGTTGTTTTCATTGGTACACGGTTCCTTTTTCAGTTCAAAGTGAGATGCGATTAGGGACCAAAGGTTAAACTGAATTGGGATAACACAGGCTATTCCTTGAATACTTAGAGGTTCTCTTTGTTCTCTTGTGATCTTTCGTTCTCTGGCACTGGTACCTTCTCACACTGCCAATGCTTCAGGGCAGAGGCTGTAGAGGAAAAAGAAAAAGGAGAGGTTTTGAAGTCTTCATGTATTTGTTGCTGATGAGTATCTTCATTGTTTTGCTTTTTGTTTTGAATATATTTTAATGTATGAGTATTTAAATCCCACAAGTAAGTCTTTGCTAAAGAACTAGAACAGTTATCTCAATATTTTTTAGGAAGAGTGTTCATTTCACTTTCTTATTGAAAACTGTTACTACAATTTTGACAAGCAACATAGAAAAATATTTGCAGATAATGATGACTGAGTTAATGTTTATTACCTACTATAAAGCACTTGCATAAATCATGCAAAGGACCGGCTAAGTGCTTTGTTAAATCTTGTGTTTTGGTTTGTTTGCTGCTGGAGATCTGGCAGCATTTTGAGAAGGCAGCAGTTATTGCTTCCAGGGGCAGTGTCTGTTCATGCTATTGTTTGCCTGCAACCCTGCAACTTCAGTGGCAAAGGCTATTATCAGTTGGGCTTGACCTCTTGATAACTGTCTTGTTAAAAGGATGAGGAGAGGTAGAATCAACAAACCAAACTGGAACAAGATTTCAAGAAAGTCGTGATTATGTCAATAATAACTGTTTTATGGATAAAAATAAGCTAGCATTGTTCCATATTTCTATCCTGCATTTAGCTGCTTGCAGTTAGTTTTCCTTGAAGTCGTAGTAGCAACTTTGCTATGGTTCAGGCGAGTAAGAATATAAATCTTAAGCAGCAATCCAATCCATGTTCTCCATGTGACAAGACAAATTGCAATGCTCTGAATGACACCTCAAGAAGATACGGCCTCTCTCCTGAGATCATCATCATCATCATGGAAGTATGTGATGATCTAAACTAGGAAATAAATAAAAATGGTGTTTCCATTATATATTGCCAACTGGCAATAAAGCATCTAGGGTTTTACAAAGCTTCAACAGTCTATTGAAGTATGAATGTCTCCATAATATTGTTCATTAACATACCTTCCTGCCTGCAGTTTTCTTTTTGAGAAATTGTTGCTTTTCCGTAACTGCATAATCAAAGGAAAAACAGTAATTTACTCTTTAAATGTCACTGTCAAATCCTATACTCACAAGTTTTAGTTGTAATTTAGAGTTGTTATGCATACATGCTGAAGAGCCTAATGTAGAACTACACCAAACAGCAAAAGTGCTGTAAAGGCCATGTTCAGAATATTGCAAATACAATACAACTGGAAATATTTAAGAGAAAAAATAGTACCTAAGGTTTTTCAACACAAGGATAAAACCAGTGTGTCAAGAGCTGTTTACTCCACAGATTACTAGGAGCTTGAGTATTTGTTAGAGAAATATTGCTTTTCCTGTTTCTGTAAGCATTCACTTTCTGAGACTGAAAGTGGGTTGCATATGCTACAGTCTAATTTGGTGTGGCTGCTCTTCAGAGGAGTTCTGCATATCCAGTGTGGTTGAGGGCTGTAGCAGATGATGTGTGAGCAGAGGCTCAAGAAGCTGGCTTTGTTTTGCCTAAAGACAAAGGCCACAGGGACTTATTGCAGTCTTCAACTCTTTAGCACAGAAACTGTAGACAAATTATCTTCAGTGATGCACAGCAAATCTAATAGGCAAAATCTGCAGTACGGGAAATCCTAATTAAATGTAAGAAAATTCTTCACAATCAAGAATAATCTAAAGCAGAGTCGTGGGATCTCTGCCTGTCAGAGAGTTCAGAACTTTCCTGGAAGTAGACTTGCCCATCCTGGTCAAGCTTTGAATTTAGCCCTGCTTTGCTTAGGGAGCTAGGTCAGGTCCCCTCCAACTCTGGTTACGCTCATTCTGTTCTGTCGTTCTATTTGCATTACTCTATGCACAGTCATGCACCTTAATGTTGTTTCATATACTGCCTTCTGCAAACATCTTGATTTATGGAATCTTGCACTTTTCTTGCATATTTCTATACCTGACTGCTCTTCTCAGCATTCCCATTTGGGGATAGTCAGAGGCACATCAACTCTTTGCCTGGTCACAGACTCCTCAGCTGTCCCATCCTCGTGTGAATACGGCTGTACTAGCCAACTGCTTCAAAAGGGCTGGAGCAAGACATTTTACTATGCTGGATACTGTCCAGGCTGACTCCAGACACAGCATGGAATTCAAAAAGGTATAGGGAGATATAAGAGCTATGATCAAATTCATGGAAAGGCATCACAGAAGTTATGTATTACTTAAACAAGGGTTTTCAGGATAGAAGAGATACAGAAAAGAATCACAAAATGTATGGTAGAGAATAATAGAAAGTTACTTATTTTAATACTAGCTAGAGGACATAAATGAATGAAGGTTTGTTGTTAAAAAGAACGTATTCACATAATACATTGTTAAACTTTGTAGCTTATTCCAGGATGTTGTGGTTGCTAAGTTATAAAAGATCCAAGAACCAAAGAGCTGTATTGATGAGAACAGTGATCTCTAAAATGGTATTAAAGAAATCAATGTCACTTCTGTTTGAGAAAGATGTTTCTCCCAGAATTTGGTAAGGTACACCTAGAGGAAAAAAAAAAAAAAAAAAGTACATTTGCCCTAATGCTCAGTTTGTTCCTAAACTCCAGTACTGTTACAAGATGGAAGTTTGCAAAAAACTAAGGTGGAAATGTGCTTGGCTGTTCTACATATCAACATGGTCATAAATTACTGAAGTCATTTAGCAGAAAATAAGGTGACTGAGTTGAAAAGGTATCTCTGGTAGAAAGGTGTTGATAATGCTCATCTGGAATATGAACTTATTTTTGTTTACCTATGTTCAAGGTCAATAAATTCAAATTAAAACAAATATAGAGAATTTCTGCTGGCTGAATAGGGAAAGCAGAGGGCTTATATTCTGTAAAGACCTAGAGCTTGTTATCTAAGGCTAAACAAAATCAAAAGGGCATGTGGTTATCAAAATACCCAGTAGGAGGTTATAAAATGGAAGAAAAAATACCACTTAGGCTAAAAGCCAATGTTTGTACAAGAACAAAAAAGGAGAAAACAACTATAAATAACTCAGGCTGGAAATGAGGCAAAAGGCACAGACTACCAGAACAATAAATGATGCGAATATTTTTCGTACATGAGCTATTTTAAGTTAAGGCCATGAGCAGTTTTGAAAGTGAATGCATTAGATGCTTCATCTGATAATGAATTACATTTTCTGACCAAGGAGATTCATTTGAATTTTTTGTTCCCTTAAAGCACCTTGAGCTAAAAAATAATAAGAATTTTATCCCATCATCTGTTTGTTCTAGAGCATACGTTTAAACTGGAGATGTTCTTGTTAAATTAAAAATTCCTATTGCGAAGTAACATATTTTGCACGTGAAATTATTCTGCACAGAACAGTAAAAAAATAAGATTGTATTAAAATTGCCTGTTTTCTGTGTTTATAATATTACTGAAATCTTAATACAAGAGTGAAAATAAGTTGTCTGAACTTAGACATTTATTTTCTTACTGAACTATTTTGCCTTCTTACTTCTTTGTATTGAGAAACTCCTGCTAGAGGTGACATTAAGGAAGAGCAAAACTTTTATAGCACCAACTCTGTAATCGTAGAATCATAAGATTGTTTGAGTTGGAAGGGACCCTTAAAGGTCATCTAGTCCAACTCCCCTGCAATGAACAGGGACACATACAGCTAGATCAGGTTGCTCAGGAGCCCCCTCCAGCCTACCCTTGAAAGTCTCCAAGGATGGGACATCCACCACCCCTCTGGGCAACTGGTTCCAGTGCTTCACCACCCTTACTGTAAAAAAATTTCTTCCTTATATCTAATCTAAACCTCTTCTCTTTTAGTTTGAAACCATATTCCCTTTTCCTATCACAGTAAACCCTTCTAAAGAGTCTGTCCCCTTCTTTTTTACAGCCCCCGTATAGACACTGACAGGCCGCTCTCAGGTCTCCATGGAACCTTCTCTTCTCCAAGCTGAACAGCCTCAGCTCTCTCAGCCTGGAGATGTTAATGCAGATCCCTTGATGTACAAACCATCTCATAGTTGTATATGTTGAGATACTGCTGCAGTTTGTGGAAGAGATCTTGAAGTTACTGCAAGTTTGCAGTAGAATTCAACTTTTGTTAAGATTCAAGAAATGTATTTTTATGTTTATTGGAGAAAGTAGCAAAAGCCTTGCGAAACAAGGCCCATTAGCCTGCAAGCCGATAAGATGCAGTTTGCTACAACCATATCTATAATAAAATATATTTATTATGTGAGGGATGCTCCAAAACTAGTGCCTTTTTTTTTATTATATTGGTTTGCAACGTCAGAGGCGGATGTTGGTGGTGTGGTAGTGAAGGGTGAACCTTCCCACCAATATTCCTTTACCTTTTGTTGCTGTGCAACAAATGGCAGCAGAGGGGCAGTCTCACAAAATGGCATCTGACATGCAAGCATGTGTGAAGCAATGGTGTGTCACTTAATTCCTCCGTGTGCAAAAAATGGCACCCACTGACATTCAACACAATTATTGAACATTTATGGAGACCAAACAGTGAATGTGAGCACAGTGAGGCTGTGGGTGGTGCATTTCAGTAGTGGCGACAGTGACATGAAAGACAAGCCATGTTCCAAACATCCGTGCTGTTTTTTATGCTGCACGCAGGCTCTTGTTCATTGCTGGTGAAAATGCATAGCTAATGGTGGTGACTATGTTGAAAAATAATCAGTTTTGTAGCTGAGAATTTTCTCTATCAAATAGTGTTACTGTGCTCTTTGCATCTGTTGTAGTTTCCTTGGAAACAAATAGGAGACATTATTTTCAGAGTGACCTATGAACATTATAATAGTAGTTTAAGTTAGAAAATAGGTGTGAATCAAGAAGAAATGGAGAATTAATTATTTTTATTGGACTGTAATTTTGATTTTTCTTAATATGATTTATAGTTCTGCCTTTATATGAATGTGAAAAGTAAACCTTAGCCACTGGATTGTCTCCTAGAAACTCGTTAAGGTAGAAAAGAAATACATAACAAAAGTAAAATATACTTTATTCTGTTATTCAGTGAATACAGAAAATTTGGTTGTTGAAATATGTCATATTTCAAGAAAGAGAAAAAGTATTTCAAATTCTTTTTAATATTAATTTTAAAAAGACTGAAAACAATTCTAAGATTGCAAGTAATGACAATACCAAAGAATGCTGAGTATGTATGTTTAAAAATAAAATGAAGTCTTGAGAAGAGTTTCCAGCTTTGCTTTTCAAAGCTATTGAACATATTTTTTGAAAAATGTAGTCTGATCTTCATCCAAACGTTTTTCCTCTCCTGCTTCTCTTGTTTCTGAGTGCACAAAGATGTAAGGAATGTGCTCATACAGTTTTTCATTTTAATATAGCGATTCAGAAAAGATCCAAATGTAAACCTAATTATCATAATCTATCATTTAGTTTCTCATCAACTAACAGGTTTATTCAAGCAGAAGTCATACGTTTTACATGCCCAATGAGGGTCTATCTTGACATTTTCAGTACCCGAGGCATAAACATATTTTTGTATTTATAATAAATCAGTTCTATATCCTCTCTTTTAGAATTCTGGCTGTGAAAATTTGTATTTTAAAGTGCTTCCTGCTTGTACTACAGTTTGACACTCAATACAAAATAATTCATTCATGAGCATGCCTTGGCAAGAAGATAATGCAGATTGTCCTGACCTCCTCTGCCATTGCTATGATGGCTGGACTAGCAAACTCAGATCTCAAAACAGGATAAATCATTTCAAGATTGTGCCTGATCTAAGACATAATTCTTTCTGAGCAGCAGATGTTTAATCCAAACCTGACAGGAGAATGTGCAGATCTTAATCTCCCATCACTTTCTCAATGCTGAAAACACCTCTTTGCTAGAACTCATTTCCCACCAACCACAGGTAAACCTCCTGAGCCTTTACCTCCTGGGCTGGGAGTCCAACTCTTAGGCTTTGGTTTTCTAAAGAAAGGATATGGGCAGTTGGCTAGTATCAATAAATACCTTCTTTATTCAACAAATTGTTAGAAGCTTTTTCTATTTTCCATAATATTACAGCTTCTTTATCCACCTCTCCCCATAAAGAAATTTGTTCCTCTCTCATCTTTCCAGAAATCTTGAACTGCCTTCAGAACTTTTGCCTCCTAGAAGACACACAATTTCACCCACTTCTGAACAGCATGTGCAAGACCTGCGAGGTCTTTAAATGTCATGAGAGGCTGGCAGGACTGACATACAGGGCCACAGTAACTCTGCTCAGCTGTCATCTGACGCTCTTCTCAAGTAACACAGGACTCGGCTCCACATTTAAATTTGCATTTTAAAATTCATTTTAGAATGCATTGAGAGGATCTAGCTTTGCACAAACTAGAAATCAAGAAAAAGAGGATTAATCCTGATGTGGTTTTTGTTGTTGCCCTGGTGTTATTGTTTGGTTGGTTGATTGGGCTTTCTTTGTGTGTTTGTTTTGTGTATATGTGTCTAACAATCTGTTGTTATGGGATTGCTTTGTATGCAGAAATATCAGGCTTGAAGCTAGCCTTTTGATTTCAGACTGCCCTGAGACTGCACAGGGGCTATATTTTAAGGGCATGCTTCTCATATTCCTCCCTTGAGAATATTTTGTTGAGCACAATAACGATTTAGTTTAAATCTTCATTGGGACCCAAGCTGTTAGGAATCAGAGGAATTCCCCTGACACTGGACCTATTCACATTACATTTGAGAACTTTCACATTGCTTTATCTCATCTTTATTGAAAATGACAGTCTTGTTTCTGATTATCTCCCCTATTTACAAAGAAGAACTTGTTGCTGTGGAACTTTTTTTAAATTTTATTTCTTTGCTGGCTGGATTAATTTATTTTATAAGGAAAAAAAATAGTAATCTAACATGACTATAAGGATTTTGCTTTTTACATATCTCAAAGAGTTCTGACCTACAACAGTTAAATGCTAAATTACTCCACTATAAATTCAGACCTCAGATATTTCGCAGATGAGGAAAGGATACTGAATAACTGTGTGCACGCTTTCACTCCACAGTAGATAAAAAAGTCATAACACTGCACTGAAGGTAGTAATTTATGGTCAAATAAGATGGTGAAGGATCGAAGAGGACACGATGTATGAGGAGTGGCTGAGGCCCCTCAGTTTGCTCAGCCCAGAGCAGAGGAGCTGAGGGGAGGCCTGCAGAGCCTCACAGGGTGCGGAGGGGCAGCGCTGAGCTCTGCCCTCTGGGGATAGCGACAGGGCCCAAGGGAAGGGCATGGAGCTGTGTCAGGGGAGGGGCAGGTTGGGTGTTAGGAACAGGATCTGGCACCACCAACAGGTGGTCAGGCCCTGGAACACACTCCCCAGGGCAGTGGTCGTGGTCCCAGGCTGTTGGAGTTTGGGCAACAGTCTCAGAAATATGGTTTGAATTTTGGATGGTCCCATGTGGAGCCAGGAGTTGGAGTCAATGATCCTCATGGGTCTCTTCCAACTCAGGATGTTATAGGGTTCTCTGAATGTAACATGGATTCATAACCTGCCTTGTTTTCACAATGAGAGAATGAGAGCCACATAATTTTTTTCCTAATTTTTATTACAATATTTCTCAACCTTCTATGTTACTCGAATTAATAATACACTGCAAAAAAAAAATCATAATATTTAGTGGAGTAGATATTGTGCAAGAGATGGCTGATTAAGTGGAATGTTGTATAGCTAATGTAAATTTAAACTTTTTTGCTGTATTCCCTATTCAAATAACATTTCCAAAAACACATTTCTTAATGCATAATCACAACTATTCTCACGGATACCTCATTTTTTACTACATAAACAAATCAAGAATGTTCCAAATGGAAATTTTGTTTCTACTTACACTTTGGATGTTTTTTTATTTCATCTTGAGAAATTAGAATTGGAAATAATATTATCCAAATAAAAGCACTCTTTTAATGATGTTTTCAGGTATTTTCCAGGTAATGTGTAAGCATATGGTCATGCATATCATAGAAAAATAAGATTAATCAGATGCAGAAAGCACTCTTTGTGGGATTTGGAACAAGGGAACTTGAAAGTAGAGGAGGTCTGGGAATTAAATCTATTTTTCTACTAACTTTCACATCCTTGTCAACTCACTGTGTTTATATTGATTTTTTATTCTGTAATAATGAGTTAAGCACATTATTGACAGAGAAGCTCATGTGGGTTTATAACAGTCTGACTACGCAAATGCTTGTAAGTCAACAAAGAATTCATTTAGCTTCAAAAACAAATCCTGCTCAGAGATTAAATTTGGCAGGAGATTTTAAAAATATTTATGTTTTTAATATTTATGGAAGACGTGACATGTTCTTTTAAGATGATGGAATTCATATAATTTTGAGACGCCTAATCAAAAAATCTGTAGACCTAAGTTTCAGAGGGTAGGATCTTTGATGACAGCTATGTATTAAAAGGAGAATTTTTGTAAAATCTTTGATAATACTATACGTACTTTTTTGTGCATTTCAGAAATGAATTTTCTAACAGGTTGAGAATTTGAGGAATGCTTTCCAAAGAGATCTGAACTATGATTGCTGAAGATATCTTTATGAATAATTTGTTAGTTAGCATGTTAATAATTAATGCTACATATTTCAGTAGGATATACATAAAGTTAAACTCTTCAGAGTATCTTTCTAATTCCTAGGCCTATTTGACCTTATTTGAGATAGAACTTTAATTCTGTATTTGTTGAGATCACTAGTTCTGAGCAGGTCTATAATACTTCAAGTTGTTAAAATAAACACTAGACATTTTTAGATGATCAGAAACAACTACTGAAGATGCAGTCTTTGTGTTTCCTCCTGTATTGCAGTTTTACTTGACCAAAATAAAAATTCTGTAGCTTTTAAGGTCATATGCATTTGAACTGATCAGCCTAGTGAACTGATCAGAGTACAAATTATCTCTTTATGCCAAGCAAAGCTGAATTCCACATAAGTATCAGGCGCGTAACTCGTATGGGAGACCTTTAATACTTACACAATAAACAAAGTTGTTATTATGTGACTTTTTCCTTCAATGTATTTTAGGAAACAGAATTTTTCTATTCAAATTGAAATTCCAAAGAAATTTCTGCTCTGTATTGGTGTCAGTCAGTAACCATGGGTCAAATGATAGCTCGTGAAACTTCTAAGCCTTCAAATGTTTTTACTCCATCCATGTGTGTTGTTTCATCATCATCATCATCATCATCATCATAGAATGGTTTGAGTTGGAAGGCACCTTTAAGATCATCTAGATCCAACCCCCTGCTATAGGCAGGGACACTTCCCACTAGACCAGGTTGCTCAAAGCCCCATCCAGCCTGGTCTTGAACACCTCCAGAGAGGGGGCATCTATTACCTCTCTGGGCAGCCTGTTCCAGTGTCTCACCACCCTAGCAGTAAAGAATTTCTCCCTAATATCTTGTCTAAATATTCCCTCCTCCAGTTTAAAGCCATTTTCCCTCATCCTGTCGCTACATGCCCTTATAAAATTTCCCTTCCCAGCTTTCCGGTAGGCCCCCTTCAGGTACTGGAAGGCACTATAAGCACACTCCCCCCAGAGCCTTCTCTTCTCCAGGTTTGTTGTTATTTGTTTGTTTGTTTTATTTTTATTTCAGTTTTTTCCCTGTACTCTACAATTATTTTATGTTAAGTTTGGAAAAGCATATGTATACTTGGCTACTCACAAACAAGTGTTTAAATATACTTGCAGTATCTTAGTGCCTGCTGGTATTGCTTTAAACAATCTGACAAAAAAAATGGTGAAGTCATTTATCCTTTCCTTTTTAGGACAAGAATCTCAGTCCAGAAGTTTGGTATGGAATTATTGCTCTTCACTTAAATGTCAAACAACAGATTTGTGATTAGATAAGACAGTCTTGTCATCCAATCAATTCCTATCTCCTTGAGGAATTTACCCCAAGATTTCAGGTCAACCAAAAGTATATTCTCTTAAAAAAGTAGATTTAGAACCCACTTTCCCCTATGACAGTTATCTTGATCCACAAGAGAAGAATTACTTGTCCTGGGTATCAGATGGTCTTTAAGTGTTCTGCCCCTATAGCCTGTGGAAAAAGGAATGATGAATAACTGAATGCTGCGGACCTTGCTTTTTAATTGGAAGTTTGTATGGTAGTTAGATCAGCTCAGTGTTGAACCTGTGAAGCAATATGCTGGTGAGATGTGCAATGAAATTTTCCTGCCCAAGTGCTAGTCTATCAGCTAGTCTAACTAGAATTTATAAATATTTTCATACAGTTTCATTAAATGGTTTGGATTGGAAGGGACCTTAAAGAACACCCGGTATTCCTGCCATGGGCAGGGACACCTTCCACTAAATGAGGTTGCTCAAATCCACATCCAAAATAGCCTTGAATATTTCCAGGGATGGGGCATCCACAACTTCTCCGGGTAACATTTTCCAGTGCCTCATCACCTTCATAGTAAAGAATTTCTTCTTTAGATGCTAAATATTACCATTAACTCTGTTTGCAATTTTGTGTCTCCGATTGTCTAAACTTCTCTGCAAGAAAGGTCTTTTTCTTCAACCTTCTATTGAGATAAACAGCTAACATGCTTGTAACCTCTGAAGCCATGTTCTGAGGTATTGAACATTTGGATGTGTTCAGGCAGGAGTCCTTTCCTGTTTCCGTGGACATGCTCAAGGCTGAATTTGCATGTGTATTTTGCTGTCTTTCTGGACCTGTCATTTCTGAGGATAGGACTGTACTGTTAACCAAAGCATATTGAAATTGTATTTGCTAATTGTGATGCTTATATTCTGTTGAGTCCAGTTATAGAATAGCATTCTTCACTGACTTTGTCAGCCCAGCACATTGCCTTTCTTGGTGGTAGTGATATAGATGTATATCACAGAGAACAGAAGTTAAACATGTCCTCTAAAGGCAAATAGTAAAATATTCCATTTGGAACCCAAACCACTGCTGTTCTTACTGGATAACTGTTGTCATACAACAACTGGGAAATAAATCAATGAATAAAAACAAACCTTCTCAATGATAACAAATTTTCCCCTTGTACTAGTAAAAAGTTCTTAAAATAATTCCCCTTCTTCAGAAAACTTATGTTTAAAAAGAGATTTAAAGGACCTAGAAAATTATTTATGATATTCTTAGAGTCATATTTGGAGGGACTTGACAGTAGAATCAGTAATAAATATTTTTAAGTAAAGCATTTCTGGAAAAGCCAATCTATAGAGCTTTACTGTGTTTTGTTCAAATGAACTTTTGATGGTTCAATTAATTTTGGGAAATGTCAACACAGCAGTATCACTGGGACAGAGAAAATCTGCCAGGAATTTTGGCGGATGCATTAGCAAGATCAGAAAAGCTGCATTGCTGGAAGCAGTGTGGCTACAAATCTTGTAATGATCTGGTAATTGACCTCATAAAAGACCTTGTAAATATGATCTTCTTGTGAGATTTTGCTAATTCTCTTTGCAGTGAGGGAGCCAAGTACATTCAATGAGAGTCAGAGACAAAGTCTTCCAATTTTCTGGAAAATACTTTCAAAAAGTAAACAAATTCTGTCAAATTAGAATCTTGATTTTCAGTCAGATATGTTTTTATATCTTTGTTAGAAATAACATGTTAATATCTTCTACCTCCACTGAAAGATAACCTTTAATATTAAATTCAAATTCTGGATGATCTAGATTTTACTGAAGCATAGTTTCTCCTGTGGTAAACCCATGATATTCCACTATACTTTCAAAACACTGAGAGTGTAGTAGCTTTCACCATTATTTAACTATTCTGCTATTCCTTCTCTGAAAATTACTGTTACTAGTATGTTTCTTTACAAATATTTAAATGAAAGCCTTTGTATTATATGAGCCTGATACAATTTCTATGTCAAAATTAGTGTTTTATGAGCAAATACAGGAAGGTACTAGGGTACTATCATTCATTATCACTTTTAAAAAATCAAAAAGAACTGAAAGAATGTCTAAGTTTTATATTAAAGATACATATAATTTTTATATTAAATATATATTTTCATTTGGTTCAAACAATGTTTTAATTAGTATTATATCCTAAAAAGAATACTGCAGAAAACAGCTGAATGAAACAAAAGAAATAGGTAAAATGTTAACATGAAGGATGATTTATTAGTTCCTCCTACAGAAAGCAAATTTAAAGCTGTGAAGATAAGGAGTGAATGTTGTCTTCCCTACTTCCAGTAGTCCCAACCCCAAAACTACTTTCAGGATTTTGTTTGGCAGACCATCTGGCAATGATTTTCAATGCATTTTTTCTTGGCCTGACTATTTTTCTTCCTTTTTTTGCAGGGGTTAGTGGGGGGAGGAGGCTGACCATATTTTTGTATTAATTTGGGGGACAATATTAACTGATGCTTACTGTCCAAATGCTCCTTTCTGTGCCACAGTCTGATAATTGATAGCAGACCCTGAGACCAGGGTCTATCCATACATGGTGCATTAGATGACTTTTGTAAGAGAAAACCTGGCTCATAATGCACTTTTACAGGAAATATTCACTGCATTACAGGATTTGTTTTGATTTAGTTCCAAACAGATGTGAAATTCCAAGTTTTACATATGAAGCTCTTTTCTTTTTTTTGATAAATATTTATCTTCTGTGTCACTATGGCCGCGTATATCTACCCCCTTTGAGTAGAAATTCAGAAATGATAGAACATTAGCTTCATTCTTCAAAAGGTTTTGCTATATAAATTTGAAAAATATCCATTCCATTGGCTGTACTTATCCTATTTTAAATTTTGGACAGAGCAGCTTTTTCTAACTAATTTTCTAAGTAAAACTAATTTTTAATTAGTTAGCTTTAGCTAACTAATTTCATTACACTTTTTTTCTCAGTGGATCCAGATCTCCATTAATCAAGTACATGACTTTGTTCTCAGATGTTGCTCTTCATATACAATCTGAATTTGGTATCTTTCGTTTGGTTCTACCTCTCTTAAATAGTCTGAGTTGATCTTTTTTCCAAGTGTACTTTTCAAAAATATAAAACTCATTTATAGTAATGTATTTGGTTGTTAGGTGCTGAAAAATTTAATTACATCAAACATCAAAAGTCATCAAAAAAAGTCATCATTTGAGGTGCTCAATAAGTGCTTTGCCTTGGTCTTCACTGGTGGTCAGGCTCCCCGTGTCTGCCAAGACCCTGAACCTCAAGGTGTGGGTGAGAGGAGCAGATTCTGTCCCACTGTAACAGTGGAACAAGTTTGAGACCTCCTCATGAAACTGAATGTGTGGAAGTCCATGGGGCCGGATGATATCCATTCTAGGGTTCTGAGAGAGACGGCTGATGTGGTTGCCGAGATGCTCTCCATCATATTTGAAAAATCATGGCTGTCCGATGAAGTCCCCGGTGACTGGAGAAAGGGAAACATTACTCCCATTTTTAAGAAAGGGAGAAAGGATGACCCGGAGAACTACAGGCCGGTGAGCCTCACCTCTGTGCCTGGGAAGATCATGGAGCAAATCCTCCTAGAAGACATGTTAAGGCACATACATGACAAGGAGGTGATCCGAGACAGTCAGCATGGCTTCACCGAGGGTAGATCTTGCCTGACCAATCTGGTGGCCTTCTACGATGAAGTGACAGCATCGGTGGATGGGAGGAGGGCGATGGATGTCATCTACCTGGACTTCTCCAAAGCCTTTGACAGGGTCCCTCATCACATCCTTCTCTCTAAATTGGAGAGGTATGGATTTGAAGGATGGACTGTTTGGTGGGTTAAGAACTGGTTGGTTGGTCGCAGCCAAAGGGTTGTGATAAATGGTTCTATGTCAGGGTGGAGGCCGGTCACGAGTGGTGTCCCCCAAGGCTCAGTCCTGGGACCGGTGCTCTTCAATGTCTTTATCAATGACATAGACAATGGAATCGAGTGCACCCTCAGCAAGTTTGCACATGACACCAAGATGAGTGGTGCAGTCGATACACTGGAAGGAAGGGAAGCCATCCAGAGGGACCTGGACAGGCTGGACAAGTGGGCCCATGAGAATCTAGTGAGGTTCAACAAGGCCAAGTGCAGGGTGCTGCACTTGGGCCAGGGCAATCCCAGGTATTTATACAACCTGGAGGAAGAAGTACTTGAAAGCAGCCCTGCGGAGAGGGACTTGGGGGTCCTGGTGGACGAGAAGCTGGACATGAGCCAGCAGTGTGCGCTGGCAGCCCGGAAGGCCAACTATCTTCTGGGCTGCATTAAAAGAGGAGTGGTCAGCAGGGAGAGGGAGGTGGTGGTCCCCCTCTACTCGGCTCTTGTGAGGCCCCATCTGGAGTACTGTGTCCAGGCCTGTGGCCCCCAGCACAAGAAGGACGTGAAGCTCTTGGAAAGAGTTCAGAGGAGGGCGACCAAGATGATCAGAGGGCTGGAGCACCTCTCCTATGAGGAAAGGTTGAGGGAACTGGGCTTGTTTCGTTTGGAGAAGAGAAGGCTCCGGGGAGACCTCATTGTGGCCTTCCAATACTTGAAGGGAGCGTATAAACAGGAGGGGGATTGATTGTTTGTGAGGGTAGATAGCAATAGGACAAGGGGGAATGGTTTTAAGTTGAGACAGGGGAGATTTAGGTTAGATATTAGGAGGAAGTTTTTCACACAGAGGGTGGTGACGCGCTGGAACAGGTTGCCCAGGGAGGTTGTGGATGCCCCCATCCCTGGAGGTGTTCAAGGCCAGACTGGACATGGCTCTGGGCAGCCTGGTCTAGTGGTTGGCGGCCCTGCACTTTGCAGGGGGGTTGAGACTTGATGATCTCTGAGGTCCTTTTCAACCCATGGCATTCTATGATTCTATGATCAAGCTGTATTTCAAATCCATTCTCTGTGCCCTTAAACTTTTTCATCAGATCTAAAGTTTATTGATTATTGTTGACTCAAGCTAATAATTTCCATTTCAAATAGATGGTGAATTTTTAGAAGACTTTTGAGATAAGACAAACATCCTTCATAGATCATTAAATCAAACAAAATGCTTGTCATTTGCACTCAGTGGAATCAGAGCTTGTGTTTGCATATGTTATAAAGCATTTTCTAATGTTCTGCAAACAGAATCTGTCCATTGACTGCAACAGTGATCAAAAGATTTAACTGAAAAACAACCCTGAAATTAATACTGGTAGCAGGAACTGCATTTCATCTTTTTTGGCATGGGTTTGTGTGTTGTTTTTTTGTTGTTGTTGTTTTGTTTTGTTTTTTGTATATACGTTTGTCAAGTCTGTTTTATTGATATAAAAAGAATGCAGATAAAGTTTACACAAGTTTCTCAATGCCATCCACTAACTACCTGGTTTTGCCAGAAATCTAAAAGACGTGATGTTATTGGTGTTGTTCTGCGTTGCCTTTAACTATGACAAGTATTCAGTACAAGGTGATTATTTTTCTTAGAGAAATGAAAAACATCCTTTGTAAAATTTTAATTAAGGTAAATGGGCCAGCAAGTATAATTTTCTGATATCAGAAGTTAATGTCCAAAACAAAAAAAGTTGAAATGGTTTGATGGATTCATTATTCACCATTCATCTGACGTAAACCATATAAACCCCAGCCAAGTCCCAAACAATGTTAAATATTTCTCAGATACTAGTTTGAGACACTAACTTTGAGTCTTCTTCCAAGAACTGTGTCTACAAGATATAAAGAAAAGTAAACTCCTAATTTCCCTCATCTCAATTGGATACAGAGCCAGGCTCTTTCGACAAATGACAAGATTTGGTTTTTGTTTTTTATTTTTAGTTTGTTTGCTTATTGTTGTTTTTGTTGTTGTTATTGTTTTAAAAAGCACTTAAGGATTAGTGAAGACCAAAAGCAATATGATTATAGGAAACAAAGAATTTCTAAGCTGAATTTTTTTTATTTATTTAATGTAGGTGTTTCTGTGTGACGCTAAACAGAATAGATGGATGAAGTCACTTAGCCAATACTGAGAGTCAAAGGTAGATTGCAAAACCCCGTCTTTTTGTAATGAATACTTACACTTTTAACCCACAAAAAAATATTTAATTTTTAATAACCATTACGTAAGCATTACAGTTTGAGCTTCTTCTTACAAAACCTGTTATAATTGACGTTTGATTTCTAAATGTAATCAATTTAATTAAATTGCATTGCTATTTAATTAAATATCAAATGACTTAATTTTTTTATTAACGTAATTAGTTGTTATGCCGGTTTATTATTTCATTATTGGGTCAGTCTGTAAATGAAACTAAAGTTCTGTTTCACTCATAAAAGATTACAGCACAGCCATTGTTGATTATAGTAATAGTAGTAGTTAGTAGTAGTGTTATTTCAACTGTAACTGTAATTTTCTTTCAGGAAATTGTCTGGAAGCTGTTAGTACAGTGCCATTACTGTCAATGGAAAGAGAAAGATATTTTTAGAGAATAGAGCAAGAGTCATTGCAGATACTGAAGATCATCAAATGGTTTCACTTTAAAGAACAAATCTGTTAATAAAGGACAACATGGAGAATATAGTGAGAGTATATGGAGAACTGAAATGAAGGTATAGCTTTCATGTGGAAATTAATCCTAATCATTTAGATGGTATGACTTATATTTTGAAACTAAATACAGGCATGGCACAGCTACATTTCTTATGTAAAAAAGCATGTTACATATACAAGTGTATGTATGTGAGTATATTTGTTAAGCGGAATATGCAAATTAGAAATGTCTAAATGAAATTCGGGTTTCATTATTTTCAGATGTTAATTAAAATCTTGGCAATATTTCTTCTTTGATGTTCTATCCCTAGTTATTTTTAAAAATGGATACTTTTGATAAACTTCCTAGAATTGTGTCTGACGTCTTTAAAGATGCCATTAGTTTAGTCGATACCTGCTTCTAAAAGTTAACATTGCTTTTGTTGTTTAAACACAAGGAATGTTCCTATTGTCACTTACATGTTCAGTTTTAGCTAGTCTGAGAATTAAATCATTTTGAATGCTAGGACAACAAGGACTTTCATGTCTGACTATGTTGAAAGCTATGATCTTTACTTCATATTTTAACCACCTGTGAACACCTCTGTTAATATATCATCATTAATTGCAAAGGGAAGCTCTGAGAAATTAGAAATATCAGAAATAAAATTCCCTCGGCAACGCGCCAGCCCCTTTGTATCCTTCTCAGTTTTTAATTATATCTTTAAACCTTAAATCTAATAATGCATTTACAATTAACTACATAAATATTTATTTACACTTCTTGTAATCATTCACTTAGGCATAAAAAGATGGAGTTAAAATAAGTGTAAAAGAAGGTGCATTGGCTGGGATATTCAAGTTCACTCACTCACTTATTTTATACTTTGAGTTGGAGAAAATGTATTCCTCTAGAACATTATTCCATTTCTAAAGAGCTTGAGGGTAAACAAGGGCTAATTCAAGAAAGAAGACCTTAGCATATATATAATACTCTGTATTAGTAAAAGCTTTTCTCCTAATGAAGCTTAATACAGGTATATATAAATATACATATATGTGTGTTTGCGTTTATGTGAACTGCAAACATAGGCATAAAAACTTCTGAAGAGCAAATGAAGTGGGAAGTATTCTATGTGAATCATGGCAGTCTACAACCTAACTTAAATACTGGCACTGGTTTTATTGGAAGTTGTAACAACTGATCAACTAATCATTGCTGGCCAATCAAAAGGAATAGGTCAGCCTTGTTTTTAACTGTTGCTTATCTTGAAACACTGAGTTTACAAATTTTCAGTTAATTCAGAAGAGTCACAACTGTATTAAAGAGTTTGAAGGGATACTATAAACTGTGTAAAATAAAATTGTGAAAAAGACATTTTTACAAAAGGGTACTAAAAGAATGTGATTGAATGTCAAAGTGTTAGAACGGGACACATTTGGCAAATATGATGGGTACTGACCAAGGCTTGCAGGAGAAAACTTTACGCCTTGGACCTGAACAGATGTATACTTTTTCAAGGTAGAACTCTCTATTTGTGAATGTCAGGGCATGCACTACCTGAATTGTGCCCAAGTCTAAATATACAATCTCTCTCAGAGTGTCCTCCCTTCTCCTCATTGTGTTATTCCTGACATTCTTGGCACTATAGACAAGTTAAGAGAGGGAGTACTGAAAGATTTGGAATTGATCCCTAAACACAAACAAGGAAAAAAATTTAAGTTGTCAACCATGGAAATCAAAATTAATGAATACAGGAGAGGCAGCAGCTTGATCTGTGGATCAACAAATTAAAACAAAAGAATCTTCAAGATGCTCATTCCTCCTAAAGAAGCATATGAACAATATCTATTGGTAAATAGCAAAATTGAAGTGATATATTGTAATGCAAAGGAAAAGATCTGCTGTTACCAGACTGGCCATACACCGAAGTTTGTGCTATTGCAGACACAATCTTTAGAAAATTTATAAAAAGTGCAATTAAGCAAAATACAAATTTATATTTTGCAGCAGTATGCATTAGGCCCAAACAAACAAAGAATATAGCCAGTGTCAGATGAAATAAGACATCAACAACTTAATCTACTGCTGAAATTATGATACTCCAGGGAACAACAGAAACTATCCAAGCAGGCTGAATAGGATAGCATCCCCTAGCACCAAATAATCACTGAATCATAATCATCTAGTCCACCCACAGTGTTCAAAGCATGGTCAGCTACAGCAGGTTGCTCTGGGCTGTGTCTAGTTGGGATTTGAACATCTTAAAGGATGAAAGCTCCACATCCTGCCAGGGCAACCTTTACCAATGTTTGACCACCCTCACAGTGCAAAAAACCCTTCTGTTGAAGTAGAAATTCCTGTATTTCACTTTGTTCACTTTGATTGAGCATCAGAGAGAAAAGTACAACCTCCTTCAGCGCCTTCCTCCTGCATTAACAGGTATTTTTGTATGTTGGTAAGATCCCCATGCACTTTCTCATCTCCAGGCTGAACAGCTGCAGTTCTATAAGCCTCTCCTCTTATTTCAAGCACTCCAGTCCCTTAATCATCTCCATGGTCCTACACCTGACGTACTCAAGTAAGTCTATATCTGCCTTACTCTGGGGATGCCAGCATGGAACCCAGCATTCCACACATGGCCTTTATAGAATCACAGATGGTTGAGGCTGGAAGAGATCTCTGGATCCATCTGGTTCAAACCCCGCTCAAGCAGGGACACCTACAGCAGGTTGCCAGGACCATGTTCAGTTAGCATTTGAAGATTTTCAAACTCCAATTCTGAGTAAAGGAGAAGCATCAACTCTCTCAACCTGCCAGCAACAGTCTTCCTGTGCTTTTGGCATTCTTTCCTGCAAGGATGCATCAGGATGCATCTTGTCCATCAAGATTCACATGCCCTTTTTAACAGTTGCTCTCCAGCTAATTTGTCCACTTCTTGTATCGATGCCTATGGTTATTTATTTTTTTTTCCTCCAAAGGTACAAGATTTGACATTTGCCTTTGCTTAACTCCATGAAGTTCTTGTTGGCCCATTTCTCCATCCTGTCCAGGTCCCTCAGAATGGTACAAACCTCTGGTGTGTCATCCACTGCTCCCAGTTTTATGCCAGCTACAAGCCTGCTGGAGATACCCTCTGTCTCATAGTACTGGGCATTAATAAAGATGTTAAAGATGTTAAATCCTGGGTTTGTCCCAGGATTGGCCCCCAGGGTACACCGTTAGTGACTTGCCTCCAACTGGAATTTATGCTTCTGATCCCATACCATTGAGCCTAGCTGTTCAGGTAGTCTTCAATCCACCTCACTGTACATTAGCCTGACCCATTCTTCATCTGTTTGTTGCTGAATGATATTATCGGAGAATACTGAAGGCCTTACTGAAGTCAAGATAAACAACATCCACCGCTCTCTCTTCATACACCAAGTCATTTCATCACAGAAGGCTAACAGATAGGTAAGGCATGATTTTCCGTTCATAAACCTGTACTAAATACTCCCCATAATCTTCTTGTTCTTCACATGCCTGGAAATGCTTTCCAGGAGGATTTATCTCCATTGCATTCCTCGACAGGTTTTGACGCGAGACTGACCATCCTGTGTTCTCCTTCTTTCCCTTCCTGAAATGACATGTCATTTCTTCCAGTCTTTGGGAACCTCTTTCTTTTACCACAACCTTCCAAAGATAAACAGTGTTATTTGCCAGCTTCGTCAAGAGTTATGTGTGCATCCTAAGAGGCTCCATGGACTTATGTTCATGCCGTTTGTTTAAATGCACATCTACTTGCACATCCACTGAGGAAGGTGGAGAAAGAGCAGGTTAGGAAGTATGTCTTTGATCCTTATTTTCTCCCTTGTCTCAGGGAGCTGGGATTACTAAAGACTAGTCTAACCAGTAAAACCCAAGGTGAAGACAATGCATACCTCAGTCTTTTTCATATCCTTTCAGCAGCAGGTCCATGTTTTCCGTTGTCTTCCTTTTTCTGCTTGATCTAATTGTGGAAGCCATTCTTGTTGTCCTTTGTGTCCCTTGCCAGATTAGTGGACATTTGCTAACACTATCCATTTATGATCAGACTGTATCTTTATATTCCTTTTGTGTGACCTAACATAATTTCCCCTTCTTATATATTTCCTTTTTATGATTGGTATTTGTCTGGAGATTTTTCCTTTTCCATGCAAGTCTTCTGTCACTTTTGCTTGATTTCCTACTCATTAGGATGTACCATTCTTGAGCTTGTAGAGGGTGATCCTTGGAAATCACCTGTGTCTTCTGGAACTGTCATCTCTCCATCCTTCTCTGTGTCCCATAGGAGTCTTCCAGGAAGACCCCTGGGCAGGAGAGAACAGTGTAAAATTCTCCAGTGATTTGATTGACAGCTCCAGAAACCAAGAGACAGGCCTTCCCTGCACCCTAATGGATACCATGCAAAAGTCAGCATTCTTTTTTTTTTGATGGAGAGAGGCTGCACTTTTCTACACTTAATGCACACCACATTCCTTTTTCTATCCCACCATCCCCAGTACTAAATTAATCCCTAGAAACATCAATGTTGAGGAAACCGTGCATAATATATATCCCAAACTGTGATTAAATGAGGCAAATGTATATAAACTGACTTGCCTTCATGAGACAAATTATGCATTCATATTAGACTATTTTCCTTCTGTTGAATAAACAGTGGATAACATGTATCAATACTGGGTGTTTTTTTTAAGACAGGATTTATTCATAGGGGTCTATCTGACAATGGTCCAGAGATATGAGGATGATTTAGGCGGTTTAGTGTGCAATATTGTGTACATGTGTAACTGTTACTCCTTATTACTCATTGTCATAGGCTGGTGGGGAGAAAAAAGAGAAACAATAAAATGCATAATGAAAAAGAATGTCGTCAGACGCTGATCCATATTTAGCATGGTTGCTATGGAATAGCACAGATTAACATGGTATCAACTGCTGGCATGTTATTCAAGAACTGGGAATTCAAAAAAATACATGCATAAAGGGACAGATAAGACTTTTGAAACCCCATGTAAGTATTGCTTAATCTTCCAGAACAGCAGAGCAGATTATACGTATGGAGGCTATCGGTTGCCAGACATTGTGGAAGAGAGCTGTTACTCATCCATTCTAGCTGGATACATAATGGAAAGAAATCCTTGACATGTCTTACGTGTTCATTTGTTGAGGATAAGAAACATTTGTTCTGTGCTTTTTCCTAGCAAGGAACATAAATTTAAGATATGTGAAAACTAAGACATGATATTGTCAGAAAAAAAAATGACCTTGACATCTCTTGGCAATACTAAAACTGAAAGAGATATTCAAGTGCAAATGGCAGAATAAGGTATCTCAGAGGCTAACTGAACATTTGCAGAAGTGCTTAAATCTCTATATTACATAAGTGCTTATTGTTGTTAGTGCTTTGCAAAGCTGGCAATCAAAGATAAGCTATGGGAAATTATCTTTAAGTAGCTTAGCTATGGAGACGGGATGTCTGGGCCTTGGTGTTTTGTTAAAAAGTTGCCGTTGTCAAAGAGGAGGTAAATGAAGCAGAACTTTGTCAAAGGCAGCTAAACCAGTCAGCTACTTCTTCCCATGTGATAGATCTTTGGGTTTGATTGAAGGTGTTTCGCAGTGTTTCAGCCCTCCCATTCACACAATGGCTGGTTCCAGTGCTGTGCAAGCTTCTCAGAAATGTCTTTTTGTGGATATTCACTTCCACACTGTCTGTGCTAAAAGTAAATTCCTGCTATGAAAATTTAATGGTGTATGTTGTATTATTCATTAGGAAAAAAAAAATTGCCTGGCAATTATTTCTTTTTAAGCAGGTGATCCACAGTGTAAAGAAAAATGTCATAAGAATATAATGATTGCACAATCTGAGCATACATTGTTTGGTCTCTTATTGCTGCACTGATGTTTGGTCACATATTTCCTGTTACTTACAAAATGCAAGTAAGCAGTACTTTATGTGATTGCTTGAGGGAAGAGACCAACTTTTTTACTGTGTTAGCTCTTTACATGATATTCTTTTCTCTTTTGGTTTAAATTATATATGTACATCATAACCCAGAAACATTTAAAATTCTTGGACATCTCAGACACATCTCTAGAGTTTACACATTAGAAATGTCATGTGCCCCAGCAGAAAACCATTTACATGTTCACCTGAATTTGTATCATTAATTTATAGAAAACAACAAAAAACTATATCGGTGAAAGACTGTAGTTATGAAATTTTACAAAGAGAAGTGCTTTTATAAATGTTCATTGCAACCTGATTTTAGCATAGAATCATAGAATCATAGAATTGCTCAGTTTGGAAAATACCTTAAAGACCATCAAGTCCAACCACAACCTAACCATACTACCCTAACAACCCATCACTAAATCATGTCCCTGAGCACCACATCCTAACGGTTTTTAAACACATTCAGGGATGGTGACTCAGCCATCTCCCTGGGGAGCCTGTTCCAGTGCTTAACAACCCTTTCTGTAAAGTTTTTCCTGATATCCAACCTAAACCTCCCCTGGCACAACTTGAGGCCATTTCCCCTTGTCCTGTCACCTGTCACCACTGAGAAGAGACCAACCCCACTCTCACCGCAATCACCTTTCAGGTATTTGAAGAGGGCAATGAGGTCTCCCCTCAGCCTCCTCTTCCCCAGACTAAACAGCCCCAGTTCCTTCAGTCTCTCCTTGTAGGGCATATTCTCCAAGCCCTTCACCAGTCTTGTTGCCCTTCTTTGGACTTGCTACAGCACCTCAATGTCATTTCTGTACTGAGGTGCCCAAAACTGAACACAGTACTCGAGGTGAGGCCTCACCAATGCCGAGTACAGGGGCAGGATGACTTCCCTAGTCCTGCTCACCACACCATTCCTGATACAAGCCAGGATGCCATTGGCCTTCTTGGCCACCTGGGCACACTGCTGGCTCATATTCAGCCAACTGTCCATCAGCACACCAAGGTCCCTTTCTGTCAGGAAGCTTTCCAGCCACTCTTCCCCAAGCCTGTAGGGTTGCCTGGGGTTGTTGTGACCAAAGTGCAGGACCCGACTTGGCCCCATTGAAACTCATACAATTTACCTTGGCCCATTGATGCAGTCTATCCAGGTCCCTCTGTAGTGCCTTTCTACCCTCAGGCAGATCAACACTCCCTCCCAACTTGGTGTCATCTGCAAACTTACTGAGGGTGCACTCATGATTCTGTCCTTACCTCCTCGCTTACACAGAAGCAGGAAAAGACTTCTGGTTTATTCTCATCCACAAACAATGGATAAAGTTCAGTGACCAAGTTTTATTTTAGGTCAGAAAATTCAGTCATGACAATAACATATGCATGTATGTGACACCCCAAAAAGTATTACTATTTTTCTTTCAATGTATGCCCTCAGGGATTATCTGTCAGACTAACTACTCATGTTGGCCTACTTTTTATGCAGAACTAACTATTTTCATTAGCCAAAATATCTTCTGTCCACATGAACTCTCTCCTGCTGTGTTAGAGATCATGTGGATACTCTGTAAATTGAGAATCTGAAATGTGAAAATGATTGAGTAGCTTCTTTGAAGCAATGAGTGCTAGAATTTAGTTAGCAAGACTTGAAGGCAAATGTTTAAATTTAGTTAAAAGAAAAAATATTCCAAAGATAGAGGACGTATTACTTCTGGTAGTTGAGATATGATTTCATTTCTATCTTAAATTTTTATTTTAGGTATTCCTTTGAATTTTTTTGGATTTATTCAAACAAGTCTGTAAATCTTGTTAGATAAGCACTCTTGTTAGGGGTTGCAAGTGTAAATGATACACTTTCAAGACAGTTTTCAGTCAACCTGGATTGTCTGAGCCTGTGCCTAGGTGCCTTCCTGTCACACTTTAGAGTCAGAAGACTCGCTGGTCCTTCAGCTTGAAATTCTAGTACTTTACAAGAGAAACCCGTGGTAGAAAGTGTAGGTTATTTTATTTGCAAGATTCCTATGAAAGCACAAAAAGTCAATGCATTAAAGACACTAAAAATAAAATATAAAATTTATGTAAATGTATACATTGTGTATAAATGTGTATATATAGTACCACTACACATACACAAATATATGTATGTAACGTGCATAATACACAGTATGCATGTTGGCTGTACAAATATATATACATATACATACATGCATGCCTACATATATTATATATACATTCAATAGATTATTTTAAAATTAATAAATCCAAAATATGAGCTGCAAGCTTGCTTTAGTTAAACTTGTTTTCTGCTCTTGGCTAAAAATGATGATGTTATTTAAAAACAACTGGATGTGTGAAGAGCCACAGACACGCAGTAAGTGGGAGACATGGAGGGCAAGGGAAATGAACGCCACAATGTCCTTTTGCAGTTCCAGCAATAACACTGAGTTAAAGAGCTCCTTCCTCTCTCTGTCTCAGGTCACTTATTTCTACTTTTGCAGCACAGTTCAACTGTTCTGTCACATATTTTTTACTTTACTGAGGCAGAGCCACTGCCCAAGAAATAAGGTAAATCATAGTAAGTGTGTACTACTCACACCTGACTGCCTTTCCATAAGGGAAGAGCTGCCTTTTATTTTGCTGCTCTCCTCAGACTGGCATCATTTTCTCAAATGACCCTTTCTGGATCATTTGTTCTGCTTTTATAAAAATGCTGTTACAAAATAAATGCTTTCTATAAAAATATCTATGGAAGTTTCCATTTTGTTTTTTCTTAAAATACCTTTTCCAGCAAATATGAAAAAAAAAGTTCATATTCTATTTTTACAGATATTATTCCACTTCTTCAATTTACAAACCACAAAAAGTAGATGTCAAAGGCTACACCCAATACAAAAGAAAAACACTAAGATTTCGTTTCATTCTGATGTAGTTTTCCTTGTTCACGTATTGAGCACTTTTACTAAGAAGCTTACATCTTTCTGTACCTTTCTGATTTGAACTTAAAATGTTTCTATAAAAATAAAACAGGACTCTTATTTATTTTACCTTTTTAAATTTTATCTTATTTACTCTTCCCTAAAACTTTGTCAATGGTGTAATAAAAGGACAAACTATTATTATTTTAAATACAATTGCTTAAGTGACAAGCTTCTTGTGAAACACCCACGGTCAATTTATCCTGCCATATTAGACACCTATACTGCAGATTTCTATAACTGTGATTGTTAACCCAGTTCCCTCTTATAACCAATGGAGAGATGTAAACATTACTTTTGTGCAATTATATCTGGCACCAAGAATAAGATCACTTTTCCTTCAATATGTATCTGCCTTCTCTGATACATTTTTCCTACTACCTTACCTCCTTGATTATTACATTTCCCAGAAAACTTTTAAAAAGTTAAAATGTTTGCCAGTGACAACTCAGGAGATCCAAATCAATTAATTCTAACACAAAGCAGGTGATTGCCATTGCCTATGTACTCCACCAAGAGCCAGTACAGAAACGCATGACTTAATGGTAATCACATATTTGTGTGAAGGGTATTCCTCATTTAAGATATTTAAATAAATATCTTGTTTCAGTGGATGGATATATTTTATACTGTATTGGAAACTAGAGGGAGAAGTTTTAGTTCTGACTCAAGGAACCATTACTAGACAAGTCAAGTGCAGATACTGGAGCATTCATACAGGTGATGTTGTTCCTTGTTAAGTGCAAAGACAAATGCTAGAGGACCTCCAGAAAGAAAGTTAAAGATGATTAACATTTTGGAGAAATAATTAAATGTCAATGAGATCACTAGGGGAAGATTAGATTTTTCCCAGAAAGCAACCATGGTTTACTAGAGAAAATTTTTTGCTGGATAGTATTTGAGAGATGATTCAGTTAAATGCATGTGTTCAGCCAGATGTATTTAAAAGAAGGGAAATAAACTACAAAAACAAATGTTTTTATGTGAGCATGTTGAATATGATGTTACTTCTCATATTCAAATGAATCTTATATAAACATCTGTAATCACCAAATTTTCTTTATTATAAAAAGAAAATAAAATCCCAAAGTTATCTTCCAGTGAATAAAGATAAGTAACTAAGACTTTTTTTCTGAGGCAAGAGCATGCCTGAATAGCTAAGAGAATGTAAGGTTTGTCCTAACACTTAGAGAAGTCACGCTAACCTTGCTGCTTCCTTAACAAGGCCAGGTTAATCTATAAATACTGTTTTAGATATGTCAAATCATACAACTGTGATAAAACCTGAAAGGAAGAAGTCACACTCCCTGGAGACTCCAAAACAATAAATAAAAGTGAAGATTTAATTATTATTATAGACATTCTTTTATTTTTTTTTCATTTCACCAAGGCCCTGATGCGTGCCAGCATAGCAGAATCCTCAACATTTGTGATCCCACCAACGGCCTCAGGTGCTGTGCAGGCAATTTGATCACCCAGAAGAAAAGCCAAGATAGAGCATGTGAAGTGAAAAGGCTGGTGAAGCTTTAGAGCACGTCACGGAGAGCTGTGCTTGAAGCAAAGCATTAGGGGCTTTTGAATCACTAATAAATCTTAGAGGAGAGGAACTGAGAGACAGAACTCACAGTGCATCTTTCTGAATATATACTTTTTTTGTTTTTGTTATTTGAGAAACAAGATTTGCCTCTGATTATGAGATACGCTGCATTCAGGTTCAAGACTCAGACACATCAAGCTACCATAAATTCAAGTGAGGTTAAAAAAGGTCCAATTGTAACACTACACATGGCAACTAATCATTATACTTTTATGATTTATTTGATTTTAGGTTAAGTCAGGTTTTCTCCCACTATGTTTTCATACTTTTCTGGGTTGTCCATCTGACTAATCAGATAATCTACTGATAGGAGATATGAATTCTAAATATAATACAATAATTGCTAAAGGATGAAAAACTTGCATGTGGCAGATGTAAGTGTTCGTGAGCACATACAACAACAAGAATGCATATATTTGTACACAACTGTAAATAGGAGAATTGCAGTAAGGGAATACAATGATAAATCACCAGAAAATAACAAAGGCTTCAAAGAATGTTATTGCCGAAGACATTTCCAGTAGCCACACTGCAGATAATTAATGTAAAGGGTAAAGGAGGACAGAGTCTCTGTATTATGTGAATTATGCAATAGACTTGAATGACTAATTTGCTTCACTAGAGACAGAAAGAAAAATTAATTTCTTCATGAAAATATGATTGGATATTACAAATAATATTATGACAATACTACCAATAGTTCATACTTTGAATATAGATTTTCAGTCATTTTGTTGTTTTACAGCTCAGCTTAAGCCAGTCCCTCAGAAGAAGCAGTCACTCCCTCTGCCCTCAGCTGCATATTTCCTCTTCTCTCCTTGTGTTTGGCTCAAGACACTGTACAGCCACTTGTTGTTCTGCCTTCTTGCTGATTGGTGTGGGGCTCTGCTTGTGTGAAGGCTTTCTAAACTCCAAGTGAACAGGAAGGAGGTAGCTACTACTAGTGCATGAACTTGGAAATGAACTGTATGCACAGTGTTACAATCCAAACCTTCTTATTGCCAAAATGGAATATGCTAGCCATGAATTTACTGTTAGGCTAACTTGACAGTCTAATCAAAATACCACAAAGTGTTATATAATAATAACACAATACTTCAATATTACTGTCCTTCTCAGTCCAAATTAATATGGAAAAATCTCTGTTATACAGATAATTACACAGAAAATCTTGTCTCTACCTATATTCTCTGGTGTTACAATTATTTTCCAGTGTCCCTCCGCATCCTAAGGTTGTTGGCCACCCTCTCTCAAGCAGAGGAAGCAGGAAGGGATGTCAGTGAGCTGTCTAAGTGCTGGGTTTGATGCTTCTGGGAAAAGGGAAGGGCTCCCTTTCTCCTTGGTCTTAGGGTCCACTTATGTTTATTTTTTATCCATTTTCTCAATGTGTATGTGAATATTTTCTTCTTTTGTTTTCTGTTATTTTCATTGATGTCAATTACCTACTTTTCTGATCTCTTTGTATATATAAAGTTGTTTAACAAGATTGTATTCCTGCAGTGACTGCTAACTGGCCATTCTGAGCTCAATTTAAGCTCCATTCTGTGTTTACACTCTTGCAAGCTGTATTTTATTTTATGATCATAGATAATCCAATCTACAAAGAACAATTGCTTCTTTTCACCATTATTTCTCCTCAAGTTAGGAATAACCATTTACAGCACAAGAAAAACTTGAAGACTCCTGTTTTTTCTGTTGGTTTCATCCAACATAGGAAGAATTATCTTTCTTTAATGTGCTTTAAAATTAAGGTTTGGGGCCCACATTTGTAGTCAGGTCTGTTAGGGACTGCAACCCATATACAAATCCAATAATTTCACGAGATTGACATATGTGACCTGCCATTCAAAGAGTAAGGCTATTACCACTGACTATTCAGAATTATAACTGCTTTTATTTCAGCTTAGAAAAATTAAGATCAAAAAGAGAAGATATTCTACTGGCTTTTGAGAACACGCAGCTTACATAAAGATCAGAAATTGCAACAGCTTCTCCATCTCATTGTGAACAAATAATTAATTATTCATTTTATGATGACTAATAGAGGAAACATGACATGGAAAGTACAGATTTACTATGCATTAATTTGACATACTTTGTTCAGGTGGTAGGTGAAAGTTATTTTAATGTGAGAAAAGTAAGCTACTATATGCTAGTAGTTACTTGTATTACTGCTCATGTCTTTGCTGAAAAAGAAATAAAGCATAAGTTATAATGATTTTTTTCTGTATTTTCTATCATGGTAGCTCTTCAAAAAAATCTGTGAAAATTAGACTTGTAGACATGCTCAGTGACCTTTAAGGTAGTTATTTAAATTTTAGAAAGATATCAATTAAAATTCAAATAAAATTTTGACTTTGTTGCCTGTAATAGTATCAGTGCCCAGCTCCTCTAGATTTCTGAGAGAAATTCATATAGTCAGATAGCAGAAAACATACCACTGTACTAGTGTGTCATTCTGAGGACATCCAAAAACAGAGCTCCATTGTGCTAAGCATAGAAATGGAGTAACTGACATCAACTGCACCAGCAAAGATGCCAGCAGTTCCTCAACGATGGGAACTCACTGGGGACAGATAAAGTTGTGCAGGTCTCAACAGGATACTATATTAGCTCCCAGCTGGGGAGTATGTCCTCCTGATAAAGGGAGGCACAGTGCAGAACTACTAGCTTAAGCCCCCAGAGTGGTAGAGCTGTGTCTATGGACAGCAAGACTGTGGGGGGGGAAAATCTAGATCTTGATTTATGGCTGCAAATGTTTCAACACATTTTTGAAACAAGGTTCAGGGTCAAAAATGATGCCAAGTTGGATGACTGTGGCAGCAGAACATGGAGTAGAGATTGGTTTATGAAATAAAGATTAAATATTTAAAAGATGATGTAGGAAAAATTATCATACATCCTCCTAAAATGCTTTTTAATACGGAAAAAAGAGAACAAAGTCAGTCCATGACAGTAGACTTCTTTGAGTTAAGGACCGAATGCCATTTCCTCAGGAGCATTTCTAAGAAGACTGATTTTTATGAATCACAATGTCTTGTTCTTGCCAAGTTCTCTGCTTATGCACTTCAGTTATAGGATATGGTTAACAACCCTTGCAGCTATTTGAAAGTAAGAAACATCTGCTGTAGCACTGTGCCAGCGTTACCAGGGATTGGGTCTCAAACTCTATTTTTATTTTTCACTACCTTAGCAAACACATTTTGCTCAGCAGCATTACATGGAGAAAGGGAATCATGTCAGGCCTTTTTATAATAGATAAATCTTTTACTTTGGGAAAAAAAAGAAGAAAAAAAAGCTATATTCCCCCAAGTGAATGTTATTACAAACAAACAAACACCAAAAGAAAAAACAGCCACATGTTTTCTACAATCATTTTTAATAATAGGTAGTAAATAGTAAAAAGGTGTGATTCCTGTTACTTAAACTGTTTCATGGTTTCCTGGTACAAATTCTTACAAACCAAAAAATAATTCATTATTATTTTTTCCTCCACAGCCTATTTTTCCCCAGATACACTCCACTTAGGCCAACATAATTTAAATTGATATTCATAAAATCATAGAAGTTTAAAAAAGCCAAAAAGTGCCCTCAGAAATTTTGGCTAAAAAAATTACTAAACCAGCATGCTTAACTCTTACTAATACTTTTTCAATAACTCTTGAACTCAATGCATAATTGCAAATAAAATTTATCAAAGGACAGAGATATCAAAATGATCCCCAAATCCCATATGCTTTCTAAAAATTAAAATTACGAGATACTTATTTTTCTTCCCTTTTTATAAAATGTTCTTTGAAGGAAAGCCAAGGAAGGTTTTTTACTGTACCATGGCATATCAGACAAAGTAGATAACTGTAATACACTAGCATTCATATAGCAACAAACCTAACTGGGTATGTGTCATCAGTGACAGCATATGGTAATCTAAAACATACGGAAACAGAGAAGTAGCTGAGGACCCAGCAGAATGGCTCATGTGCAGGGATGGTTGCTCCTTGTGGTGGTGGGAATGCTATGTACACACATCAAATCATACAGGAAGAAGGGTTTCTAGGCCATTAACATACCCACTGAATCAGTTTACAAACTTGTTTCCTTCTTCAGTTCCTCATTTCTATATTTGCTAGTATAAGATAAGCATGAATGAGATAATTTACCACTACTATTACGACCACTACTATGAAATAAATAAAATTCCACACAAAAAGCAATATAACAAAACTAATAGTGCTTTATTTTTTTTCTAAAGCAGTAACACTGGTTGACTGCAATAACATCTAACTCTGCCATTTCTGTAACAAGGATCTCTTACTCTTTGATTTGCCTATAGTCTCTCTGTTGTCTGCTAATAAAACTAGAGAATGGATCCATATTGGAACTACTAGTCATTGTTTATAACATTTAAATCATTATTTTTAAAGCAGAAGTCTTACATTTCAATGAAATCCACTTTATTTTTTGTATTTAAAAGCCAGCAACTTGTAATGACGAAACCAAGGGAAAAAACTGCTGTAACCTCCTCAAGTGCTGGATGAGGATTGACCTTTAATATTTATTTCTTTTAATTGTTTTTTTTTTTTTTTTTTTTTGTCTGGGTAACGCTGAACTGAAAATGCATGATTTCATTTGTTTATAACCAAAAAGCTTTACTCAGAAGTTGATTTCCTTTATTTATTTATTTTTACAAGCAAACAGCTTAGAGTAAATTTCCTCTAACCTTTTTGTCCTGGAATTTCCCATTGCATAGCACTGTCTTTCAGAATAATTAACTTTCATTTGTTCTTCTAACTTGGAATTATTTTGATTCACTAGTTTATACAGAGATGTGTCATTTAGATCTGTAAGTTTTGAATAAATCCTTTTCAGTAAATGTTCTGTATGTTGCTCTTCTTATATTATTTTCTTGTGTAGTGGGAAAACATTCAGCCTGCATTTTAGAAACATTCAGTTTTCTGAGATGATCATGTTTGTTATCAATGGATTTTTTTATATATAATGATTTATGGTATCCACCTGGATGATAAGAAGTGATGGCTTTCATAAATACCATATTTGAGACAGAATGATTTAACTTTGGTGACATTTGCATAAAATGATGGCATTAAGCTCCCAGTGGTCCTCTTCCCATCATATACAAGATCAAAGAGCTATTATGCTCTGAGCCTGTCTGCAGCTGTTAAATGCTTTCAAGGACTGTTTTTGCTCTCTCTGTTTTTCAAGAGCATGGGCTGTAAGAGAGTATCAGAGTTTCCACTGTACTTGAGCTGTAATTTCCCCAAACCAATGTTATGCTCAGGCATCTGCCATGTTGTTTAATTTCTTAAGATTCAGCAGCTGAGATACATAATACACAGCATACCATGGTGATGAAAAATGTGGTCTTTTGTTGGCAGACAGTGGATCTCTTCAGGGAGCTGCTGACTTGCTAGGAGAGCGTGTTTTTCAACATGCTGTATGTGGGAACTGTGACCTGGGCAGCTGGGACGGGGAGGAAACCAGACACAAGGGTGGATGGGTGTGAATTTAAGGTAGAGGAACAAGAGGGAGGGAGTGGCACGGGGATGAGAATTAAATTTAAGAATTTTTCAGTCTCATCATCACATTACCAGAAACGGAACTCTCAGTGGGAGGGTAGTTATGCCATGAAACACACTGTTCATGCAGCCAGACAGTTCTGCCAGTGTGGTGAGGACTTTGGTGGCTTACAAAAGCCCAGTAAGATTTTTTTTTTGTTTACCATTGCTGATCCTGACCCATCATTTAGCTTTCAAAATCACAAAGTCACTGAGGGTGGAAAGAACCTTGAGAGCATTCAGGGTCAGCTAGAGCAGGTTGCTCAGGGCTGAGTCTCACTGGATTTTCACTGCCTCCAAAGACAGCAGAAAAGTATTTTCTTGTTTTCAGGTGGAATTTTATGTGTTTTAATTTTTACTCATCAACTCTTGTCCCGTTAGTGGGTGCTGCTGAGAAAAGTCTGGTTCACCTTCATTCCCTCTCATCACATAATTATCCTCATGGATAAGATTCTCTTCTCTAGGCTGAAAACCCCCCTCTCAGCCTCTCCTCATATGTCTGATGTTCCAGTTCCTTAATCTTTTTTATGGCCCTGCACTGGACTACAGCAAGTCAAGATCCTCATCGTACTTGGCAGTCCGGAGCTAGATCCAGCACTTATCTTAGTCTGTATGTGTCATTAAAGCTTTCCAAGAGGGTTTTGCAACACTATTTTAATGACTCTAAATACAATAATGGTTAAATCCCTGGACAAATGAGATCAAGAAGAAGGGATTGGATGCTGACATGTTACAACTAGTAATGAAATAAACAGCATTTTTTTCTTCTTGTTTCTCAGTATTTGTAATATTGTTATTTATATAGAGCTGTCCTTCTCACTATTTTCCACAATCACATTTCATCACTTGAAGAAGCATTCTGTTTTTTCCCAGAAGATGAACATTATTTTGTGATACCATACATATCAGAAAAGAAGAAAATGAAAATAGACTTTTTATTTGTTGAATATGGCTTTCTGCAGGTCTCTGTCAGCAGCAGCTTCCACATTTTTCAAAACACACTCCTATTTAGATGTATTACAGGGCTGTAGGAGGTAACTACACAAAAGAATTTTCAGCCTATGGCTATGTCTACAATATCTTCTCAATATTTTACAACGATATTTTCTGGGGGGAGGGAGGGATATTTTCTTGTATTTTTATGACCAAAGCTTGAAACATTTATATGTTCATTCTGTGATTCAACTGAAATTATTCATTGAATGCATCAATTACTGTTAATTGATCTTTAGTGTTAAGTATTACAGCTTTAGGAAAATAGTGGCCTTAACTGCCTGAAGGATAAAGGAGAGGTAAAATGAAGGACACAAAGTTCCAGGCATTACAATTTATCATCTGCAGAAGAAAATGGATGTTTATTACTTGAATTGTATCAGTTTGTTTTATCATCTTTTTTGACCAATAACAGTTGACTTTTTAAACATCTTACTTAGAACTTTTGCATATTTACAGTCAGTTTCAGTAAGAATATCAAAGCTAGTAATTTGTAGGAGATTTTTTCTAAAACTACTGCTGTTCAGATAACACCATCACAACAGTGGCCTGCTTTTATAAACACACTCCTTGACCGTAAATGTGTGAGTGCTGTGGAATAAAATCAGTTTTCACACTGTGTAGCAAGTCTAGTGAGGACTACCTCTCTCTGTATTCTCAGTTCAAAAATTAACATTAAGAGCATAAATGTCCCAAAGGATGAGTGTCCAGGCCTGCCAAACATGCTGTTGGTGACAAAAGTTGAGTGTTGTTAGTCTATCCTTTTTTTTTTGGTTTGTGTTTTTATTTTTGTGATATTTTTAATTTTTTTTGCTTGTTTGTTTCGTTTTTAAACATGACTATTGTCAAGGTAATAAACAGTTTTCTTATCATATTATTACTTCTCTATCCTTAGTTTCCTCATGGAAGACCTGTTGATAGGCTTTGTTTCACAGGAACAAGAGCTGAGTTCAAATTTTAGAGTCACTAATAAACATGGTCTCAAGCCCTATCTAGTCATCAGGGGAAAGGAAGGAGGTGGCCTAGCATCCACTATGCTCTGCTCAGGGGATACAAATTGGTTGACTTTATAATAGACAGCACTCTAAGGGGAACATGATAAGAGAACATAAATAGATTAGCTCATACTGGCTCCTCAGAGGAAGATGGTTTGCTGTCCTCTGGTTTCCTGGTGAGACAATTGTGCATTTTACAGTCTACGAGACAATTAAGCTTGCAACTTTCATATTTTATCACCAAAATTTAGATTGCTAAAATCCACAGATTACAATCTCCAGTAAATCCCAACACTTCACACTTACCCAATTACACTGCAGGTTTACAGATGAATTATCAGAGAAGTTATTTGGTTATGAACTGCAAAGGTAGCTACTAGAAACAAATACCTTAAGTTATCCTGCTCAATGTTTTAGAACGTGTTAATGTCAAAGCTTTTAATATAATTACAGAATAATCCCAGAGGGCTCATTATAGGCCCTTGAAGTAAATTCCTATTATACAATAAAAAGCTTTGGGCAGATATACAAGTGATATGTAGTTGAGCATCACAGAGAAACACCCACTGTAAATTCATGTCAAAACTTGCCTTTATAAGCTTACTGTTTTAACTCAACTGCCAGGCAAACAAGCTTGTGCTGCCTTACAGACCTGTAATAGAAACACTGAGCAGGACAATCACCTGTTAAAGCTTTAGTCAAATGTAGTGGCAGTAGCTGACAGTGTATGTATGCATTGCAAACTTCAGCTGCTGCCTCTATGATGTCATGCATCTTTTCGTCACATTTCTGTTTGTGCTGCATAAGTATTTTTTTAAACATGACTACAAGAATACCAGCAGATATACCAAAACCTCTTAGCGCTGAGTCAGAAACAAACCACTGAAGGGAAGACTGCATGTCCCAATCCCTGGAGGCATTCAAAGCCAAGTTGGATGGTGCCCTGGGTAACCTGATCTAGTAGGTGGCAACCCTGTTCATAGCAAGGGACTTAGAACTATGTGATCTTAAGGTCTCTTCCAATCCAAGCCACTCTGAGATTCTATGTCCAGCCTTGGCATTAGCCATATCTGTCAGAAATGTGATCTCTTTTTAAACTTATTTTTCTTCCCGAAAAAATTAACAAAAATCCTCATAAGCATCAAAATCAGTAAAACTGTTTTCAAAGGCACTTTTCTCCATATTGTTGCTGATCCAGAATCTGGACACACTGATGTCCCCATCTGGTTTAACAGCAGAGGATCTGCCCAAGGTTCCTTCCTTGACAAACATTTTCTTAAGAAGCCACACTAGCTCCAGAGCTACGCATCTGACACCTGGGATCACTGATACCTCAGAATTAAATTAATGTTAGAAAATAGAAAATATGCTATGTAGCAGTACAGGTTATTGGCCCCTTCCAGCATGAGAGCTTGGAGCAGCTGGAGCTCCCCTCAGGAAGGTAGAGCCATCCACTGTCCCAAACTAGGGAGGAGAGCAAACTCACAGGTAGCACCCACGTGCAGCCAACAGCCTGTATTGATATTATAATGATGAAGCAAGCCTGAAGTCAAGCCTATAAATCAATGCACAGGTCAGAGATAGGATCTAGCCCAAAGACTGCATGTAGGTCCATCGTAGCAAGGCAGGGACAAGGCCACTCCAGAAAGTCAGCCTACAGGTTGGGATCGAGATCAAAAAAGCCTGTCACCAGACAGAGCTGTGTCTGAATGAGAGACCAGCACTCCTTTGACATAGATTGGAGAAGGAAGTAAAAGGCGAGGGCAGATTTTAAACAGAGTTTCTGGGCCCAAGGGTATTTGAGGCCCCAGTAGATGTTGTTTAGGCCTATTAGTGCCCTCAAGACCCTGACAGGAACTTTGTTTTTTTGTTTGTTTTTTTAAAGGGAGAGTATCACAAAAGGATTTCTATCCATCTCCTCCTGCTAAATAGTCTGTCCTCATCTCTCCTACCAATTGAGAACAGTTCCTGAAGTATGGAATGCTAGTTAGTATGGGGCAGAACATACCAGGAGATGTGCTGCACAGAGACATTGTGTACAAATTAGAATTCAAAAGGTTCTGTCTAAATTTCAGGAAGAACTTTTCTGTGTGGATGACGGAATGCTGGAACAGATTATAGAATCATAGAATCATTTGAGTTGAAAGGGACCCTTAAAGGTCATGTAGTCTAACATCCTGGCAATGAATCCTTGCTGTGCTGGCCACACTTCTTTTCATACAGCCCAGGTTGCCCAGAAATGTTATGAAGATCTCAAAAGTCACCTGGACATAGGCCTGGGCAACCTGCTCTGAGAGGCCTTGCTTGAGTAGGAGTCTGGGACTAGATGGCCTCTAGAGGTCCCTTCTAATCTCAACCATTCTGTGATTCTGTAATGATTTCTGCCTGGACTGGAACCCATGCCTTGGTGCTGTTTAATATTTTGGTACAGATGTACTCTATGAGCCTGTAACAAGAGCCAGGAGTCAATAACTGCATTAGAGCTAATATGCAGATTCTTGGCCCACTGACAGCAGCTTTGAACTGGATTATCTTGGAGTATTAACAACAAACTACTTCTTAATCCCCTTATAACAGCTATTTAATTTCAAGCATATTAGAATTGCTTGTCCTGATGAGTACAATCTGAAATTTGTTACTTCCAGTAAGATCATGGATGATACTGACATACAGAGTACCAGAGCATATATTGATACCTCCACTGAGATCTTCAAGATCCTCAGGCACTGGAACAGGCTCTCTGGAGAAGCTGATCACAGTACCACGGCTGTCAGAAGTCAGGAAGCTTTTGAACAATGCTCTCAGAAATACTGTTTGATTTTTGGATGGACCTGTGTGGAGTCAGGAGCTAGGCTCAGTGATCCTTGTGTATCTTTTCCAACTCAGGATATTCTATGATTCTATTATATGATTGTAATATTCCTACACTGATATCTTTGTTGTAGTGGGAGCATCTACAACGATATAGAGATCTCTAAACTTTTAAGGTATTGTGAGATTTTGAGATTTCTTTTTCTGCCTGCAAGAGGATTGCTTCCTCTCTGCCTTGTTTTATATCTGGAAAAAAATTATGAAAACCTCTACGTATTAAAACTGACCATTGTTGTGTGACCTTCCATACTAAAAAACAAAACCATAGTTTAAAAATGAATTGAATAGGAAATCATTTATTGTTTACCTACCCTTGGCCATCATTTCACCCATTTTTATTTCCTGTCCCTTACAGACATTATAACCTACCTCAGACGAACAAACATGGCACAAACATGCAATTCAGAAAAACCCTGGAATATCACAGTATTCCAGGCCACCTTGTGAGATGATGGCACAGGGTAGTTAAATAGGTTGTCAAGCCTGTGTGATTTCTTCCAAAAAAATGCTTTTACGAGATTTTAAAAAAAAAGATCTTGTGTTGCAGCTGTTGTTTAATTTGGCAGGCAGCACCACACAGCCATTTGCTCACTATAGCCCAAGTGGGATGAGGGAGAGAACTGGAAACAAGATAGCTTTTATCTGAACTCATAAATTCTATTACTAAGACAGAAATGGAAACAAAAATATGATGATAACAATATATATATCCATGATGCAATTACTTGTCACCCATCAATCAATGTCCAGCTAACAATAAAATTGCCTGTTGACACCTCGCTACCAATACAGAACCTCACTACCTGCCAACTGATGGCCAGCCAATCTCCAAGCAGCAACTCCCACCCTAGCCACCTCCCTACATCTTTCTAGCTTTCTGTGCATAACATTAGGTGCTGCAGAATGACCCCATGCTTAATTCAGGCCAGCTGTCCTGATTCTGCCCTGCCCACTGCCACCACACCCTAAAGACAGCAGCTCTGTTACTGAGTGACCTGGTCCAGATCTGTGTGTATTTCCACCACCAACTACCAAAACATTAGTATGCTGTTAACACCATCTCATCTGAAACCACTACAATTGCAAGAATCAAGTGTGGAACTGTGTCCTGACAAATCCTATAAAATTTATTAAATATTTATCTTTATTGGATCCGTAACAAAACTTCCTGAAATTTGATCCGAAGTTACTACTGGCTTTTAATGTATCAATTCTGAATTCAGCAGCACAAGTTTACTTCTAAGTGAAGTATTCAAAATTACCTAATTTTAGAATTAAATATAAAACTTGCCTCAAACTATACAGAGATTGTGATCCTTGCCTTATTCCTCGTTATTTCATACTTAAGCCATGAAAAATGAAACAGATTAGCATTCTGAATGCCTGATACACATTTTCCTGGTGTTCTGTCTTAATTAGAAACAAAAATCTTGTAGAAGTCCAACTCATTTTTCACATGAATTGAAGTAATTTCCTCTTAAAGCCCCAGTATAATCTTTTCATATTCTAGTAAGTTTTAATAAACTTCATCATTATTTGAGAAATTCAGTCTCCAGAGAAAACTTTCGGTCACATGATGTTTACAAAGCTAGTGTTTGATTCCCTGATAGTACAAAATTGTTTGAACTCAGACAATCCAACTTAAGTCTTGCTTCTTCAATGCTCACTCTATGAAATATTCTATTTTGTTTTCAGGTAAGTGACAGTTCTGGGAAAATTATAGCTAGAGCTTGTATTTAAAAGCAGAATTGTTACAAATCCTTATTTTGTGTGTATATTGCACTCCATAATTTTCTTCACTTTATTTCATTTTTTAATTCAAACTTTTCTGGTAAAATCAGTATTTCTTCTTTACTGAACTGGGGATCAAAATGAAAAAGATCAGTAACTTCCATGGCTAAAATGAACATTTTTAGTTCCACCAACTATAAAATATAAGCTAAGCTTGAACTTTGAATAATACATAGCATTGTATAACATTTTTCAAGTTATCAAACCATTAGCAGTTAATTTTCTTTAAATAAATAATTCTAAATGTTTGAGTGAGATTCATTGTCTGACTTAACTGGAGGTGTTAACACATTAACATTTGAACTAGCCTTTTTTGGTTCCACACTTCTAGTGCTCTACAGAAACCATCACTTTCAAGGGAAAATTAATTTACTTGACATTAGTTGCAACTGAATGTCACCCTAGAAGAAGCTTGAGACACATTCAGATGCCCACCTTTGGCCACATGATTTCCGGTGATATGTATGGAACCTTTTCAAGGCCAGGCTGGATAGGGCCTTGAGCAACCTGGTCTAGTGGGAGGTGTCCCTGCCTATAGCACGGAGCTAGGAACTAGATGATCTTAGAGGTCCCTTCCAACCCAAACCATTCTGTGATTTATGAAAAAATGAGAAATGTAATGGTCTGCAGTTTCTCTCTCTAAAGAACTGTTATGAATGTATTTTTATTCCCTTCCCTTTAGATTATACAGTAATGCAGTATGTTTTTGAATTTCAGTAGTATATTTCTACCCTTGCAACTACTAGAAATTTTCTTCAAGAAAAACTAAATATTCTCTCCCATCTCTGCTATTTCTCTGTTTGCGTGTCAGTCTTGTTCGTGGAGACATCTCAAGTCATGTGGGTGTTGATTTGTACTCATGGACGTTTGTGTTGGACATTGATCTTATCATTCTATGATTAATTTAGCATCTTAGTGCACTGAATAATTAACTACAATAAAAAAAAAAGGATAGTAATTGTTCATCTGGATTAACATTTAAAAGTCCATAACATTGTAGACTGAAAGCAAATTATCAATAAATCTTTTATGGTAGTTCACTGTACATCCTTCCTCATCGTATCTTAAGCAGTTCAAATTTTATTTCTACATCTATTCTCATTGTTTAGGAATTACAGATTAGGGGAAAAGTAATCCTGACCTTTAATTTGATTTTTTTAATTTCTTCTGATGTTAAATCTACTTGGACAGTTAAAATTTTGGAGGAGTGCTTTGGATGCACCATGTTCATTAATGCCTGATTAAGATATTGTGCAGTGAACTTAGAACTTACACGGAGCAGAAACAATAATACATTAATTATTCCAATTGAAGAAAAAATTATTTAAAAAATCATAGGAAAATTCAGGTTTGGCTTAGGTCACAAGGAACCTCAGGAGGCCCTTCTCAAATGACACTGTTCAGGGCTTTATCCAGTCTAGGATGAAAATCTCCAATAATGCAACTGCACAGAACTCTCTGGGACCCTGTTCCACTGGTTGACTGTCCTCATGGTGGAAAGATTAGTCCTTATTTCCAGTTTGAGTCTTTTTTGTTTCAAAATCTGATAGTAAACTGATGTTAGACTTTGGATAGATGGCAGTATTACACATAAACTGTCACACTGGTAATTATTCATACTAAGGAACTCAAGGTAATACCTCAACGAAAGTAATCAAGCTGTGACAGATGTCATCAAATTTTATTATAAAATGTGGGTTTGCAGATCTAAATTGAATAACTTAGCAGAAACAGCAGCATCCAAAAATCTGTAAGTAGCTATAAGCATAGCTTTCAGTACTGCTGAGCACATCTGCCATAACAAACCTGCCAAAAAATCAGGAAATCAGTAGATCTGTCAAGGCTGGAGAACTGTTTTTTGAATTCTTTATTTATAACCAAATTGAGCATTTGACTATAACCCTCTCCCTGCAGGGATCTTCTTGTGTCAACTGAAAGAGACTTGCTACAAACCTTTAATAAGCATCTGTTTGATGAGAAGACTGTATTATGGTTTGGTGTTGTGCTATCTGATCCGGCCAATGAAAAATGCTAGAGCTGAAGGAAGCCTGTGATTTTTTTGAGAGATATCACAGAACAAAATGAGAAATGTTCATCTGAAATACGAACTTTTTATGCTATTCAATCAAACCCACTTAACAATATGGACAGATATTGTCAAATACAGAATATTTTGCAGAGCTATTGAACATGCTTTCCCTAAATTGTTATGCAGCTAGACTGTATGACAGAAATGGAAATTTGAAAACTGACAAGCTTCCCTGTATTCCTAAATACAGAATTTTGGCACTTGTGCAAGTGAAGGACAAAGGTTTTAATTTGATCTCAGTACAAATAGTGCAGCAAAGATCAACACTGCTGATCCCTATTTAGTTTTGTCAATTCATTTAGCTTGAGAGAAACTTGGGAATATCTGTGAAAACATAATCTTTTTCATTTTTTCAAAGCAAATTCAAAAGCATATAATAAAAAATTTAAATTTAAAGCATCCTTCAGCTTTCCATAAAGAAAGGTGAGATCTGGCTGCGTCGCCTTCCTCTATTTATTATTTCTTTGTTTGGATACAAAGCAGAAGAGATCCAGCTGAAGAGGAAGTAAAGACATCATAGTTAAATAGTAAGTCTAAATGAATAAAATTCACAAAAGAATAAAGTAAAATGAAATGGAAGTCATCCAGATATTTTGTAAGTTTCTAAAGTGATTAGGAAGTCTGGAAAATGGCCAAAAATAGAACGCACATTCTTTGTCCCTGATGGTTACTTTGTTCCCTATAAAAATTACAGCAGAAATGTATTATTGACACCCTTGGGAAGTATATTTATGGATTTCATTTCTGAAGATTGCATCCAAGTCAGAAAACTTCTGACTGAAGAAGTGACACAATTCATATCCAGAAGTTTATAAAAACTAGTATTTATTATTCACTCCTTTTGTAAATCTTGGTCAAAATCATATAAGGCTAAAATACAATTAACTGACTTGACCTGAAGACAAGGATTAGATACAATTCCATACCATTACCAAATCCTCTTTGTTAGTAACCTAGAAAACCTCACAAGAACCAGAGTAGAAACATTTGGCATGGCATTTGCACATGGAGAGCCAGAAGAATGAAAAAAAAAAGAAAAAAGAAAAAATGACATATTAAAAAAAACCATTGTTTTCAGACTGAAATATCAAGAGACCACATGTTCCCAGTGTCTTGGATGTAACTGATGAGGAGAAAATTGTGCATATTTAACATGAGTTAATACAATCAGAGCAGACAAAGAAAACTTGAGTTTGCAGAACTTGTGAATCAGATGAGGAAGACTGCAAAGAAAAGATGTGTAGGGAATGATGTCCAGTTCCAGAGGCTAGGGAATGGGAGGTGGCTGATGGATGTGGTAGCACCCATATTAGCTGACTGAACAATTGTAGAAAATGCAGGAAGTTTTGCAGTGTGCAGTTTCCTCAAGTTGACTTTCAATGTCCAGATGATTCCAGAGTAGTTTTGTAATCCAAAGCAGAATTTTGTTTGTTTAAGACAATTTCTGTAAAGCAATGGGTTGCTTCAAAAATAATGCTTCCTATTTTATTATGTTGGCTCACACCATCAGAGGAAAGTATTGGTGGTATGGCAGTAGAGACTGAACGTTCCCACCACTAGTCCATTACATTTTGTTGCAGTATGACAGATGGCAGTAGAGGGGCAGTCTGACAAAATGGTGCCTGACATGGAAGTGCATACTCTCCATGCAGAAAAAATGGCACCCACTGACATTCATCAATGCTTGCTGAATGTTTATGCAGACCAAACAGTGGGTGGCGTGTTTCAGCAACAACATTGTCATAGCAGCTGTGAAACAATGGGTCATGTCTGCTGGTGCAGATTTTTAAGAGCATGGTATGCAGGCTCTTGCTCATTGTTGGTGAAAATGCATAGCTAATGGTGGTGACTATGTTGAAAAATAGTGTCTTGTAGCTGAGAATTTCATTGATCAAATACTGTTATTGTGCTCTTTGCATCTACTGTTGTTTCCATAGAAATAAATTGGAGGCATTACTTTCAGAGTGAGCTATGTACATATTGTAATCAGTAATGACAGATTACTTGAGTTCATCAACATTTGTTTTAGTAGGATATGTGACTATTCCAGAAGCCTAAAAGGCTTTTAAGGATTTCATTAGATATCTGCCTTTAGTTTTTGTTCAGACAGACAGGTATTTACTAAGAGAGTATTAGAAAAAAAAACTAATGCTAGTTATTCTATTCCCTATGTCCAGCCTCAGGATAAAAAGCCAATGATAATATATACAAAATAACTCCTCTACACAAATAATATGCAGTTACATACTATAGATATGGCATGCAATAAATTACACAGATTTATGTACTAATAATCTGCCCATGAGCAGTCACACATTGAAAAATTTAATTATTTGTTTTAATTAGAATTGCCAGCAAGAAAAGACATATGCATTTTATTCTCAGTTCTATTAAGAATTCTGGAAGAGATTAATCTGCTGTTCTTCTCTAATCCTCTCACAGAATGATGATTTCAGTCCCTGGTTTCAGCTGTCAAGAAATACTTTTCTATTGGGTAGTATAGGGCCCTATTAGTGGTTGGATATTGAGTTGACAATAGCAGTTGCCACAGAGGCATCAGCAGATTTATGGAATTTTGTATCTCAGGAAATTTTGATGACTCTTAAGCCTTACAACAATAAAGAAATAAAAAGTGGATGGCGGAAATATTAGCTGAAATAAATTTTCCTAAGAATTTACCTAAGAAGGCACTAGTGTTTTTCTTGAGGTAAAATTATACTGCAATTTTCATTTTGTACTTAGGAGTTTACAAATGGTTTCAGATATATGTGTTGATTCTCATATATAAAATTATCATATACAGACATTTAAAGAAATCAGAGTTCTGTTCCAAAACAAAGTACATTTGAACCATGTAAGATATGGTTTTATGTTCAGACAAGCAACCCTTAAATTTTTCTCAGAGCTAGACAAATCCCTTCCTGTCAATCCAAGACAGCAACAACACCACATTACTTCTTCAGTTATTTTTTTCTAGCTCTTACGGTTAAGATAGCCCTCTATAAATAATGAATGCCCTTCAAATTTTGTAGGGGTAAGGGAAAATCTAGCAGTCTGAAAAGACAGGAAGCAATGTCCTTAATGTCATATCACTAACAGGCTATTAGAGAAAGTAGATTGAAGAGAGGACACTTTTCCTTTCTTGGCTCCCCAATGCTCCTTTTTTCCTTTTGGGAATCACAGACAACAAAAACTTACATTTTTCAGGTTACCTCCTAGCCAAAACTATTTCCAAAAACATACCTTCTTCACCTCTGCATCAATAAGGTAGGATCCCAGGCCAAAAAACTTTTATTTCATTTAGCAGCTTTCCTAGATAGGATAAATGAACTACTCCCTAGTCCTAGATTTTCTTGTGGGATCCTTTTTATCCACACTTAAATTTCTGCAGTTTTTTAGAGCTAACACATGTCATGTGCATTTTTAAGTCCTTTAAATAACTGTTAAGAGGAGATGTGACTAAGATTTATCCCCACATAAATTTGGGGTTTTGAAGTTGTTATATCTCTTATCTGGCTTTGCAGTAATATACTCTTAGTTAAGATATAATTCTGCAATGTTTCTGAATGTATACCACAAGACTCATCTAACAGTTCATCCTTAAAGTCCTTCCAGGCCAGGTTTACCCTCCCTAGATATCTAAGTAGTTCAACAAACATCCTTCAGAGAGAGGAAGGCCCTTAAAACACATCCATGACAGACCAACCATCCAGAAAGGATTAGTATTTGTCATCCACTTTTGAGTAATTTAAGCATCTAATTTCTCTGTTCAAAGGCAGTTAGACTAACCAAAGGAGATAAGCCTTTCACAGTCATACAGCGGACCAAAAATGACCAATACTCAGCAATGTGGAACATCACAGGGGTATCCAGACTAGCACAGACCAGTCTCGTTTGGACAGTGCTACAGAGGTGTACACACAGGACTGAATCCAAGCAAATTATCTTGGCTGAGAAATGCCACACCATGGCCAAGACAGAACACCAGATTGATATGACTATGACACTTCCTCTTCGTAACAACGTATTTTTAGAGTTAACTTAGATTTCTTCATGTAGTTCTTTCTTGCAGTACTTAAACATATCCACTAATAAGCAGCAAATAATACCTTCACTTCATGGAACTATTTTTCAGGTGATAACATGTCATCTTTTATATATCCTATGTCTTAGCAATAGCATCTGCAAAGCCCTGAAGGCAAATGAGATTGTGAATTTAAATATTAACACTTCTAATGATTCAGATAGATTTCTTAGAGGTTTCATGCAAGTGGCAGCCTGTGTAGAGCTGCTTTGTGCAGTGAGACACAAATGCTGGATTGGCTAAAAATATATATCTGTATTAGAAAATGTAGACATCTGTGAGGTTTGCATAAATATACAAGGAGCATACAGTAATAATATTTTTCTGAGGAGACAAAACCCACTAGAATTTTCATGATATTCTTATGGTTTTCAGTTATTCTTTTGAGAATATAGGCGTGGATTTTTTTTGGAAGATGCCACCGAAATTAGTTCTCCATGACAGGGAGACTTCAATGCTTAGTGTCTTCCTAATGTATTTGTATGCAAAATTAAGTACATACTGCAACATCAGAAATCCCCAGGCTTCTCTCTATATAGTGCTCAGAGAAGTTCATTTGCTGCGGAGAGCACCAAGAACTGGCTTATATAATAGATGTAGAATAGTGGGATTCTTAAATTTGGGTCTTAACTCTAACATCAAGGGTCAAATCCCATAATCCTCTTGCATCCCAACTGCAGCTGTGCCTCAGGAATGAGCTCCCAGATCAAACATAAGAAACAGAGATATATTTTATCTCAGTGATAATTAGCCAGTTCTTACATACTTGCCACTTCTGTGCAGGAAATCAGTGTGATCTAAAGCATTTGAAGCTCTTAGTGGTGTTTATTACAAATTCATAGACACTGATTGCAGCTGCCTTCATGTTGTAGAGGCAGCTCCAGTCTTATCAGCTATTTTCAGCTTTGAAGATTCACATTACGCTGTGTGATCACTAATCAAAGTTAATTGGTTCCCCACGAAATGCAAAATGGCCTGGTAGATGAGAGGAGAGCAGTGAATATTGTCTGCCTAGACCTTCAGTAAGGCATTTGACATGGTTTTGAATAGAATTCTTACAGAGAAGCTGTTGAAGTACGGGCTGGATGAGCAGACAGTGAAGTAGACTGAAAACTAGTTGAAAGGTCTAGAGAGTGGTGACCAGTGGCACAAAGTTTAGCTGGAAGCCAGTAATGAGCAGAGTTCATCAGAGATCAGAACTGGGTGAAGTCCTGTCTAACATCTTTGTTAATGATCTGAATGATGAAGCAGAGCGTACCCTCATCAGTTCTGCAAGTGTCTCAAAACTGAGGAGCTACTCACATGTGAGGTCATGCTACTATCCAGCTACAAGCTGGAGGAATGGGCTGATAGGAACCTCATGAAGTTCAACAAGAAATGCAAAGTCCTGCACCTGGGGATGAACAAGCCCAGGCACCAGTAGAAGTGTCAGGAGAACAGTACATGGATATATAGATACTGTAATCTAGTTATATAAAAATCTGTATGTGCAGCTGCATATCTACATTTTTATAATATGTATTTCTATAATATGTTATTGGTAGTCATTTGTTCAACAGCAAATTCCCAGGCTGGGTCATGCACAGAAGTGTGCTTAGTAAGTCAGAGATATGATTTTAAATCTTTATTCTGCCTAATTTCCATGTCATAGAATCATTGAGGACTGGTTGATTGAATGAGTGTTTCAGGAAAGTGAACTTAAGCTACAGAACACTGGTACAATGGATGGAATTTCTCCCAACTGAGATTTGTTCTGTTTTATGTAAGAAACTACATACTAGTAAAAAGAGAGGAAAATGACCCCTTACTGCTCTGCTTTTAAAATTTTCAAGGGACATGATGGCATCAAGAGCAATAGTAAAAAAACCTGCAAGGGGAGCGAGTTTTTAAAAGTAGATCTCTCATCTCTTCATTGTTAAAGTTCTTTTCACTGAGCTATTGGATAAAGCAAAGTGGATTTCTCTTTCTTTCCCACAAGACAAGAGTAAGATGGCTGAATCCAGACAGGAGTATTGGCATGGAGTCTAGAGTGGAAATGTATATGACTTCTGGTTTTAGGGTCACTAGGAACTGTTGAGAAAGACGTCTTTGTCTCCTCCGGTCTTTCCTCAGTTTTCTCACTTACATGAATTTCTTTTGCTGGATAGCATTTTCTTCTGCACTGAGGAAATCACAGCTCCTAAAAGTAAATCCTTTTTAAGGATCTAGGCTATGATGCAATGTCCAAGAAAATAAACATTTTTCATTTTTTTTCACTTGTTAAGGAATAGATAAAAATGTTAACCACGATAATGACACTGTGTTTTCTCTTATTTCTATACATTAGAAAGCTAATAAATTTTGAGCCTTCTGCTAGTAAGACCTGCATCTCACTTTTGACACTAAAATAGTGTTATGATTGAATGGAAGTGTGCTTTCTAGGGCAGAGATACTTCACAGCATATCAGGCATCACTAGTGTTTTTCTTATTCAGTTGCCATATACTAGGGAAGAAGTGCACCTCGGGTTTCCCTTCTGGTTTCCCTTCTGTGAAAACGGTGCGTACCCAAATTCTTCCCCACAATAAGGGGGAAGGATGGAGCTGAGACATGCAACCATGACTGCGGAGCTGGGAATCTCTACAACATCCTGCCCTGAAGGCACAACCGAGCTACATTATGGTTTGCATTACACAGATATCCTTTGAGAAATCTGTACTGACCTATTGCACAACACTTGTATGCATATCCATGGCATTTTTAAAAGAGTTCACTAACTACTTTATAGTGAGTTATACTGCATAAGAGAAATCAGAAATAAACATTCAATAACTTTTTTCACTGAAGTCCAGATACAAATGCCATTGAAATAAATTAAAACTCAATGCCTGATGTATATATTACTTTAGTGTGCTCATGTATGTATCTTACTTGAGCACAGTCTCATGAAGAAATATTTCATCTTTAGTTTATTTTGGTTATCAGGGATGTCTTGGCAACATGGACTGTGTATTGAGGAAACAGGAAAACAAGTACAGCTGCCGGGAGGAAAATGCTACAAAGGAAAACAGAAATAGTCTCTTTTACTTCAATAAAGTCTATATTTAAAAAGTTAAAACAGCTTATCAGTTTTCATTTCTGCCACATCCTTTTTTTCCTCACCTGTGAATACTACTTCAGCTTTAAATCTCTTCAGAGCTTACTGTGAGGTTATGCTTTTGTCACCAGCAGTGCATTTTGCACATATCCTACTAACAAAGAAATGCCTTGATCCACACAGATGACAACTGTCTTTACTCTTCTCTCCCTTAAATCCAGTAAATTCCAAGCTTGCAAGCACTCATAAATTATATGTACATTTTAGTGTTTATATAAGGAAGCTGTTATGTTTAGAGAATGAGAATAACCAGTGGTCAAAGAAAACTCAGAATAACAAATCACGGGCTCCTACTAAAGACCTAAATCTTTATGACAAGAAAATAGTGGTCTGCCCAGAGCAGATCTATATTTTTCCAGAAGTAAGGAATATTATTTCTCTTTTTTAAAATTTATTTTTGGTAGAACATCAGGCACCTATCAACTGCAAATTATCCTAGTGAACTATTCAGTAGATTCTCTCTCTCAAAAAGTTCACGTTTTCCTTTTTATAAAATATTCCAAATGTATCCATTTAGAAGACAATCCAGAACGTTTTATTGTAGAAAGTAAAAGCATGGCAATGCAGGCTTCTATTAAGTAGTCTTATTTAGTAAAGTAGATCTGTATTTATGTGCAATGGTAACATTTAGAAGTATGAAACTTTCCTGTAAAAGACAGAATATAGTAAAAGGGGAACTTACAGTTTAAATTGCCAGGAATTTATTTTTAAGAACTAGATATGAAATTAGATTTACAGGATCCCTATTCTACTGAAAGAAAGATAACTTATTCTGGAACTATTTATGTGAAAACTTTCAGGAGCACAGAAGATCACACTGATTTAAAAGAAAGTTTTTTTGTGGTATTAGATCAAAATCATAATCTAATGTCTTGTCTCTGGAAGCTGGATGTGGGCGTGAGAAAAGTTTTACTTGTATTGTAAATTCCTCCTTGTTGAATCATGTTAGTTAAATGCTTCCTAAAGCATGGATTTTACACCCTGAAGCTACTGAGTCATGACAGAGATCTCTTGGATCTCACTATAAGAGGCGATAGTGCAACACAAATGGGTCAGAATCGTGTTTGTCCATTTCCCATAATGCATACTTGGCCATATAAAATATACAACAGCACCCAATATTCTATCTATATGGGGACACATTAATTGATCTAATCTGCTGGACGTTATATATCCATTTTATTTTTTTTTCCTTTTCCTTGTCTTTTTTCTCTTCTTTTCCTTTGTGTTGAAGTTCATTTTTCCTTTCCTTTTTTCCTTTCTTCCCTGCTTATCCTCATGAAAAATTTCCCAAATCTAAGTTGGCTCTTTGCTATAGCTCAGGTTACCAGAAACAACTACCACTTCTGTTATATTTAAGGATTGGTGTCCTACCTGCTTATAGAAGAACAAAAACGAGAGAAGATCGTAGCTGATTTTGCTTCTCCCAGACAAATTCCGCATTTCTTTCTTTAATTGTCTGACACCAAATGCTGCTGTTGGCCTGAAATCTTTCCTGACTTTCATAAGCAGGTGGGTGGAGATTATTGAGATTGTGAAAGAAAAATAGCTAGTCTGCATGTGAGCTTAGAAGCCTTTTCTTCTTTTGACTGTCCTATTAACTTCTCTTCAGGCTTCTCTCTTCCATAATGTGCAGAATCTGAGGATATGACACCTGTGGAGGTAGTTCCATTCTTTTGCTGAAGAAAGCCAAACCCCTAATTCAGTCTGGTACCAAGTACCAAAACATGGGATCCTTTTCCATAAAGACTTCATAACTTATTGCTGCAAATAAATCTGATCAAAATGGTAAAAAAAACAAGAACAACAACAACAAAAAAACAACACTCCTGCTTATTTCAACTAAATAACCTTCAGAAAGTAGTAAAATCCTTCAAATACTTCCATTTATGAGTTTATCAAAGTCTTTGGGTAAAGAGGTAAAATAGATAAATCTGCACAAGAATTTCTTAGTCTAATATTAATCTTTTTGCCACAAATAAATGGGAATACAGAATACCTGTGAACCAAATTACAGGCAAAAAACACTTGAAAATTGTGTAAAGTGGCAGTGATGAGTTATAGGAGAAGCCACACATAGGCAGAATTAATCTGAGTCTGATTTTACATTTTTAATATGATTTCCAACTAGAGATGTGAGTTTGGGGCATTTCTTAGAAATTAGGAAAAATCAGTATCTTAAATGGTCCGATATTGCTTTTTGATTCCACAGATAGTTTGATTCCTCTTCTGGATACCTGACATGGTCAAGTGCAAACAGATGTTCCATTTTGGTGGGTTGCAGTACAAAACTGGTAGGCCACATCATCATGAGGTGCTGCCCAAACCAATTCACACTGATTACAAACTTTCAGTATTTTGTGAGTCACTTGGTGTTCACTAGTACATCAGGAATATTTCTGATGGAATAAATTGATTGAAATTATAAGCAAACAAGGTTTAGAAAAAAACTTTATGAATATCTGATCTGTGAAATCTCACTGCTTGTAATGGCAAAGACGCACAGCCACAGCTAAATACTCTTCATGTTGTGCACTTTTTTGTGCTTAGCTTCTGAGTCCACACTCTAGACAAAATCCATCTGGAGCATAACGTGACTATAAACGGAGCCAGAAGGCCATAAATTACCCTGTGAATAAGTTGCTGTCACTTCTTTCTGTTCATTTTCTAATATTTAAGAAATAAAAAAATATAAGGAATTCTAAGGAAATCATTGTTTTTATTGCATGAACATATTGTTTTTCTGTTCAGTTTTGATATATTTTAACTAAAAGTAAGTAAGATATTTGATGTTGATGGGAGTGGTTGCATGCAGGTCTACTCCTGAGTATAAATCATGGCACTCATTGACTTAGATAATGATAGTGCACATAAATAACAGAAATAATAGGCTAGAAGAAAATAGCTCTCAAGTTGAAATTTCTGTCTATCACTAACTTCTCCAGCCATATTTGCTGCTCTATTGGATATTATAGCACATCAAGCTTAGATGATCTCTCAGCCAAACACCATTACCTTGCTTGAATCCTGTCAAATGCTGTCACGTGCTGACATTTCCCCAAACTTCTGCAAGTAGACATGGAAAGTTATTAACAATGATTTTCATATTGTATGGCTGAGACAACAGTAGCAACAGATCAGTACTGACTGTTTAAATACTGCATAAATACATGGAAAAAAAAGGGCAACTTCAGAAGGCAATGCTTGAAAATACGGGAGTAGAGGTGTGTGCCTGACACTGAGGAATCAGTGGTGATGTGGGTATCAGTACAAACGAGAATTTAAAGAGCATTTTAAGGGGGAACAAAAAAGAAGTTTAGTACATATTTACAGTCATTTGCTAGATTATATAAGTTCAGCCTACCTCACCAGAAGTACTCTGCCTGATATTGCAGCAGATACCTGCTGAGACTGCAGCAGGTGGGAGGGTCCCTTAGAACAGCTCTGTCAAGTCTTAAATCTACACCTAGAAAAGTAACTGTGATATTTTGTCATTTTCTTTTTTTAATGTAAGATTAAGAGTCATTTGAATCAGTCTTTCAAGGCAATATAAAATATTACTGTAAAATATACTTTTTTCTAAGTTTAAATCTGTCACAAATGTATCAGCCTTCAAGGACTCACCTACCACCCCATCTCCAAACATTTCTCCTCAGAGCTGTTACATAGCATCCCAACCTATCCCACAGAAATATTGTCAATTGAACAAAACAACAACCAACCATGAAACTGTGTGCTTATCTTCAGTATTTGCTGTTTTTTTCTGTTTCATCTGGTGGAAAGAGTAAGGGGAAGTCCAGAAAGGTTTTTTTGGACTTTTTATTCAAGTGTCTTTCAAGTTATCTTTTATACTTGGATAATTTCATGTAGTATTCATTCTAATGTTCATCATTAATGGAGAGAAGCCAAAGGATTTATTAATGCGGCCTAATCTATCCTTCCCTTCTTTGTTCCTCAGAAACTACAGCTTATCTTTGCAGAATTTTTAACTAGCCCTAATGCATAGCCACAGACAATAAATGGCGCTGTCTCTGATAGACAGTTCTCCCTGCAGTTCTTCGTTCCATTGCTCCAGAGACTATTTGTTTGGCAATTCATTGTTTTAGAGACACGATTCTTACGTTGTAATTCATCTGTAGGAACTAGGGGGATAACTAAGTAGTACTTCAATTCCAGCACTGTCTTGTGACTCTAACTCTTAAGTCATACCTGGAGGTTTTCTGTTGCCCTTTTGTGCAAACAGAGGACCCAAACATGTCCCAGGTTTTTGAAGACTGCTCCCATTCCTTTCTTCTTCTCTACTCAGCACTAGGATTGTGCAAGAATTCAGATGACAAATCCTTAAACTTTTTTTTCAGACTTGGCCTCCACATACACTATAAGAAAATCCTAAATTTGACAAAACCTTGAGGTAGAATTCTCTGGACCTTTTCCTTAAACAAGGACAGAAAAAAAATTACAACCAGTGTCTTAAGTTTAGTCTTACTATTCACAAACACAAAAAAACTTCAAAATGTAGTCATTTACAAAGGAAATCTTCAACTCTCCTGGGAAAGGGAGACTGGAATTAGAAGTTTGAGATAAACCATTACCTTGCTATTTGTGTCCTTCCAAGGACATATCCTTTTCTTCAGCTTTTCTGTCCCCGTCCAGAAGCTTTCCCTAGCTTCCTGGGTTTCCACCAACTCCACACAGTTCCTTCTGGGTCTTTTCTTTTGCTTCAGAATTTCAACTGTGGACCTATTTCCTGCTCAAACCAGGGCTTATGTTCCTTTCAGGAGCAAAACTCTTGTGCTTCATGCTTCCATTCTACTCTGCCCTTTGTCTGCTTGCCCAGTGCTGCCATCAAAGGGCTTCTCTGCATATGAAAATGCCCTGCTGTTCTCAGAGGAAGAAGAAATACTCCTTCCCACTTCTTTTCTGGAAGACGTGGCACAAACATTAAGGCAGCCAGATCAGGGAACCTCTCTCTCTCTCTGTTGCCCAGACGATCTTGTAACAAATTTACACTTATATGGTATGAGGTTGCAGGAGCTGTTGTACAAACACTGAAAGATCATCTTCAAAGGCAGAGAACAGAAAGTATATGCTAACTGGTATTACTAAAGGTAAATACAGAAAGATACCTCAGAAGTAAAACAACTGAATCAGAAAGTCCAAGGCTCAAAATGAAATAAAACTAACACAAGGCATAAACAATAAATTTGAATCAGAGAAGAAATTGAGGCAGGACAGGGAGCTATTATCTTGACTTTACCATGTTCTTTATGTCCTAATTTTCTCCCCCTTTTCTCTCCTCTTCCAATCAACTGTGGTCAACCAGTTAGGACAGGTAGAGCAGAAAAAAAAAAAGGAAAAAAAAGCAAGTGTTGACACTACTTCAATAAGGGAAGAACTGCTTATAGAATAGCTAGATAAGTTGCAAATTCTTTGAAGACCAGAGTCCTCCAAGTATATCTAATAAAAGCAAGGAATTAATATTATCTAGGTTATTCCATTTAATTTCAGTACCAATGAAAACAAACCTGCTGAAACAAAGAAAAAATAGCAAATAATTTCTAAATAAATAGAAGATAACGAAGAGATGTGTAACAGTCAAGATGGACTTCTCTAAATATGACATTTAAGAAAAAAAATAGTCCTAGATTTTGACTAGATAGGGAATTTGTCGGAGAGGTGAAAACTGGCAGATGTTATATATCTCGCTCAGCATTCCTTAGAAGACATTCTCATGAGTATGCTAGGGAAATCACAACTGGTTACAAAACTGAATAGAAACATATATCCAAAGGAATAGTCATTCTTGCTTCACTGTCAGACAAGGTGCTAAATAAAGTAAGTTTCTGCGGGGATCTCTCTTGCACTTATGAGTGTTTGACAGTTCTGATAGTGACTTGGATGAATACATTTGGCTGTATGCATTTTTTGAAGCAATTTTAGAATTCAAAATCATTTTGAAAAAAAAAATAACAAATAAATGGTCTGATAAGCACATTGTAATTGAATAGGATTAGTGCAAAAAAATTATATAAAAATTTTTGACTGTACAAATACCACTTGAGGGAAAATGCTTGAATAATTCAAAGCAAAATGTGAAATTATCGTAAATCGTGAGCCAAAAATGAGGTAAATCTTATCGATTGGTATTAAATAAAGACAAGTAACATACACTAATAAATAAATAGAAGTATTTTATATGAAATACATGAAGTAAGTTTGTGCTGGCTGATGCTGTTTGATCAGAAGTTTAGATAAATGATCTACACATAATTGTTGAAATAAATCTGTAAATTTAATCCAGAGGAAAAAAAGACTAAATGAGGACATAATATTCTTCAAATATGTAGAAGGAAGCTGTAAAAAAATAAATAAAATTCTAAACATTTTATTTAAAATACAAACTACAGTAAGACTAAGCACTAAGAAAATACAATAATGGAAAAAAAGAAAGTGGAAGAGCAGGAAAGTTCATTTGGGCTTGTTAATTTTACATAGCTGGAAATATTAGGCAAACATTGGAGAAATGTTTGGCATAGCGTATTTCATCTTTGGCTAGAGAAGAATGGGAGATGGTTAGAAATAATCAGAGAACTGTACTGCAAATAATTAATATTTCTCTTTTCCCACTTATTCCATCACAAAAATGTTGGGTTGGAAAATATGTTTTTAAATGTCATGTCTTCTTACTAATTGAATCTGTGTTGTGCAATAGTAATATAGTATTGCAAGTCACTTTTTTTTTCTTTTTTTTTTCCTGAGAGCTTACTTTGAAATACTCAGCATACACTTATTTTGGAGATTTAAAGGGGAAGTGGTTTTCTAAATATGAAGTATAACCTGCTATCTGAAAGGGTTTATTTACACAGTAGAATGTAATGACTGAACATAAATTTGTGATGCTTGATGCTTGATCTCAGAGATCTGATTTAGATACTTAAAGAATGTTTCTAGACAAACCTGAAAATGGCAAGTCAGTCTCACATGAGTCAGTTGCAACTCACTGGACACTAGCTAGTAAATAATGATGCTAAACAAGCATACAGTTTTATAATAGTTTTTAACTTAAAGATGGTTTTTCAAGTAGCTGACTTTTTGTGCTTTTATAATACCAGTTGATTTTAATACAAATTAGAAGCAGTTAATTGTTAACTTGAGAAGCACTTAGATTTTCAAATAGGTCAGCTGGGTCTGGTCAAACAAAAAATGGAAATTACCATTTCCAACTTCATCCAAAATCGAATGCGCTGTAAGACATTAAGCCATCTAAAACTAATTAACAACAACAACAACAAAATCTAGTCATAAAAACAGTATAATAATTTTTAGTGTGAAAATAATGAATATGTGTGAACAAGATTGGGTTTCAGGAGACAAGATTTTTAGTGTAAAAAGAGGAATTGATGTTTTTTTTTTACTGGCCATGCATTCAAGCCTAGTTCTTCTGATTACAAAATCTTCTGAGTTTTGGCCATTGTAACATATCTCTCTGTAATAAAGAAAAATATTGTCTTTTAAACAGTTATCTATACTGTGTCAAGTTTTCCATTTTATAAGTTCACATTGAAGCTCTTCATAGCCTATTCATTTGTTATTAATATTCATTTATGTAAATAATTTTATGGGAGAAAAATTGTCAATATTGGCTTTAATTAAGCCAATATGACATAAGATTCATTGCTTTATTGATAATTATTTTATATATTTCTCTAGTGAATCTCTTATAATCCCACCTTTCTCCTAAATCCAAGAATCAGTTTCATTCTAAAAACTTATGTATTAATGATTGAACTTTAACTGCTCTAGTGTGTAATAAGAACTGAAAACATGCAGTTTAACGTAGATTTTATAGAACAACCTTTAGCATCAGGGGAGCAATAAAAGAGCACGGTTTACAAGAAATCTATGTACCATTCTTCTACTTAAAAGCCCACGTGGGGATTGTTAAATAATAATGTATTATTAGGCATTCATCATATTTGGCATCCCAGTACAGACAATTACCTTTTTGTTTCCATCAGAAAGCAAATTATTCTTTGTGGAAATTAGTTTTATGCCTCATTATATTCCCAAGTCTGGTACAATTTTGGAAGGATTGAATTTGCAGCAAAAGTTAGGAAAAGTGTTAGTAGCTTTGGCATGGCAGTACAATCACATATTGGGAAGCATAGCCTTCTAGACCTACTTTGAGGTTAGATCACTAACACAAAATATCTCCGTAACATAGCATGCTTTGTTTTTCTATTCTTCTTTTTATCTTCTTGTTTTTTTTGTTGGTGGTGGTGGTTGGTTGGTTTTTTTGTTTGTTCATTTGTTGTTTTCTTATACTAACATTTTTGATCAATCCCCTTATTCTTTTTATTGGAAACAGAAATAACTGGGTATCTTATTCAACACTATCTGCAAAAAACAGGACACTTTGTAATCAGGATTCCTTGGGCAGGTAAGAAACAAATTATTCTGACCTGGTATTCATTCCCTAACCACCTAGAGCTCTGTGCAGTCTCTTTTATTGTTACATGATTGTTGACTATGTGACAAGTGCACTTGCGGTCAGAGAAGACAGGAGGAATAGAGCAGCAGAAGCAACTGTCCATTTAGTACATAAGAAATGGTATACCTGGGCTGAATGGTTTCTCATGATTGCTAGAAATTACTCCTGCCTGTAACTTTCTCAAATATGTCTGAAGGAGATGATCAAGTTTGCAGGAAAATAGTCATCAAAGCAGAGAACAAATAAGAAAGAAACGTATATTATTTGGAGCAGACTTTGGAGCCCAGTTGTTCTTCCTTTTTGGACACGCTCAAGATCTCACTCTTAAACTCTATTGTCTCATGAGCATTTAATTCTACTAGGTAAAATGGAACAGCTTAAATGGGTGAGAATGAGAAAACTAATTGCTGAAAATATGCTGAAAACATGATTTTCACCCAAGACAGCAGACACAATGCAAAAAAAAAAAAAAAAGAGTTCCCTCAGAAATAAGTATTATGAAAGTGCAGAACAAAATGTAAATTTTCATGGTTCAATTTATAGAGTAGTGCAGAAGAGGAACAGGAAGCAGCTCTGGGAAAGCTAGAGGAAAGCCAGGGAATAGAGACTGCTACACTGGGATGATAGCTGATATAACACAGTGTAACACTTATTTTCTCATGAGATGCTTCGCTCCAAAAGACTTCAGGGTTGCTTGTCTGGGATCTTCCTGGAAAACATCATGTAACAGAAATGAACAGAATTTTAATCCTTTGCATCACAAAAAGTACTGAAGCTACTGTATGTACTATTTTTCTGTTGGATCTAGTATGTTGCAGTATGATGGCCTACAGGGCACACAAGGGAGAAGACAAATACATGGTCTCTTAATTCTGCCTGGGCTTATACACTGGATCAATACACAGCAGAAGGTAAAACACGTTTCACTTCTGGTCATCTCCAGAAGCTGAAATTCAGCATTCTTACTCAGCTTCCTCCCTATCTTACTGCCTTGGGAATTGGGCAATAACTGAAAAGAGATTTGAAGGTTTTGAATTGTGTATTTACTTCCAAATTTCATTATTTACAGCTTTTGTGAATGTAATCCTGTGGCTACAGTATTTGTATTTGCCTTTGCTCCAGCTCATGGGAACCAACAGATCTGTAGGCCTGTAATATAGTTTCAAGAGGTGTACCAAATGTGAACTTCTTTGAAACAAGAGCATTTAAATAAAACATTTCCAAGACAAAAAATACAGTAAAAACAATAAATGTAATATATATTACAATATATTTATTTTGCCGCTGTATTTATTATGAAGACAACTTGAAATCTTGAAAATCTTTCAAAAAACATTATTGTTATACCAAAAAGGGACACATCACTTGCTTTGTCACAGATGTATTCTGAGATGGGCTGATTGTACTGAATATCATTACCAACCATAACATTTTGCATAGCTTTGATAAAACAAATACCATTACTCCATAACAAAACTTTTTTTTTTCTAAAACGATTTTGTTATAAATTGAAATTGCGCACAAAAAACCATGAAGATACAAAAGTTTCTTGTACCTTGAGGACCAGTTGGCAACAATTTTCACTTGTAAAAAATTAAAAATATGGAATAATTTCCCCAATTCTCTCTTTCCTTCCAGGCCCACATACTTTGGAAGTGGAAGTGAGGGCTGGAAGCCCATCTGAGATGGTTTTTGCACACACGAAAATGCAATAGTAGTTTTGGAGCATCAGAACCTACAATTTTAAGTTGTTTAGTGAAAGCCAGACTTCGTCATATTTAAATCTGAATTTGGGAATTTGGTTTTATTCTGTACAGGTGAAAGTGATGTATCTAAAATTTTTCATCTGTCTGCAAGAGAAACTATTGACTAGTCAAACCATTCATATGAACAGTGTCATGGACAAGTATAATTCCCTGTTCTGTGTAATTTAGAGGTAGAAATTTAAGTTTGGTCTACCATAAACTGAAGGACTTACCTTGCAGTGGTTAATGAAGCTTTTATTTTTGTGTATATGAAAGTCAATCATGAAAGTGGAGCAGATCCAAGTATCAGTCTTAATTTGTAGAAAAGACAGATAAATGATTTAATGTAGAAGCTGATAGAGTCCGTAGCTATATGCTCCTCTCTTATTGTCCCTATAGTGCTGTTATAGCCCTGATACATTCTAGCTGGACCAGTTGTCATCAGCTATCTCATGCCAGAACTGAGTAATATCGTAAAAATTTTGGCTTCAGTTAATCAGCTTCTTTCAACACAAGTTATTTCACTGGAAAATGTAGGCATCAATTTTAATTATGACGTATCAGAGTTGCTAAGATACTTGTTTGTTTGACTAAGTGTCAGTAACAATAAGACAGTATGTTTGACAGAGTTTCAAATTCTGCCCTTGATTATCTGTGGGATAATAAGCTCCAGGACGTTTATGCAAGTTTGGGCAAAGTTACATGACAGACCAAGACAAGGAAAGGAGGGAAAGAAGAAGAAGAAAGGAAGAAAGTACAAAAAAAAAAAAAAGGAAGAAAGGAAGGAAGGAAGAAAAAGGAAAAGAAAAGAAAAGAAAAGAAAAGAAAAGAAAAGAAAAGAAAAGAAAAGAAAAGAAAAGAAAAGAAAAGAAAAGAAAAGAAAANAAGAAAAGAAAAGAAAAGAAAAGAAAAGAAAAGAAAAGAGAAAGGAAAAGAAAGGAAAGGAAAGAAAAGAAAGGAAAGGAAAGGAAAGAAAAGAAAAAAGAAAAGAAAGGAAAAGAAAGGAAAGAAAGGAAAGAAATGAAGAAAAGAAAGAAGATTAAGAAATGAAGGAAGGAAGAGAAAGAAAGAAAGAAAAAGAAAAAGAAAGAAAGGAAAGAAATGAAGGAAGAAAGAAAGGAAGGAAGGATAGAGAAAGGAAGACAGAAAAGTTTGTTTCACTGGCATCAATTCTAGGAAAATATATTAATAGACTGAACTTTCATTTCCGAGGAGTGGTGACCAGTGCCACATCCACTTTCAGTATGAATAGGATTTTTTGGCAGAGAGAGTGAACAGGGCAAAGAGTAATCACATTTTCTGTGAAATCTCCCTCCAGTAAATAGGGAGGTTTTTAGAAATAGTAGGAAGAAGTTAACCGAAAGAAGTTATTTGAGATGACAATTCAGAAATTCTAAGATGTTCTGAATTGTCTCCCTGAAGTAGCTCTTCTCTTTCCATTAACTAGAGAAAGAACATAGCAAGACTTGTCTGAAACTCACCTCTGCGTACAATCCCTCAGCACTGCTGTGCAGTGTAGTAATGCACACATTTGTACACTGTCTTTCTGACTTCTGGAACCCATCACATATTCAAAATGTTCCAAGCTTTTATAGGAAAATAATGTAATTTACTTTATATTCACTTTCTTGGCCAAAAAGAACAGAAATATATATATGTTAATTCTGCAGAAATACTCATACTCTCATCCAAAAAGTGCTGCCCTTCCAAAATATAATCAGAATTGATTGCATATTGCCAGGATTGCAAGTGCAGTCTCAGCCTGCTGTGACATTCCATGTAGGAAATGTGCACAGTTTTCTAGTCTTTCTTTTGGAGCTCTGTAGAGTGATTAAAGCTAGGGGGAAAGCAGAGGAAGCTGACAGGTAAATGTTTCCCTTTGGCATTCCTCTTCACTGGCTCATGGCTGGTGAAGTGAAGTGGAGGGATGGGTTTCTCAATTTAATGTTTTCAACTAGGTAGCCAGCAAAAGCAAGCATAAATTTATCAGGGAAATTCTTGAAATGATTTATCAAAGAAATGATGGAAATACAACATCCCTGGTAGCATACTGTGACATAAGATCTAAACTTTATCACGAGTGTCCAATGTTGTAGCTTGCCTGAGCCACATTGAATGAAGAGTAATTGTTTTGGGCCACATGTAAAATATACAATATAGTTAATGTATATAAGTAACAAAACATTTTATTTTTTATATTTTTGTTAAATTGATAAAAAAGAGAGAGAGCAACAAAAATATAAAGCTAGTGGAATATTTGACCTTTTTTTTGTGAAACTAGTGCATCAGTCTGGTTTGATGGAAGTGGATGTAATTCATAGCAAGTTCTCAAGGTGTTTGTCAGAGATTTTTGATGAAATTTTACTCCTTCTATACTTCATCCTTGAAAATAACTGTTCACAAGTGCTCATACTGCCAAAATGCAATGACATGAATAAGGTGTGACTGTGAAGCAAAGGATATTTTTCTCTAGCAAGAGAAGTCTTGTAAAAGTCTGGTAAAGAAGCATGATCAAATTTTTGAGTCTGACTACAACTCTATACATTCAATTTGAAAATTCACAGGTAATATATTCATATGGACTAAAAACTGACTTGCAAATTTGAAAAAAATATGTTTTTTTCTGCAATCTTGAAATCTCTTCTCAAATTCCTTTATCAAAACAGATAGCAAGGCTGCATATTTTTCACTATTCTCAGGACTGTGTTCTGCCAATGTATCAAAATACATAAAATTATTTGCTATAACTTAAGCTTGCCATCATTTAAGTTTCATTTTGAACATTGTTTTGGTTTGAAACAACAAACATAAGTTGATTTTGACCTTGAAGACGCATGTTTAACTCACTTAAATGAGTGGTAAAATCCACCAAAAATGATAAATTTGTAAGCTAATTCTTCATACTCTGGCACAATTTTTATTCTGATTCCATAAATGACTTGATTTCATTTTGCAAATCATAAAATCTTTTCAGCATTTTGCCCCAACTTTACTTCAGAAGAGTAAATGGTGTCCCCAGAATCAGCATCCATGTTTTTAAAGAATTCCTGGAGCTGGTGATGATTAAATCCTTTGGACTTTTTGAAATTCACAGCTTTCAATTGGCATAACAAATGACAATTTGCATGACATTACCAATTTTTAAAGCTTTTGCACATAAATTTTCTTGATGTACAATGCAGTGATATTTCATCAAATGTGAATTGCTGGCAGCAGTTTTGTCATCTTCTATTAATTTTAGAAGTCGCTCTTTCTTTGCAACCATTGCTGGGGTGCTATCAGTAGCTATACCAGATATGTTGACAAAGGTTAACAAAAATCATTTTAATGTATACTGCTTCATATGAATCAAGAGATTTAGTTATGTCTTTTAATGGCACCAAAGAAGCCATTTCTTCAATGGCATTGAATTTGTTATCAATACCTCTAATAAAAATGGCAATTTGAGCTGTACCAGTAGCAACAGTATTTTAACTATCACCAAAGCATAAAATTTGAAATAAGCATTTATCTAATTCTTTAATTCACCTGGCTATATTCTGGTGGGACAAACTCATCTTAGAAAAATCTGTTTTTCTTTTTTTTTATCAGAACAAGTTCTATCTGTCATGTTTTCCATACATTACTTAATAAAGTCACCATCAATAAATGGTTTTGATTTTTTTCTGCAGTCAGATATGCTACCACATAACTAACTTTTATAATAAAGTCCATTTGAATTGTAACTGAAAAAAAAAAATCGAGACTTTTTTTCAGTTCTGCTATTCTGTTGTTACGAAATTTTTTTGATATGCATCAAAAATTGTTTCTGCATACAATGTCTTTTCAGATTTCTCTCTTCATCCACAATTTTTCTGTTTTGGGGTTCTGTTTTCTTTTGAGACAATATTAAATAGGTTGAAATATTATTATAGGTAATCACTGCATTTTACTCACCAAGCAGCACAAGGAAATGTAACATGTATTACACATGAGTTTCAATTTGATTGAGTGTGTGTGATGGGTGTAAGCGGTGGAGGTAGTACTGCACTGCTTCCTCCCTTTGTCCTGGTTTCAGTTGAGACAGTGCTAACAGCACACATATGTTTTGGTTGTTGTTGAGTGATCAGATCACACCTGGGGCTGGACCAAGCTTCTGAACAGGGAAGAGCTCCTGCCATGATGGCATGGTAGCAGGGGATGGGCTTCATTACTTGCTGTCCCAGTCCACATGTGGCCCATGGGCCACAGGTTGGACATGGCTGCTTTTTCATGTGATGGGAATGAGAAGGGTTATTTCTCCTGTACTGCTGTATATCCTCCTCTTAATTCAGGAACACTACTTATTTGGATGCCTGGCAGGTCTAGGTACCAGGCTCGGACAAAATGAAGTTGCATTCCTACATAGTACAACCCAGTAGCCAAATCTCATCCAGTTGCTTAAAGCTGAAGCCTAGCAGCACACCTATTCAGCAGATAAAATGAGTGCAGGTATTTCAAAGAAATAATAGGGATAATGGCCTTCCTAGCTGTGAACTCAAGCTTGTTATGCTTGAGATACCCTCATATTTGTGGCATTGTTTGTTGCTCCACACTCCCATCTGATGTAAATCAGCTATATTCTTTTGAATCGGTGGAACTGTGCCAAATTATAGCAACAGAGATTCAGGCCCTTCGCTTCATAAATATATATAATATATTGTTGAACTCATTTGTTAAAAACAAGGCACCTTAGGATTCTGAGAATTCCCCACAGGATCTGGCAGAAGTATAACATCTTAGCCTGTCTGGTATTAATCTGATACACAGTCCAGTTGAGAATGCGTGCCAAAGGAATCCCCAAACATAAAGACTGTTTGGCTTTACTCTCATGGCTAGAGGTGTGTTCCTCCCTCCTGCTGCTTCTCAAACAGATGGGATATTCATCCCCGTGCCATCAAGTTTATTCCCCATGTTGTAAAATGTGTAATTTCTCTATTATATTTTAAAATTACCTGCTGTATTGACATGCTATTTAAGGAATGTAGTATTTCAGGAAGTAGCAAAAATTATGGGGCAGCTTAACTAAAGGTCATAGATGCCCAAATTGCAAAATGTCATCTGAAATGCTCAGCAGCAGCCCAACCATGAAAGTAACTAAATAGATGCTCTCTCTCCCAGTTTAGCCTGATGATTCCTTAGGAATATTTAAGACTATTATGCTGTGAACTTACTGTATCATCTTAACTAAGGCAACAGACCAAATGTCTCCTGGAATGGATTTCTGAAAACTAATTAGAAGGAACACAGTTGTGGGCCAGCCTAGTAGGTGTGCACAACTAATATGTTTTGCTAATCTCAAATTCTTCTCAAAATCAGTTTATTGATTCCTTTACTTTTTTCTTGTCTTTTCTGTTTTTTGGTGGGTTTTTTTTCTTGTTTTCTCCAGAAATAAAATGATAGGAAAGAGTTTCTTCCTGATGTGATTAAAATACTTGCACAGGAAGTGAGAAGTCAAGTTCTAATTCTCTATTCCACTTCAAGAGGGTCACTGCTCTCAGTTTCAAGAAGCATTTTCCTTCACTCTCTGAGCCTAAGTTCACTGACAGATATAGTCACCATCCTTAGGAAAAATAAATAATATATATTTGCAAGCAGATTTAGATAAATATTTTTTATTTTCTGCAACATGTTTTCTTTCTAAACGATTCATATGCAATTAAATGACATCATCTCATTTCTAGTCACTTTGACATTTCTAATTAACTATTCAGTTATCAGAAAAGATTCTTAACAAGATTCTTACGCTAATCAGATTAAAAGCCCTTTACTTTAAGAAGCTTATTAAAGAAAATTAATTATCAACATTATCTATCTCAGTTAAATACCTTTGACCCCAAATTTCTTTTACTTTTATCTTCAGTTTCTGGAGTTTTTTTCTAATTTTTCCAACCTTCAAGGATTCCACATGTTCAGCTGTTAATCTTAACAGATGTGAATTTTAAATATAGGATAATACATTTATAATTATTATGGACAACTCTTTGGTTAGTAGCTAAATTCATTGGAAATGTAAGCAACTTTTTGTCTGGGATAAAACCTAGGCACTCAGGTACTGGGAAATCTGAAATTATATTCAGACAAAATTTTACCATAGACTTTAAGTGAGTATTTTGCTATTTTGGGTAGCTGTTGTAAATATTAACCTCATAGCTACTACTCCCTGTTGTAAGAAGTCTTTCTCAACAGGGCATCCAATTGTTGTAGTGTATATTGTTTTGCACTGAACTTGGAGTGCTCAAGCTGTCATCTATACATAAGATTATTTGCATAACCATCCTACTGATTATGCAACTGGGGACTAAAATGCTATATGATGTTTTTTTGACTTGACTGGTCTATACAGAAGCAGAGTAGATGATTTTTTCCTAACATATCTTGGAAAAGAATATGTTTGAGTGGGATTTTAAAAGATAAGCCACATTCATTTGGAGCTCAGATTATTACTCTTATTGTTTAAGTCAGCCTCTTAAATCCTGCCTTTTATCCATCTGATAACAACGTATATGTAGCCATTCCATGAAATGCACTGAAAGACGTGCATAATTTTCATTTTACCCAAGTAAAAGTATATGGAATGAATTTATAGTAATTTCTTTAATCTTAAAATTACATCTTAAAATTAAAACAACACAGTCATCTTATTTACCTCCCTTGATTTCAGCAGTTAGGCGGAATGCACTGGATGGCACACAGAATCTATAAGCAGCGCTTTGTAATGCATTATTCAAGAAGTCTGCTATTAACTACAATAAATATTGTAATACCAGATGCTGTTGCAATATAAATAGGGAACTGCCACTTCTCCTTCTGTGATCAGGAAAGTGTGCTGGATCAGCTTATGCAATAAAGAGAAGATCCAATACTGAACTTTGTTCTGTTCCTTCTTGCAAGTCTGTTATGATCTAAGAAATTCACTATGTGATACAATTTTCAGCTGAAGTGCATTGATTACTCCTGAAGGCATTGATTACTCCTGAGTTACATAGTCCTGCAAATCAAACTGGATCATGGAAGTGACAAAGTACCTGCAAAAGTGAGAGAGATGCCAGATGCTGCCAGAGTGACAGTGGTGCCACAGCATTATTGTCAGGTGAACAGTCAGAAAAGAAAAGGCTACAGACTTCTAAACCATTGGCAGCAGCATCATATTTGTCTACTGTATTTTACAAAATAATCCAAACACAAATGGATTGTACTACACTGTTTTTCTGCAGTGATAACATGGACATTGTAAAGGCTAAACTCCTTGTCCATTCCTACTTTCTAGTTTTTGGAATGCCTTTCATAACATGTTGAAGACTGAAATATCACCCATGCTAAAATATCGGGATCTATTTGCTACCGTGTTTTCTGCAGTAGTTTCAGAAACAATTTGGAAGTGAATACAGTGAATACATAGTTTTGAATGACTACTTAAATCTATTAATACTCATCTCAATTGCCCACACTGCATATTCTGAATCTTCAAGGAGGCACATATTTTCCTTCCTGTGGAAGAGAAAATATAAATGTCTGAAAGGCTCTTCACCGCTATTTTCATCTCTGATCAGATAGAAAACTATATTGTATGAGAATAGGAGTTCACTGGTGAATGAAGGTGAAAGCACTTTTGCAGCAAGATCAAATACAAGTACAGCTACTTGGAGGTGAGGGGAAAGAAGAGACAGGGAAAGAAAATAAAAGAGGAAACTCTTCTGTCTCAAACAGGGCATGGTCCAGTAGGCCTATATCAGGTGTTCTAAGGGCAGAAGGTCCGTAGAAGGGAAGTCTATGACAATGCATGTATGGCTCTGAGATATTTGGGAATACAAAAGAAATCCAGTCTCATTGCAAAGAAGGGAGGGGACAAGCGGAGATCACTTAATCTTCTGAATCTTATGTGGAAAAGGACGGTATCTGTAGGCCTCGTGTTTCCTCTACACCAAACCAAAAGGAATGTCCATTGGCCTGAGCAGGACTTCCACGCAATAATAGCAAGATCCCTCCTTCAAAAGTTTTATAATCTGGCATCCTCCCAGCAGCATTTCTTTTCACTGGGACATGACAAAATCATGCTACTTAACTTTGCGAAAGAATGAAAACATTGTGCTGCCTTGCCTCTAAAGGACTCTTGGCACGGGATTTGGAGGGACCCAGGACTCCATAGGTTACAAATATTTGTCAGTCTAGCCAGACCACAGCAGTTCTCCTGCCTACTCTAAACATGCAGGAGGCATTCTCACAAACCCACTAATTCAATAACTCTATAGACACCCTTGCCTGCATGGGCCTTGGCTTGCAGTCACAATGGCAGAAAGGTCAGCAGAGGCATCTTGACCTAAAGCAACATCTATTGCCACAGGCAGGAGAGAAGGCAGTGTCTGGGAATGGTTTATGGCAGGATAGGTCTACAGGGCAATAAAGATTCTTCAGGTCTTTCTGTTATTTCCAAATGGTCAATTTTTCTTGATTCGTTTTCACAGATACCCCACTGCCCACTATTATAGCTTAGAATTATGATTAATTATTATGAAAGCAGAGGAGAAACAACACTTAAATTTGTTAACTGCTCTTTCTCCATAGGTTATTGCTATAGCTGAAACCTTATTCCTCAGCTACCTTGAAAGGTCAAGGAGGAACCCTGCCTCCATGTGTATGCTGACTTCCTTTGGGCAATCTGCCCAGACTGTAGCCTGAAGAGGCCCTCTGGGTACATAAATCTCAAAGGCTTTGAGATAGTCCAGATGGTCTTCGTAGGAAAGGGTGGCTTTTCTCGATGCATTCTCATTGTACTTTGACTAATAGTTTCTGGCCAGTAAGAAGGCCTGGTCTAGATGTAAATATTTTCTCTGTTGTTTTCTGTTTGTTTTCCAATAAGGCAGGAAGTCCTTGAAGTGATGTTAAGTATGGACTGACTATCAGGGCCAAAATCATCTGTATTTTCTGAAAGGAAAATATTTTATATTTGACAATAAGAAAATACTGTTGCACTGCAAAAAATCATATCTGTTCTCTTGGTTTCAGGGAACCTTTTAGCTCCCTGTCTTCCCTTTCTCTTCCCCACTCTTGGTGAAGTGAAACCACTGTCCTGTGCCTTGATCTGGGTAAGGAGGAGCTCTTCTCCTTCTGAAAGCACTTCATTACATCCTCAAGTCTTGTTTTTAGGAAAGCAAGGAGAAGACACAGATAAATACACTACTCTCTGGGCAGTGAGCACTGAGGGGCAAAAGTTTAGCCAGCACCCACAGATTTTCAGTATCATGGCAACTAAACAGTAAAAAATATAGACAAATGTAGATGGGATGTTATATTTTAGTCACTTACAAACAGGAGGTGTTTTTGATTAAAAAAAAAAAAAAAAAAACAGGGAAGACCTGTGTGGAATGAATAGCTTTAAAAATTTTGATAGCAACAGAGAGAAAACCTGCACAGGCAAACAAGACAGAGAAAAGAAGGGAGAAACTGTGTCATAATGTAAGAGTTGTAGTCCTAAAAAGGGCATGAGGTGGGTCATGGAGCAAGCTGATTAAGGGAAATTGAAATCAAATATAATGTAAGTACCACGGGTGGCACTTTAATTATTTTTCATTGATGGATTAACTTGCATTGATACACTAACATTGCACTCTATAATATTTAAGTTAATCACAGTGAAGTGGAGAGGCAACACAGAGAAGGAATGATCCTTCCATAGGCGTCAAATTGCATCACAAAATCTCTGGAAGATGCTGAGTTTTTTTTGTTTTTGTTTTTGTTTATTTGTTTGCTGTTTGTTTGTTTTTCTCAGCCATCTACATTAGCAGCTTTAAAATCAGCTTTTTCAGCTTAAATGGAAGCACGCTCTTAGTGCTCTTCAGTCTTTTGATGAAATGCATGGGGAAAGAGAACATTGTCAGCCTGGACCTGGTTCTGCTTTTAAGCTCTGCATATCAATAAGCATGGAATGGTCTGAGGTCAGGCAACACAGTTAAATCACCTTTTTTTCAGGTTACATAAAAACAAAATAAGTACTTATTTACCAAATATAAATATACAACACTGTTTGCAAAGATTGTTCAGGAATGAAAATCAGCAGCGTATATCTACCTAGCATTTTAGCTTCTGAGGCCTATTCCACCTGCAAGAGGTCAGCTAGGAAGCTGACAGATGCTTCAGCCTTCCTGTCTGAAGCCTGTTTTACATGCAGCCTTTGTTGCATTGGAAGTCAATCCTGGATTCCTACTTCACAAATACCATAATTCTCCTGCTGAGGTTTAACAGATTGAAAATTCCCTCTGCAAGACTCATGATTTTGGGCAAAATTTCAACTTTCCTGCCACCAGAAAAGTGTCTGTTTTATCTAACCTGGAAAAGCTAATGTCTCTTGGGTATGATCCAGGGCTAATCTTATTTTTCCATACAGCAAATGAAAGATTATTTTCATGGTGAGCTGAGCCAGTAGCTAAGTCATTCACTGTAGGGCAAGAACATTTCCTACTTGTAAAGTCAATGAATGTTACTTCTCACTGACTCTGAGTTTTCCTAGAAACAAAGGACTGGACAAACACACTTTTTACTGATATATTTATCGTATTAACACTACAGCTTTTTTTTTTTTTTTCTGGCTTTTGATTGACTGTTTCAACAGACATTATATTAATGGATTCCTTTTGGCAATTGTGGGTTCATAATGGATTTATTTGAGTAATAATGTGATACCATAAGGCACTATACAAAGTGAGAAGGTATGTTAATAAAGTGAGTTTCTACTGAAATTTAATCTGTGACTCATTATTCACTTCTGGTTATCTATATGGAACTTTCTTCAGCTATTCCATAGGGCTCAATTGTCTGTGCAGGCTATGGGAGACAGTTTTTGTAACATTATTAGCGTATCTTTAAAAGAGGTGTCAATAAAGTATTGTGATTAAAGACTTGGATTTTAGTAGCAAATAAAAGCCAGTCAACAACATTAGCACAGCTTAGATTATGCATTTCTGATCAAGAAGTATTGTAACATATAAGCAGGTAATTTTTATAAACGTTTTGGTTATGCAAAAAAAAAAAGTGACATAATCTGTTTAACTAAAAAGTATCAGCTTGGGTTAGAACCCTTTCTGCCTTCACAAACAATTGATCTCCACATCCATCACAGTATGCCTGAACACTTGGCTGCAACTCTGAGCTTAGCGGCTTGTGCATAAATATGTTGCACAGAAATGAGATGTGGCACCCTATGCAAAACTTGCCTCCACTTTTCCATCTGTTTTTCCTCTGTTTTGTGCCTTTTTCCTCCCTTACAAGGTCCTAGCAGATTCTGCAGAACTTCAGGCAGAAAGCAATTTGCATACGCAAGAGCAAGCAGAATGACACTGGAGAGAGAGAGCTGCAATTCGATTATCCCTTAGTTAAACGCTGACAAAATCTGTGATCTGTGGGGATTACTCAGAATGTCTTAGGAGGCTGTAAAAACCTTATGCTGATGAAAGTCACTTTGAATATATCATCTAACCTTCCTGTGTGAAAAGAGTTTTTCTCTCCCATCCCCCTGCTGACTGCTGGCAAGCTCTCTGCATTATCTAAAGCCACTAGCATTTCTGCAGCTTCAGGAGACAATCTACAGAATCCCGAGGAATCTACATTAACATCTCTGGGGTTTGGCTAGGTTTTGTGTTCCTTACAGGCTGCTCTGGTGATTGTATACACTTAGTGCCACTGTGTTGATGGATGTTTTGTGATGCTATATAAATATTTTCTCTACTTTTTTTGCAACACATTAAACATTACAGGTGGAGAATGAGTATTCTGTGTCTAAGAAAGGGTGACTGTGAGAGACCTTATCACAAAGGCCAATATAAAATAACTGCTTATATTTTAAAATTCACTTCCATTTAAGACACTTAAAAAATACTGAGAATGCCACATCTCCTTATTCTTTGTTTATACATTTTGCAGCTGTGCCACTTTTCCTCAATATTTCATTATGAAAGCATAGGGATGTATTCAGAGAAATTGGGATCACACTACAGGAGCCAGTTTTGTTCTAACTCATTTGTAGTAGGGTGCCTGACGCAATAATTTTGTAGTTAAAAAGGCACAACATTCTATTTCTGTAGTGCCACACGACTGGGATTTTGTAGAAAGTTATTCCCTAGGGCAGGCCTGTGGGAAAAGTTGCAATAAACTGGCTCCCACCATTGTGTTGTCCAGCAGACCAAAAAAAGCAAACAAATAAGTCTCTTCCTTTCTGTTTAAAGAAACATTCATCATTGTAATTCTCTTGTATGTATTGTTATGATTCTGTTGTTTAATTTCTGCATGAGTACTAGGCATGAATAAAAAGCACCAAATCTGATTGCTGGTAGTTACAGCATGGTGGAAAATGAGATTGATTTCTCCAAAGACAAGTTCTGAAGTGATATAACACTGCCTCGATTCATTGTGAACGGGCCAACAACCTCTATCCCTTTAAGTGGCCTTCTTTTGCTGTCAACCTGATTTAATAAAACAGTTCTAATGCAAGATGCCCACTTAATAACATATTGTTCAAAGCTAATGATATTTCATGTTGCAGTAGAATTTTTCATGTCAGGGTTTTGAATTAGCTTACAAGTTCTTGATAAAGCCAACTGAGATACTGTATTTTTAACAGAAGTGGAAGGAAGTAGAGAAAAAGGAACATTAAAAGAGATCCCCCAACTCATGTGTTTCCCTAACTGCTTGTTGTGATTACTAGGTCTGGTGGGAAGAAATTTTATTTTTAAATGTTTTTAATTATTTGAGGATACCTGCCTAATGTTTTCCAGAATTGCAGATTGCCTCATTTACTAGATAGTCATGCAGAAAAATAAAAAAGTAGTGCATTTTGTTCATAGACCAAATGTTTATAAACTTTTCCTTATTTTCTTTTTCTACTAAATGGTGTAAAAAAAAATTAACTACAGACAGGCCGTGCAGAGCCAACCTAATGAGGCTTAATGCTGCCTCTTGAGAAGGACTGCCCTTACTGGGATAAATGCTGACTTACCAAAAAAGCATGGAAACCACAATCTATTCTGAGGAAAACAGAAAACATGGCTCAAAGACAGGCAAGGTTGATCCTTTTGCACAAACACCAGTTCATCCTCATGGAGCAGGCACAGACCTACATAGAGGTGGGGCATGGGTCAGGGGATGTGAATTATGGAGCCAAGAGCTCTGGAGACTGAGCAGGAGCTGGTGTTGCATCCATTTTACCACATAATCTAAGGGCTCGTGCAAATGAAAAAGATCCTGCCTAGCCTCAAATGCTGACAATCTGAGCATTTACAAGGAGGACTGAGCTGAGATCAAAGGAAATTTGGAGGATTTCAGGGGCCCAGGCACAGCATTGCCCTTCCTTTATGCAAGGATTGAGATAAGAAATCTAACTCCAGCAATATGATTTAGAGACCCAAAGTATGAACAATGCCAGCACTCTCATGACAGCCAGCTGGCTCGGGAGTCTTTGGCTTACTGACAGAAGCCTTCAGAAGGTGCTGAGCCAAGCTGTGGTGTGGATGAGGGTGGCTTTTTACATCCCCTTTTTTGTCCAAAATCCCCTTGAATAGCTTTTACTCCCTTGCTTTGTCAGACCTCTAGAAGTAAAATAAACGTACCATAGTTAGATAAGACCGAGCTAATTTGTTAAAACACTTCTTTTATGTTATCTAGGCCTACCTAATAAAATTAAAATTACTTTTCCAATATAAAGGGGAGACTGCTTTTGTACTATCTTTGGGCAATCTCAGAAATCTTTATGAAAGATTCCCTCAAGCACAGCAAAACACTGGACAATTTCTGCAAAGCTTTTGATTTTTTTTTATGGATCAAATGTGAAAAGCGGAAACATAAGAAGGGATTGTGAAAGGTGATACAGGCTGTGTTACACAATACCAGTGTTTTGGCACAGTGAGAAACAAGTTCACAGATTCTCTCTGGACATTAGACATGGACATCCAAAAAACTGTTTGGATGTGGTGCTCAGGGACATGATTTAGCAATGGGTTGTTAGAGTTAGGGTGGTATGCTTAGGTTGTGGTTGGACTTGATGATCTTGAAGGTCTTTTCCAACCTGAGCAATTCCATGATTCTATGATTCTATGGTATCTTCATCTCAGAAGAAGCAGATGGCCATGAGGTAAGACAAACTGACAGTAAATTCACTCCGTTTTCTCCTCAGATCCCATCTTCTGTAATGCATCATACATATGTCAGTTCTCTCCTAAACTCTTGTTTGGAACAAATTAGTCAGATCTCCCTCTGCGATGTAGCTCAGGAAGTGCCTTGCTCCAGTAAGGATTTCTCATGGTTGCTGTGGACAAGATCCATTCCCCATGTCCTGCACTGCCTTTAGCACTACCCCAGCAGACTCTGGCTACTTCTCCTCAATGTTACCTCATACCTCAACATACGTAATGTATGCCATCAACTTTCTCCTATAGAAACACCACATTTTGGGAGCTCTATCATGTTCTCTATTATTTCATTCACTTTCAACTGAAAAATCACAGCAGAATTATACTTACATCTTTCACATTTGAGATAGTACCACATGAGATTCAAAAAGGACATAAGACCAAGTGTTATTCAGAGTGTGCATAGCTTATGTGCTTCAAAGAACATTGTTGTCTGCAGCGAGGACGTGACCCATCCAGTGCAACTTGGCCTGGACTTCAGGGGATGCTCCCAGGGGACAGTATCACTGGCAGTTTTCACGTAGCTACAGTCTAGCAGAGTGATTCATGCTCTTGGTGAAAACTACTGCTTAACAACTTCGGTGCTTTTTCATGGGCAGCTTCAGGATCTAGGATGATATTGGTAGGGACAACATGCATGTTGCAGCATAACTCAAAATGTCAAAGTCACGAGTTACTGAAGCTAGTAACTTGCTTCAATGGACAACAACCCTTATACCTTAAACAAGTGCCCAGATCTTTGAAAACTGAGCCTAGGAAGGTAAGTGCAAAGCCCATAATAAGTGTAGCTGGATTCATTGAAGCAAAGCAGAAAATCCTCAAAATAAATAAATATAAAAAAGAAACAAACATCCTTATTTTCCTGATGAATTGAACAAAATAAAGGCAGGAAAGAAACAATTTTGTTCTATGAAACACATTTCATATGCTAAAATAAATAACTGTGTTTAATACTCCCTTTCCCAAATATTAGTGAAATGCATTTGGGCCATCTTGTTCTCTCTCTCTTTTTCTCTCATTTTCAGCACCACTGATGTGAAATTTAATCTCATAAAACTTCTTTGGAGGTCAATTCCTTAGATTTAACTCAGTGCATATGTGAAAACAGAGTGGGGGTTCTGAGTTTTCCTAAGGTTATGAGGAAATTATTTCTGTTTGGCATCCTCAAAATGATAGCCAATATATTTTATCAGGAAGATTGTTTTACATTTCATATCTAAAATTACCCAAGCAATGAGTGAAGAACTGCAATTTTTATAGGCTGAGTTTATATTAAATTAAATAGGATGTCATTATTAGTGTTATGTGGATAATTCTTTAATCAGATAAGACCTTGTGAAAATTAAGATCTTAAACACAACCCTTGTATTCCTTCTGTTGAAAATGAGATAATATAGGTTGTTAGCAAACAATGTTTGAATAATAAAAAAAAAGTTTTTTATATTTGAGAACTATCCAGTTATTTTTAGTCTGCATGCACTCTAGTCTAATTTTATACAGCTTCATTTGCTCAAGAGAAGTTCTTAAAGGTTTTTCTGAGGGGGATGGGAACAGTGTAATAGTAATTCCTGAGTCATTTGTGGATTTCCTTTCTTTCTGAATAAGATGTTTATGCATTCTATCGGTACTTGTCAGTTTAAGACATCATGGATTCATAAAATAAATGTGTTCATTGGAAGAGGGTCAGACTATGAAAACTGGAAAAATTGCAATCCTTTCTGTAAGTAAAAATACTTTTATTGTGTTCGCATACCTTATTCTTGCTCTGAGAAAGGGTAAAAAGAGTTAAAAAACTAAATATATCTGGAGCGACTGCTGTTAGCTGTTCCTCACAGTATTCCAGAAATATTCCATATGGAAGGAAGCAGATTTGATATGTTTTTCAAGAAGAAACCAAAAATAAGAGGATGAAAATAGATGAAGACTCTTCTGTCATAATTAGAAGCAATTGGTCCCTTGGGTCTGAGAAGTAAAGTTTGCCAAGAGAAAAAGTTTCTTAGGAGCGACAGCAGAGAGGAAGCAGAGACCACAGTAATACTGTCAGTCTCAGTTATGTGAAAAGATCAGTCAGAATGCTAGAAAGTGTGAAATCAGTCTTTGGGAATAAGATTTTTTAAAGAATAAATAGTATTGTGCTTTTTGTTTTATTTGCATTTCAGCTTTTTAAATTATTTTTATTTTGTCACATTTCTCCACTGAGAGGATAGAAATGATATTTTCATATGCAGAATTTATAAATTACCAAATAACTCCATACATGGATAGTTTTAGCCTACAAATAGCTGTCACCATTTGCATTAACACCTTACCTGAATTCAGTTTAAATTATATTGCAAAAATATTTTCTTCTCAGTGAACTTGTATTTTCTTTTCCACCAGGCCTACCATAGCAGTATTTCCCTGTTTTTTTCTTTTTTTGTTGTTTGTTTTGTTTTCCTCCTTGACCTCTCAATATCACACAGCTCTTGCAGTATATGGGAAGTTCTGTGAATACCTACCATCCCCTTTCACTCCAGGCTGAAGCTGAGTGCCTACAAGGATCTGAAAGGATCTAAGAACCTGACAGAGTGATTGGAGTTCAGCTGTGTCTTGTCCAGCCCTCCTCCTTCATGGCTCCTCACACCAAGCCCTGCCTGGGAAGGATCTTTGTGCTGCTGCCTTAGGGGCTTGCTGGATCCTCCTGTCATCTGTCTGCTTACTGGCACAGCTGCTCCACTGTGGAGAGAGAAGCATTCTGAGAAACGTTTAAGCAGAAAGACACAACCGAGGTGCTGAACAGCTTGGTGAGGATGAACAACATAGAGGAGGGTCAGGAGAAGAGCAGAGAATTCAGGACTGAGTGGTTCAAGGACAGCAGGAGATAGGGGTGAGGGCTGGCTGCTGGGAAGACCCTCACTGAGGATGGATCGACACTGAGAATGGCCACTGAAAGCCTGCCAGAAACTTTCTGAGACTCAGCATTCCTTATGGAAGGAGCGATTCTGGGAGTCTGGGGCATGCTGTGACTACACCTCATGTCCTCAGCAACCAACTGTTGTGCCAGCTCTCCTCCATCCACTCCTATATTCTGTTTACCATGGAAAGGTTTCATTTTCTCCAAGCTTTGGCTGAGGTATGTGAGAGCCTGGACATCAGGATATCTCTTTCATTCTGTATAAAGGCTGCTCACTGTTAGCAGCCCTCATATATACTTATAATCCTGTAAGCTTAATGAAGGCAGGAGCTAGGACTGAAGTACAAGAAGGCATTGCTTTTCTCTTGGCAGTTGAATGTGACCTCCCTGAATAGATTGGCGATTTGTAAATTCCCTAGTGTACAAACTATCTCATGTGGAAATGTGCTTCCATTTCAGAGTCTGTTGTCCTTCAGTGCTTGTTGTCGTTTCTAGCAATAGGTCATCAGTAGACAATTTCTATCCCACTCAAAATAATACTCCCTGAAAAGTTTCAGAATTTAAGTGACAGATAACTTACAAGCTTACAAATAAATTGAAAAATAAATAGAGTTAAGGCACACTGGTCAAAATCTCAATCAATTCATTTCAGGATCTTCTTTTCAGATGTTATGCAGAGGGACAGTATCTGTGGTCTTCAGTGGATGTCTTTGATGTTCAGTAACTGAGGTTTTACATATCTAAAGCATAGGTCCCTGTAGCCATGTCTGGCAGTTAGTTTGTGGCAAGTTTGTCACCTTTAAAATTATATATTATCGTTTCCTATGTCTGTATCCATAGACAAGCTGCATCTATAAATGTTTTTCTAATTCACTTCAGCACAAAATAAAAAAATCTTAAAAGCTTCAAAATAATATGGCACCCAAAAACTTTACTGAAAAATCAATACTAAGAATGATGTAGTTTTTTTTTTTTAATATATTAACATTCTTCAGGCCTAATTTGGAGCACTGTTTCTTTGTTTCATTTAAGAGGAGAAGTCTTCTGCATCAAACATTTATGTTTTCAATAAAATCTTTATTCACCATACAAATGCAGTGTCTTGGTCATCCAGAGAAAAATAAATAAACAAACATAACAAAGCAAAACAAAACAAACAGCAAGCTACTATTTTTCTTGCTCAGAAATCCTCAGCAATGCTACCTTCTTTCTGACAATCCTCTGGCATCTTTCCTTCTTCCTACAGTCATTCTTAACTGCATTGCCCTCTCTGAAACCCACAGCTGGTGCTGATATCATCACCCCTATGTGTGCTCCTAAACTAGATTTAGGAGAAAGCTTGTAAGTCAATACTTGAACAGTAGGCCTTTTTATCTGTGGCTTATTTTATTCTGGGCTTTTTGTGTCATCATGATGGAATACCAAACTAGATGGAGATTTATGAAAATACTCATCTGAGTGTTAGTGTCTAACATCTCAATGCTCTGGCATTTCCTTCCAAATTAGATGTCATTTTAATATCCACAAGAGTTTAGCCAGTCTTTTGTTGGGACTGATGATGTATGCCTGGGAAACTCACTGGCTGTATCTTGTTCGTCTTGGTTCAAGACTAGCATCATATTGCAGCTGAAAAACAAGTTATAAATAAATGTGTATTTAGTAATACTACCCTGCATCCAATGGAACATAAAAAATTTATCAGAATATAAATCTGGGCATAGGCTCTTCTATGGCATCTGTCCTCAGGTAGCTTTCTATACGGACCCTCTCTTCAAGTGCTGGAAACTCCGATAGTTTCACAGAATTACAGAGCATCCTGAGTTTCCACTGGAGAGGCAGGACAATTGCTGTTACATAGAATATTTTGAATGGTTTATATAATCACTGTTCAGTGATTATTCTAGGAAAATTTCACTTTGTGTAAGCTATACAATTTCTCATTTTTTCCTTATTAGAGGTCACTCAGCCCACGCTGAGTTTCTACCTCTCACTACTTGGAAATTGTAGCAAACTATTTAACTTAGCTCTTTCTTTTTCTTATACATCATATTTCATAGTATTTGTTTTGAATATTTCTTTCTTTCTTTTTCCTTCTTTCTCTTTTCTCTTCTCTCTTTTCTTTCTGTCCAGTGACTAATATCTTTGTGTTGTAAGAATACAGTGTTAAACATGTCTATGCTTTCTACACTGTGATGGATAAGAAGAGATTTAATTTAGCATCTGGAAAAGTATTGCTGGTTCTCCAGGCTCACATTTCTGATTTTTCTTTTTTGTTCACCCAGTGGTCAAACACGAAGAGAAATGTAATTACTGAGTGAATTTCAGCACCCTGCATTTAAAGAAGAGCACGGAGCCGCAAAAGTACTAAAGAAAAAAAAACATAGTGTGGGCATTGCATCTTTCAGAAAGCGTACATATTATTCTCCAGTATTTTTCCTACACCTTATTCTATTTCCAGCTTCCTTTTTCTATCGTGTTTTTATTTGTTGTTCTTCCCATCATTAAGACTTGTCATCTTCTTATAGTTATCTTGGCCATATAAGTCAGGTGCTACCATTGAAACTGCCACTCCTTATACCCATAAGTACTCTAATTCTCTCTGAAAGGTTAGAATACCTCCTATCACTTTGGTGATGGAGCTGCTAAATGCTGGTGGGTGTTGAACCAGAAAACCTCTGGACATCCTTTCCAATCTATTCTATGGTTTTGATTTGATTCTGTATTTTAAGCATAGACAAGGGAACATATGCCTGCCCACTATCCCTTTTTGAGGACTGAATTGTGCCTTTTATGGATCAAATATTGACTCTGTTATTTTTATGTGTGGCAACACATGCCTGAGAAAATAGATGTTTACTTGCTTCCTTGCTAATCTTTTGGCTTTCCTAGTGTGCTACAGGAAGAAAATTGAAAGCAAAATAATCCACATCCCCCAACCATTCTGCAGTGTCTCTGCCAATAGTAGAGAGCTTGTTCTTTCATCCTCCCCTAAAACCCTTTACATGAGACACTCAGCTCTGCTTTTCCTTGCCTTCAGCTGAGATCAGTTCATTGTGTTCAGCCACTGCAAGCTGGCGTCTGCACAAGAATGTTTTATGGGGCTGTACATGTTCAGATGAAATATAGTCTAATAGGTTTCACTGCGTTTCTGTACTTGGGTGAGTGTGTGCCGGTGAAGTAGAGGAGCAGACCACTCACAAAGAGCAAGCTTGCCGTTACCTATCATTTTTTGAATTTTGAGTGTTATGAGGTGTGCACATGTGGCTGTGGGTACAGTGTAGTGAAGACCACCACATATGATATTCCGTTCGTAACTTGTCACCCTGCCTGCAAGGACTACTTTCTGTCCCCGGTCACCTCGTCACATTTACACATCAATATGATGAGCGGCAAAATGGCGTTTATTGTTAAAAGCTACAAAACTATATAGTATATCTTATCTTTTACTAGACTGTTCCAGAAGCTCACGCAGGCCCCTGGCCAATCATATTGAATATCCCGCTCTGGCCACTCTCTTCCGAAAGGCCATACACGGAGTTGTTGTACACCTTGTTATGAAAACAAAGAAGGACAGCCTCTCCTTCTTACGACACGGGTTCAAGTAAAGTAGGTGAACCAATAGCAAGCATATGAGGAAGGACCTTCAGCGTTACAGCCTGAGTACTCAGTAACATGCCTACTACAACAGTACAGTTTTGAGCTTGAGTTTGTCTTTGGACAGGATGGCAACAAACAGACTACAGATTAGTGATGGATACTGAAAACCACCCTCCCTCCTCTGCTGTCATTCAACTCTGCACTTACTTGCTCTATATCTCTTCTCTGCACTGCAGCTAGCAACAAGTTCCTAAATAATCCCTGATGCAATTGGAGAAAGCCCTACAGTTCAAGGGATTGAATTCCAAGGAAATAAATGAAAAATAAAGAAGTCAGAAAGGCATGTTCTGAATCAGACTACAGACTAAGAGAGAGTCTCATTAAAGGCTCTTGCTGCCAAATGCTGTTCCACTTACCTTCAGAGCTGTCTGCATTAATGACTACCTCCACTTGGAAGTTATTTACATAAAGTATTGTTCTCATGTCACTGCTGCAGATAGCAACTCCTTGCTAGGTGTGAGAGAAAAAAGAAACAGAGCAGGCTTCAAATGACTTCAGAGAAAGCTGGAATTAACACGTGGCGGGAAGGATGAAGTATTCCTCCTGTAATGCCCACTGTTGCACAAGGGAAAATGCGTTGCTACAGGGTATGCCGTCACACAAGACCCTCCCAGGTAGGTCTTGCAGTGAAGGTGATGATCTTTGCTAGCATTGTCTGCACTTCAGTACTCACCATTATTTGATGTATTTACTTGCTTCCTAATCTTTCCTGGCAAAGATGGATCCATGAGGAAAAGAGAAGCATGATCCAGGTTGTTGCGGAGAAATCATAGGAAGGAGAAAATTGAAGACTTGTTCAGTGTTGGTCTGAATAGCATTTTTCCATAACCTCTGTGGGAACAGTGTAGAGTCTAGCCCTTATAACTGGCAGTGGAGCACTTCATAGAGCTACAAGGGTCATTGCCTTTGTGCCAAGTGGGCATTTCCACACTACTCCTACCCCCTACCTCTGTACTGGATCAGCTTCAGGTAGATAGAGATAGAGAAGCAAATGCAAAATTGTTTGAAACACTGCGTCTCCTCCTTGAACTTAATTGGCTTTTCCCCTTCAAAAATAGAACATTCCAATGCATAATGACACTTAGGTTCAATTTAAATTCTATTCAAAACGAGCTTCTTTTGTGGTTTTGGCCTGTGATACAGAATTGATCAGAGAGATTTTATCTGAAAAGCAAACCTTATCACTTGCAAGTTCATTAGTAATATAGGTGTCAACGGTTTACGGGCGTTCAGCCCGGTTCCGTGACGAAGGGGACGGGGGATCCATGGGCCCACGCCATGGGAAAAGGGAAAAGGGGAAAAGGGTAAGGAGATGGTCCTGAGAGCAAAGAACAGCAGCAATGATCTGAGGAGAAAGAAACTAATTTACTAAATAAAATATTGGAATGCAAAACAACACACTATAATACAGTATAATTACAATTTAAGCTGATAAATCCAATACAGAGAGAGAGAATGTCTACTACCGACGATAAGACGGCTGGAGAGCAAGGTACTGCCAAGACGAGAGACGGCGGAAAAAGGGAAGAGGTCTTGTGATCTGCAAGTTTTTATACTGCGAGCTTTTATCTTTTCCCTCCGGCTGGAAAATGGTAACAGAGGAGAAAAGTACCGTGGGGAATGTAGTAGTCCTTCTCTTCTGAGAACCAGGTACATCCACTACTTGATGTTATGATGTGGAATACCAATAACCAAGAATCACAAAACCATGACAATAGGATATATTTTTAAAGACAGTTCTGATACACTTTGAATAGGTTAGTGTTCCAAAAGTTGCCATAATCTGACGCTATCATTTGATAGCCTGTGAATCTTCACCTAAAGAAGAGAGAAATGGTTTACAGAGCCTTTGAGAATATCTAAAAACATAGGTTCTATTACAGATACTTGCTGCTGAAGTGCTAGCTGTTATTCATTCCAATACAACTCAGAGAACTCTTTATTGTGTGTTGATTTGTTTCTAAAATGTAAAACTTGATGACTTAAAATATCTATAATAACTAGAACCCAAAAGTTAATAGCATTTTCACGGAAATGAGTGAATATTTAGAGATATAATCGCTGTATAACTTATGTGCATTTATTAAAGATAATGTAATAAAAATGTTAGCATTCTGGGAAAGTCTAATAACCTTACAGTATGCAAATATATTTAAAAGTTGGGTAGACAATTATTTCTCAGATAATGTATATTTTCCAGCTTTTGCACAACACTTTTGTCCAACAGGTTTTGATGCTCTTCCATTGTTGGCAGTTACATCACACCAGAAATGTTGCAGGGTTTGTGACTCTTTTTTTCCACAAAGTTAAATTCTATTACTGACTGTTGGACAACCTTATTGAAAATGAGACTGTTTTTACCAAATGAACTTAATATCTTTCAAAATAGGTTAACTTCTTTGGAAGTGGACCATATTTGTTCAGATTCAGAAGATTCATTCCTGGATTTAATCAGGAGTGGATATTCTGGAATAACTCCCATGTAGGCAAACTTTCTTCAGAGACGGAGCTCAATTTTTTTCCTTCAGGAAATGCTGCACAGCTCAAAAATGCTTAAATTTTGAACAAATTTTTTCAGAAAGTTTAAGAAAGAAAAAGTGTAGGGAACATTTTGATACGTATTGAGGATTCTTAAAAGGAAATTTCAGTAGCAATTCAGCTATTCAGCATTTGGAGAATCTGCCATATGGCTGCTGAGGCTCACAGTGACTTCCTAGCTAAAAGACGTATCTGAAATAGCTATGTCTAATTCCAACATAACACATTCAGAAAAGAGAGACTGCCGATATTCAACTTAATCTCAGTGATAGAAGCTACTGTATGGCTGGACACACTGACTGTTGATTTAGTTTTAGTATTTTTTCATTCGTGAAGATCCCAGCTGGTTCTGATAGCTGTAAAATGTATAAGTGTGTTGAATAACAGAACTTTAAATAATAAAAATAAACAGGAACATCTACTGCTCTATTCTTCAAAAGATTATATAGTTCACAGAAAGTACACTGACACTGAAAGTACATAAACAACATGAGCTAACTTGGATTCTTACAGGAAAAATGTAAAATATATGAGTTTCTGCTGTAATATTATCTACTGTTCCAGTCCAGAGAAGTAAGAATATGCTTTCATCCTATTTCAAATACCAGACACTTCAAGAATGTCTTGCTAATTTTTGTACTACATCTCTTTGGAAGCAAGTGAATGAGTAGGAGAGTCCAGAGGACAACAGCAAGTGAAACTTGCTGAAACATGGCCTGTGAAGGAGACAGAGCAGTTTAATCTGAAAAAAAGTCTTGAAAAGAGATGTTTTAATAGTTTTCAGTGTGTAGAAGGCTGCTGAAGAGATAAATGATCTATTTTCTGTTCTGGATGCCTATAGGAAAATAAGTAGCACAATTTAGCAAAGGAGCTATAAATAAGACACCAAAAGAGAGAAGACTGATAATCGTTTGAATACATACAGGGTGACTATTGGCTCTCGATTTTTAACAGGTAGAAATGTCTTGCTATAGAATTGGCAAAGATGCAAATGACTCTGACATCCTGCTCTGGACAGGATTAGCTACTATTCGGGGTGTTTTCCTAAAAGAAAAAATGATTGCAAGAGATTAAGAAGTTTCAACATTAAAAAAAAGAAAGAAAAAAGGAAAGTACAATATTCCTTGGAATAGGCAATGCAGATAGCATGCTTGCCTGAATTCTTAAAGGAAAAGATTGAAGACAGTAATGAATTTTGTATATTGTAATGTGAATATATCCAATAGCCAGACAACATATAATTTGTGTTACTTTTCTGAGGTAAATAACTTGAATCTGTGTCCTGAAGGTTACAGTGGGAAGTAAATTCTGCACTTTACTACTTGCAGAAAAAAAAAAAGCCCTAAAAAAAAGAGAAAAGAAAAAAAACAAGAAACAACCTGTGTCTCAAATAACTTGAAATTAGGCAAGAGGGAAGTGTTCCAACATATTAATCATCTTAAAACTAGCTTTTAGGGAATAACTTGAAAATTGCAGCTTGTGCTTTGATGCTTCTGGATATTATATGATATGACCAAGTATCAGCTTTAAGCTACTATGTTCAGTTATATACCTATAATGTTACATATCGTACCTGTTATTTGGTAGGATTCTTTGCCAGCTCAATCTGTCGGCATGTTTGCTTGTTTATTGCTAATAGTGGACTGCAGATAGACAATTGACATAGGCTACAGTGTGAATATTCACATATTCAGATGTCTGTTAGCAGTCTGTTGCTGGAGGTAATCTTTCAGTCCAAAGTTGGCAGATTGTACAGTGATCTTCAGCCCCTGGAGGGCTATATCATCTACCTCAGCTTTGTTTATTAAATAGGATTATTTTTAAAAGTGTTTCTAGTTGATGTGGTAATTTTATATTCCAGCAAGTGAGAAGTTTTCACCTGAGCTGTTCTACCAACTTGCTCAAAAGGCAGCAGCCTCAAGCAGAGAACTTCTGATAAATAGTGGGAAACAGTAACATACACAACCTCTAGAGACCTCTCTGCAGTTATTCTTCTAATACAGATGTAGCTTTGGTTGATTTCCAGAAATGTTAACTTCCAAAACATGTGTTGAAACAGAAGAAACTTGTAATGAGACTGGAGCAGCTTGTGAAGAATAAGTCACAAAAGCAGTTCAGTTCAGAGTTCTATTTTGCAGCTTTGAAAGCAAATTAAATACCTTACTGATAGAGCAGAGAACTATTTGAGGGCAGTAGAATGGTTGTGATCAGGTTAGGTAAAAAATTATTACAAAGGATACTATATGCTCTTCAAAGAAAAACTTGTGTTTTCTTGTTTTGCTGCTTCCTCCTCAAACAAATTTCTACATTTCTAGGAGGGGCAACATCAAGTAGATGGCATGTTCTGATATTTCAAAAGCTTTATTTAATTGCCAGAATCATATGATGGCTGCCTCTGTCTCCTGAATTTGAACTCTGCTCTTCCTAGAGCACTGATATAACTTTATAGAATCACACAGGAGAGTTTGATGTGGAAATAAGATTCATTTTAAAAATAATTTTAAATAAAATTATCGATAGTTTACTGGATAGTGAATTTGCTTTCATATCTCTTTCAATTCTGATTAGATGGATATTTGCAGCGTACCAGGTCCTCTACAAATTTGCAGATTAAATTTAGGAATCCCTGTGGGAAACTATATGTTTTATATGCAAGAGTTTAATATAATTAACTAGTGAATGTGAATCAATAATTTTCCATTTTCTTCTCTTTTTTCATGCTTATTCTGCCCTTCCAAAAAAGCTATAGAGTTCCAGCAAACGAATAATTAATTACATCATTTTGGACTTTTTTTTCCCTCTTAGGAACTTCAATACCTAAAGAACACAGATTAATTTAGTGGGCCGGTTCAACCATTGGGAAGGGCACATAGGTTAACAGTTGATCACAGAATCATTGAATCATATAATGGCTTATATTGGATCATCTTGTTCCAATGCCCCTGCCCTCATCAGAGATGCCACACCCTAGACCAGGCTGCCCAGGTCCCCATCCAACCTAACTCTGAAAAACTCCAGGGATGGGGCATCCACAACTTCTCTAGGCAATATGTTCCAGTGACTCACCACCCTTTGAGTAAAAAGTTCCTCCTAAAATCTAGCCTAAATCTCTCCTCTTTTGGTCTAAAGCCATTTCACCTTGTCTTATCACTATCAGACTGTTTAAAAGTTAGTCTTTCTCCTGTTTATAGGCTCCCTTTAGGTACTGCAAGGCCACAATGAGATATCCTGGAAGCTTTCCTTTCTCTAGACTTAACAAGATCAGCTCCCCATCTTTTCTGCGTAGAAGCGGTGCTTCAGCCCTTTGATCATCTTCATGGCCTTCCTCTGGACTTGCTCCATCCACTCCTCATACTTTTTATGCTGGGGGCCCCAGGCCTGGACACAGCGCTGTAGGTGGGGCCCCATAAGAGCAGAGTAGAAGGAGAGTACAGCCACCTCCTTCTCCCTGCTGGCCACTCTTCTTTTGATACAGCCCAGGATACCATTGGTCTTTTGCACTGCAAGTGTGCACTGCCGGCTCATGTTCAGCTTTTTATCTACCAGAACCCACAAGTCCTTCACCACGGGGCTGTTCTCAATGAATTCTTCTGTAAATGTATCTGGGATTGCCCTGACCCAAGTGAAACACCTTTCACTTGGCTTTGTTGAATCTTATTACATTCCTGTGGGCCCACTTTTCAAGCTTGTCCAGGTCCCTTTGGATGGTATGTCTTCCTCCATTCATATCAACTGCACCATTCAGCTTAGTGTCATCAGCAAACTTGCTGAGAGTGCACTTGATAACAATGTCTGTGTCACTGATAAAGATTTTGAAGAGCACCAGTCCCAAGACAGACCTCTGGGGAACTCTAATTGTGACAAATCTCTACCCAGACATAGATCCATTGACCACAACCCTTGGTCTGTGACCATCCAACCAGTTCTTTATCCACCAAATAGTCCAGCTTTCAAATCTCTGTCTCTCAAATTTAGAGATAAGGATGTCATGTGGGACCATGTCCCACATGCAAGGCCTTGCAAAAGTTCAGGTAGATGGCATAATTTGCCCTTCCTTTATCCACTGATGTCAACACTCCATCATAGAAGGCCACCAGATTGGATAAACTCCTTGTCTTGCATATGCCTTAACGTAGCTTCCGGAAAGATCTTTTCCATGATTTTCCCAGGTACAGATATGAGGCTTACCAGCTTGTAATTACCCAAGTCTTTCTTTCCCTTCTTATTAAAAATGGGAATAATGTCTCCCTTTTTCCATCCACTGAGGACTTTACCTGGCAACCATGACTTAGTTGCTGATGGGTTCTGCACAGCAGGATTGGGGGGGCTGGGCTGAGCAATCCCTTCCTCACCAAGAAATCTCAGTGTGCTCTGCCTTGTCATGTGCCAACCAGAGTTCACCTACTCCACTTTCTAAACTTGGAAGGGACAGCTCTGTCCTTCAGAGTCCATGTCTTGCCTGCACGGAGATCAGGCACCCACCTTCCCATTACAACACCCAAGGAATACAAGGATGAGTCCTCCTCTCACTGAATAGATTAATCATTGATGTGTTTGCCCAGAAAGGAGGACAGGTGAAATCATAGAGTTTCTGAACATCCTACTGACCAGGTTAGCAGCAAGGCCCTGCTCCTCCCTCCCTTTGGATCAGGGTTACTGTGAAAATGCATTGTGAGCCTCCCAGGATCAGAGCAGAGGGAAGCTAAAGACAGACACCACGTGGCTCACCGTAGCCTCCAGAGAGACTTTGTGAAGAGAAGAGGTTGTGCATGTCATTAGCATTCCAAGGCCTTACATCCCCCTCTTGGCGTCTGACTAGACAGTGCACATAAATCTGGCTACCGGATGTCCATAAGAAAGTGTGTGCTGTTGGGTTGGATGTGTTGCATGTTTTGGGTCATGAAGCATACACTGGTCTTCGGCCTTTGTCAACATAGAGGGGGAGGGTAATCAACATTGAGATAAGGTATGGGAAGAGTATGGGGTTGAGTGGACTCATGACTGGAGAACTGAGATTACAGGAGATGGTGAGCAAACAAAATGAGCACAGGGTGTGATCAGACTGACCAAGACCAGCCAGAGATTCACCACAAGGAGAGGTTAAAATTCAGGCTGTCTCTTCAGACCGCATTATCAACAGGAACCCTATGAGAATTGATTGCAAAAACTTGACTAGCTGTTTCTACCTTAAATTTGATGGGCAGTCATAGAATCATTAAGGTTGGAAAAGACCTCTAAGATCATCCAGTCCAACTGTAAGCCCATCACCACCATGCCCACTAAACCATGTCCCTCAGTGCCACATCTATATGTTTCTTGAATACCTCCAGGGACAGTGACTCTACTGCCTTCCTGGGCACCCTGTTCCAATGCATCAACACAATTTCTTAGGAGAAATTTTTCCTAATATCCAACCTGAACCTCCCCTGGCACAACTTGAGGCCATTACTTCTTGTCCTATCACTAGCTATGTGGGCGAAGAAGCTGACCCCCACCCCTGCTTTTTAGGAGATAACAGAGTTAACATACCTATGCAATATGACTATTTTTTCTCAGAGGAAAAACTCACAGGGAGTTTCTGTGCTCATAACCAGCATATGTATAGCTGTGTAATATGCCTTGCAAATTAGCATCTCCCAAGTTATAGCTTTACTGTGTCCAAATTTTGTTGTTCTGGTGACCTCACTCTTCATCCAAGTTATAAATATAACAACTCTTGAGATAAAGCCATCTGGGTCAATTTCAAAAGTCTAATATTTAGCTGAACTCTTTGAAGTTTTTCCTTCCTAAACAGCATCTCAAATCTTCACTACCTAAATAAAGGGCTTTAGTAGGGCTGCTAAACATAACTGGGTTGCAAAAAGCATTAATTGCAGAATGTAACTCAACAGGAGAGCGTGGGAAGTCAGGGACTGAGGCTGAAGTAGAGCCTGGATAACTTAGAGATGTATGCATACAAGGAAAGAAGCCTGAGGATCTGGGGAGTTTGGAGTTTCTAGATATGGTCCAGGCTGAAAAGCAGATGGCTTGTCTAAATCATGCAACCCAGATTTAGAATCTCAGTGGAATGGCCACCTTGGTGGCCTATATGGAGATATGGATGAATTTGATTTAGGTGCCCCCAGAGTTACGTAGGTACATGTGGTTCTGGCACATGTGGTTCTGGCACGTGCAGTCACAGAGAGGTGATGGTACTGAGCTGCAGATGGCTGAGCAGACCATCACAGGGTGTGGCACCCACTGAGCCTTTTGATCAGTGCGTAGGACTTGGCAACCACGAGGCTTGCTCTTGCCAAGGGCAGGGTTTGTGAAGAGATTCTGTAACTCTTTCCTCCAGGGTATATGACTGAAGTTCACAGCAGTTACCTGTAAACTTTGCTAAACCTAAATATTGTCTCTTCCTTCGCTCCCAACACCCCTCCATCCCACACACATGCACATGCTACATTATGGGTACTGTGATGTGCTTACTTAAAGGGTTGCAGTGTATCAGCAATTCTATTTGAAATGCATTAAGTACCCTGTTGCAGCTCGTAATGGCATTTTTCATTTGCACAACTATTTTTTTTTATGCAAAGTTTGAAACATTTAGAACAAAATGGTGAAAACACAAGGCTCAGGCAACTGGATTCTTCTGGAACAATATAAAAGAATTAAAAACAAAACACCAAGCAGTACAGCAATGTTGATGAGATACTTTCTTCTCAACTTCTTGCAAAGGAGTAATTGCTCCAAAGAATTCTTTGCATTATTCTCAGGGATGTGATTCAAAAGATTTAGATGCTATGTCTCTCCTTTCACTGATGCTATTAATTGGTTTTGAGACACATCCCCATTTTGTCATTTCTGAAGGTGAAGGCTGTTCTGTGTTTTGTTAATGATGACAGCATTGCTGAGAAAAAGCAAGGCCTAAAATATTTAACTTTAAGAACATGACAGATTAAATAACCCTTGGGGTCCTAATAATCATCAATCACAATGTAGGAGATGACAAGGTGAAATTTCTCAGATGACATTTTGTCACTTGGGCTAGTCACTTAAACTGACAAAAGCTATACATTCTGCTCTGCAGCTTCTTTATTCGAACTGGGCCAATTTTACTATCGTGCTGTTATCCTGCACAGCAGAAGTGGTGACAAACAAAAGAGGCTTTTGTGATCTCAGTCGAATATTTTACCATGAGCTCAAGAAAATATCTTCTTTGCCAAAAAGGAATGAAAATTGTCCCTGTATTTTGTGACTGGGCAGAAGCCCAAGGCTCACGTCTGCCTGGAAAACAAGTCTAATTTGTATTTTAGTTCCCACTTGCTTATCGTGGGATCACGTAAAAAGGGCCACAAGTCAGAGGAACTATAATTTCAGTAGGGATTCCTCCTGTTACTTGTTGAAATAACTTTCCTCAGGATATGCTGGAAGAAAAAGAGGGCTGAACTTCCATTTCTGCATTCTTCACAATAATGGCCATCTGCTTTAATTTTGCATTATTTTCTATTCTGCAGCAACACATAATAATTCCATTTAAGCATATAACAGTACAAAACTTGATTGTGTTAGCACATACTTCAATGTAGTTATTGGGAAACTTAATCCCTCTAGAAAGTTTTAATTTTGGAAGAAAATTTAATAGTAATGGCTACATGAAAGCATTAAGGGATTGGATCCATAAATCGGTAATGTAACATGAAATCCTGAAACAGCCCATCTCATTAAAAAAAAAACAAACAAAAAATTAATACGAGCAAATAAATGTATGTACTACCATTCAGAAGCCTTGGGCAAAAAGTATGTATAGAAATATACATCTGTTAAAATGAAATAAAATTATACTAGAGTTACTGAGCACAGATGATGTAAAATATTGCAGTTTTATAGAAGTGCTAAGTTGTTCAAACGTATTGCTACCAAGAAACAGTAGGTTAGCATAATAAGCATTGTTTTTCTGACTGACAGAAGTAGGAAAATTGTTAATGCTTTCCATGCCTCAGACAAAGATGTCTTTTGTTTTCATCCATTAAACAGAATGGTTATATTTGTTGTTTGGAGACACATTGTGAACTTGGGTAACTGAAGTTAAATGTTTCCTTCAATCCTCTGGCACATTTAGCTCCCCAGAGTTCAGATTAAGTGGTGATGGTGGTGGCAAGTTGTTAGTCAGCATTGTGTAAATCAGCAAAAATCATGTCAGAGTACCAAAAACAATTTATTGGTGTCTTTTGGCTGAAGTTACGTCTGCTTTCTCAGTGTTTAACTCATCCTTTTCTGTATCTGTGCAAACTACAATTATCATGAACCTAAGTTCAGTGAAAGCTGTTTTGATAGCTCTCATTGTGACATACCCTGCCATCCATTCTGTCTTATCTGACTTCTAGGTCAAGCCTCCTTCCTTTATGGTACATTTATGCTGTCATTAATGCTCATCTCCAAACTCTGCAGCTACTTGGTTCTCTTTTAGCTCTAGCTGAACCAAGTGTGCATTGTACCTTCAACCCACCCATGCCACTGGTGCTGCTCCTCAGGTCATGAACTTCTGCTACACCATCAATTCAAGCCCTGCTGCTCCTTGGTCTCCTTTAAGTCCATCAGAGAATCGCAGAATCACAGGATAGCTGAGGTTGGTTGGGACCTCTGGGTCCATCTAGCCTAACTCTACTCAATCAGAGCAACCCAGAGCAGAGTGTCCAGGCCCATGGCCAGGCAGCTTCTGAAGATCTCAATGGAGGATTCTCTGGGCAATGTGTGCCAGTGCTCTGTCACCTGCACAGCACAGAAGTTCTTCCTCATGTTCGGAAGGAGCCTCCTATTTTCCCCCAGTTTGAACAGTCATCCCCCACTTTTCCCAGCCTTTCCTCATAGGAGAGGTGCTCCAGTCCCCTCATCATGAGTCCCATCACCTCTGTCCTTCTTCCTGTACCCAGAACAATGACATTTCTCACTATTGTCCATGCTCTAAATTCTGCCATATGTAAATCCTGTTTCTCTGTCTCCCAGCCCATTAACCCTGCTCTCTGCTCCTTTTCAACAGTCTTGTCTGTACTTCACTCCTTTTTGTAAGCCTCCTACATTTGCATCCAGCAGCTTTGCTTCTCTTTCAAAGCATTCCTTAGAGGTAGGTTGAAAGCTTGAGCAGGTTTATTTCTTCCTCTTAGGCTGGAATTATTTTGTTCGATCTCAGGAGGGGAGAGGTGCCTGAGCTCCCCAAGCAGTTCAGGTTTTCTTCCTATCCCCATCCCTTGTCCTGGGCTTTTTACTGAAAAATCAGAACAACTTGCTGAAAACTGAAAGGCAGGATTCTATTCTTGTGGGATAAGCTCTGGTCTCAGCTAAAAAGCCATCTATCTATTTTTTATTTTATATTTTTAATGAGTTGGTAAATGCCATTTACTGCAATGTGCATCAACAACATTCCAATTTTCAGTGGTAAATTAAATAAAATCCTAGTATTTGGCCAATAGCAAGAATGGGATGAAAAAGGTTGCCTAAAGCTTGGCACAAACAATTTTAAGCTCATTAAGGAGTTACCAGAAACTTTTAATTCTGAAGTTGGGATAATTTGCATAATCACAGATACACTATGGTTTAGAACTGGAGGTTGATAATGAGGATATACGTTTTAGTGGCACAAAACTTCTGAATGCATGATTAAGAAATGAAAGATTATGAAGGAGCCCTTGTCTAGTAGCAGATATTATGGCAAAAAAACTGTGCAAGAAGACAGCAGGACTTTCAAAAAGTCTTAGGACTGACACAGAGGAATATACTCATTGTTTGGCAGTGCATAATATCTTTATTTAGAACAATAAAGTATATGTATATAATGTAAATTTCAAATTTGAACTGGTATAAAAAAAGGATCAGGGAAAATGTCTATCTTTAAGAGGACACGTATATACATACACACCACATTACATAAATTTTATTACTGCCAGTCAGAATGTAGCTATGCAAGACTGTGCTGACATTTACATTGAGATAAATGAATTTGCCCATGATACAACCAGCAAATGTCTGTGTCTCTATCACTAAAGAGTCTGAAGTTACCGCGTTCTATCACTTCAATAACATAATAGCAACATGCCACCATCACTGTACATCTGCATTCAATAGATATCAGATTCCTGAATTGAAGAATGTTGGATAATTCTTAAATGTAAATCTAACTCAAAATACCTGTACTTCATATATATGGTTAGCTTTTCAATTTAATATTTGTACTGTGTGTACTGAATAGTTTCAGCGTATTACAGAGAGCAACAGAGAAAACAGAGCTGGTGAAGATAGAATCTAAAAAATGTGCAGGTTGTACATATACTCCATAGTATAGCACATTAGTTGTTCATAAGCTTACTTATACAATGACCTTGTGATTAAATAAGTACCATTTATTTATTCAAGTAAACACATATCTAAAATAGCACATTGAGTTACTCAGTATATCACTATCTGCTTTTTGTTGTCACAAGGCCACAATTAATTGCATGCAAAGTTCAACTACGCCAAAGGAAACCTAAAAACGTTAGTTCCTCACAAAATGATAGACATCTGAAACCCAAACTTGGTTGACTTTCATATTAAAAAAAAGAAAAAGCAACACTCACTTTTTCCCCCAAATTCATTTTAAGAGAAAGGGTGTTCATTTCTGACCTAATGCAAAGTTTATCCATAAAGACTGAAGAAGTGATCACTATCCAGAAGTCAGATAGGCTACAGCTGGATAAAGAAGCAATTAATTGACTATTTCTGCCACGACTACTTTCACAGAATAGTAACTTATATGATTTTCATTGGTTTCAAAGATATCTCACAAATCAGTAGTTTTTTGAAATTTCAATACATGTAAAATAAGGGCCTCCTTGGTGGATAGACAAATTGGGCACAGAAACCTTGAAATAATTTCATGATCACATTTTCAAGTGCCCTGCCATCCACTTGCCATCCATTCATATTCATATTCATAAATGTCCAGAAATGTCCTTCTGCCTTGCAAAATGACTGAGACCACCTAATATTTTGTTTAAATCTCTCAAAAACAGATAGGGAGAACAGGGAAATCATGGGCTCTAACAGCAGTTCTACTACTCTCTGTTGTACTATGTTCGGTGCATATTCAAAATCTGAACAGATTGTGATGTCAGGTTGGAAATTATATACATGAACTCTCTTTCAGTTTGCATGTAGCCTTCAGTTTGCTTTACTCCATAGCAGAGATTAAAGTATGTGACATATGAAGGTGACATATCTACTATTTTAAAATTTTACTCTTGGAACATGAATATTTTGTCGCCATCTATCTCCGTTTAGTGTAAGTTTCCATTTAAACCTGTCATTTTATCTTTTACTATTGTATGGGTAGACGGTATACTAAGGACTCTAAAACACCATGTGTTTTGAAGTATAATTGAAGGCACACCAGTGTGCAATGTTATTGTGTATTTGATTTTCTGGAAAATATGCATATAGGAAAACTAATATTCTTATGAACAAAGAATGTTAATAAATACAAATATTTGTTTAAATGTATCTTTGAAAAATACTGTAAAACTTAGAATATATAAACTCACTTTGAGAACACACAAAGTAGCAATGTGAAATACTTTTTTTGTAAAATATGTAAAGATAGCGGCTTCTACTTATTGTTGGTTGATACTTTTCAGCTCTGTCAAAACGTACATACAGTTATTCTTCACATTACCAATAAGGTGCAAATTTCCTATTAGTTAGGTCATGCTGACATTTCTTTCAGGGTAACTCTTAATTAGTTTGCAGGCCTAGTGAGTAAAGAACTATATACCAGCAAATTTTTGCAGATCTAAAATTTGCAATGAGCCTCATTTGTAGAAGTGATGAGTAACCTTGATTATTTCTCATTAAATGGTGAGTGGTCCTGCATCTTCTGAATAAAAATGAAGGCCTGATTATCTCACCAGGCTTCTTTTTATCTAGTTTAAGCTAAGTTCCTTGGATGATAAAAACCTCAAAGCTCTGTTAACATTAATGGAACTGTGCTAACTTATACCAACTGAATGAGATTGGAGAACACTTTTCTGACACCTGGGGAGGGTCGAATATTATTTTCTGACACTCAGGCAAGCCTTACTATAGGAAAAGAAAAAACTAGATCTATGTGGTCAAATCCTGGTATCAGTGAATTCAAGAAAAGTTTCACCATTGACCTCAGTAGTGTCAAAATTCCAAGCAAAGTAGCTAAATGCACATATAAGCTCTGTCATCACAGTAAAGTCCTGAGGTTTCTTCTTCTCAGTGAGTATGAAAGCCAAATCAATTTTACCAATAATACACGCGCGCGCACACGCACACACACACACACACACACACACACACACACATTATATAATACATATGTCATATTCTTTCTATGCATGGCTCTCAGAAAATTTATCAGATGATTAAAAATTCCACAAAAATTCTTTAAAAATTAAGCCTGTCAAGTGTACCAGTAGATCTTGGACAATGGTATTAGATATATTGTTTACCTCTTAAGTTGCCCTGTGTGGAGTCAGGACTTGATGATCCTCAGGGGTCCTTTCCAACTCAGGATATTTTATGATTCTACAATTAAGTTAGACTATACTTTAAAGAGAACTCCAACTTTCTGGAAAACATTAGTAAGGTGTTCATTGTTTTATGTATTTTTTTAATATTTTCAAGTAACTCAAATGAAAATTCTTACTGACATAGCCAGTTTGATGACAGATGGCCGTTTGTCATCTAAAGTGAACCACCTTTACGTTCTAAAATAGAAAACTCTAATACAGATAAATGATTCATAACCATTGTCTGGAAAGAGTCAGGATGAAAAGATGCACAACTGTACTTGTAACTTTTATCACAGTATTTTTGGGATTTTCTTGAAAATGCCTGTACATCAAACCTGTACAAGATTTCATGGATGCTACAGCAGCAGTAGTTGTAGAAGACAAGTGGAAATTAAAGCCTTTCTCTTTTGTTTCAAGAGAATTAACTTTAGGAGTGGAGAATGTCAGGATAGTAAAGCTTTCTAATCATTTAAAACACAATGCAAATATTAATTACAGCTGATGTAAGTAAAAGCTAAATACACTCTCAGGATCTTTCAGATTTTCTATGCTATACATTTGAAAACAAGGTATCAATGGCATGCATCTTCAGCATTTAAAATGCATTTTATGGGTTTGTCTTTATTATGATGTTTGAACGCAATTCAGACTCTTTACTCTCCCTTCTCTTGGCATGGCTGGAAATTGCACCAGTGTACACATCTCCAGCAGTTACTCCTAATGCTTCAAAGCTCTATGATGTACTGCAACGTCCTGTTTACTTTGTCTTCATCCAGTATTTGCTTCTCCTGAGCAGACACCACCAAAGCTGATGAATTCTTGAGGCTTTCTGTGGTGGGCATGTAGCCACTTGGCATCCAGCAGAGGCCACGTGTCACTGTACACATGACTTTTGCCAGGAATAAACCTAGTTCCTTATAAGTAAAAGGCTAGTAAACTGGTCCATGTCACGACTTTACTTTCAAGTTTTATATACAATATTGAAGAGTATGTTATCTGTATCCATTTCTGCATTTTCTCTCAGTTCAAAGAACTCCATTTGAAGACACCAAGGCAAGGTAGAGGACACAGAACTTAAATTAAGGATGCAAAGGTATTTATGATTTTCAATTATTCCATATAGTTGGAGGCATTTGAAAGATGTTTTTTGTTCCAGACATGTACTTTGTTTGTCAGTCAGACACAAGTACTAATGCAATTAAAAACCCCAAATGCCACACAAAGTAGATATTCACATAAGATATAGTCCTGTTAAGTGCACACTCTTCTTCTTGTTGTTCAATTCAGTGTTGGTTTTACAGTAAGAAACACAAATTGTCCTCATTTCTATGTCACGTCTATGGAGTCATGGGCAGCAACAACAGATGCAGACTCAGTCTGTCACTCCAGAAGGAATATGAATGTGCTTAAAGCTGCTTCATTTATGAAGCAAACATGGAACTGTTACCTGCCTGAAGAGAAAGAGAAATTAGAATTTTGCTAATTAGGTTTTCTCTCTGTGCTACTAAACAGTAGAGCTTTTCACAGACATGTAACACAGACATTTTTTCCTATGATTTTGGAAGTACATTCATGATACTTGCATGGCATTCCTTAATTTGGAAACAAATGAATATATAATCTGAGATGAATTTTCAACTTCATGGCACTTCTTGATTCAAGAACACATTTGCCAGCAAAAACTTTTGATGTCATCTAGTTGATGGTGACTACATAACTTGTGGTCAGACACCCCTTGCAAGAGGCATGCTCCAACTGCAGAGAACTTCTGGGACTGGGAAAACTCACTCACATTTTCTGCTCCCTCGTGTTTGCTTGTCCCTCTTACATACAAGCAAGAATTATGGATCTGATGAGGCTATGGAGACTGCAAACAGTGCTGAGTAAACAACTGGAAGAAGCTCAGTTCTATCCTGCTATTTTAAGGATTGTGATTTTAGGTTACACTGCTTTGAAAAAGCTGTAGGGACAACAGCTGAAGTATTTTCCATATCAGCCACTACACCAAAAAGGAGAAGCAGTAGTTGTCCTTCATTTCAGAATTCTGGTATCTTTTATTTTGTAATGTTTATATTAAAATTCAAAAGCCAGAATTAATGATACAGGATTATCTACATTAGCAACAAAAGTTCCTAGGTGCAAAGTAAGTCTACTGATAACAAGTTTTATTTCATTATTTTTCCCCCTAATGGACTCTGAATGATTCCACATTTCAGCAGACTGAAGTTAATCCTATGATAGGACTTTCAACCACAAAAACTTACCATTACCTGAAACAGTAACAGTGTTGAGGGAGAAAAAGCAACAGCTACACTTGTAGATGTTCTTTCTCTTTTTGCTGCAACATACTGAAATAAAAAATAGGTACTTCATTACTACAGTGCTAGTACTGTAGGTACTGTTACTAGAGTTTCAAGGAACAAGAATGGAAGGCTTTATCAGTTAACATAAAAGCACCTACATGTAACAAAAGAAACATTTGTAATTGAACCAGAAGCATTAAAACTTATGTTTGCTAATAGATTCTTCCTACAGGTTGATAGATTTTCAAAATTTCTCAAGGAGAAGGGAGAAAAAAAAAACAATTTATGCCATATATTTAATAAAACTGCACACTGAATATGTAACCTCTTTACATTTTCTTATTCGGGTCCTCTCCTGCATCTACCCAATTGTTCTATTTCCTCTACCCTCTTTTCTTCCTATAAAGTCATTTTTCATACTACCTGTGAAGTCAGAAGGAAGATTCATGTTTGGTTTTGCAAGTTTTAACACCTGCAAGGATGAGGTGCTGGATGAGTTATTCTTTACAAATCATATGCTTGGTAAATATGCAGTTTTCTTTTATATGAACTGTATGTGATGAAAAAATGTTTGAAGAATGTGTTAGGTGTAAAAGGTTTAAACCCTAAAAACCTTAAAAAACCTTAAAAAAGCTTAAAGTCTGACAATTTTGTTTGTTTGTTCATTTGCTTTATATTTTTGAGAGCTAGAGAGGAACTTTCAGAAAGAATCTCTCAAAGATAATCTTACATTTCTATATATATATGTGTGAAATGGAACTTTATACCTTATCTCATTTTCCTCTTGACAGCCATGACACTGTGTAGTTTCATTACTTTCTGGTCTGGATTTAGGATGTGTTTTCTAGAAAGAAAATGCAATAAATGTAAATATTCTAAAGTTTTATTTAAAAACTCTGAAAGCAATTGTTGTACATTCCAGTTGGCTAGAGATTTTCAATATCAAAACCATTTTGCAAAATGTAGGTGAAATATTGCCTTCTAATACACATTTCCTAATTGTATAATTTTACAATTAAATATTTTGTATTGTAGACAATGCCACAATGGCTAAAATAAAAAGAATTCATCCCAATAGAAGAACAATGTAATTAGGGGAATCCCATGCTTTTAATTTCCAGTTAGAGAGTTATCAAACTGATAAGACAAGATTTATAATTTGATGATGGAACTGAAGAATTTGACAACAAAGATTTATATTTTCATGTCACGCAGTTCAGAGAAGATCAAAAGAGAGGTCTATGGCTTTCACATACAGAATCATTCTGTTCTTCCTGCTTCTCTATAGCCATGAAATATAGAATAACTATGCAAACAATTAAATGAAATATTTCTTACCTTCCAGTATATGGCTCCCAAAGTAAAGCCAATAAGAAGAGACAGCAATGATGTCAATGCTATGCTGATCCCTTGCAGGCTGGAGCTGCTAATGAAGCCAAGTGCCTCTTCTGCAATTACAGATGTTCTCATTAGTGAAGACAGATTTATGGCAGAAAACCATATTCAGGGCAACACTATTAACAGGAACACTTTTAGGCAGCATCTGCGTAATAGCATCTTAAATAGCAGAACAGATACTTCAAAATGCTGTGTACATGAGATGCATGTCATCCAAAATATCATTAGAACTTTTTTTGACCACAGAGATGCTCCTCTCCTTTCTGAAAGTGCTCTATTTAATAGTTCCAAAACTAATTATCTTTTGTCATTTGTAGAGCATATTCTTTTTCCCTCACTTCGAAGTTAAGTTTTTATCAGTTCTTAATGATCTTGTAACACAAAGTAATTCCTTGGAAGATAAAATATTTGTCACTTCTAAACACTCACTTCATGCATTTGTTTAAGTTCCATAAGACACATAAGACACAGTGGTTAATTTAACTAAATAAGCCTGAATTTACTTCTAATATCTGCCTCTAATGGTCCTGCTGACTTCAGTAAGATCAAACCCTTGTAAGTTTATGTCTAGCTGTGTGCTTTTTTGTTGCTACCATTTCTTGATAGCTTTTTGCATTTTATACAGAATAGTCCCAATCCTAGTCTTTTATGTGCATAAGCAATTCCATTCTCCTCACAGGGAGCTGTATGCATACCACACTAAAATGAGGCTCTCCAGTAATTTGATCAAGATTAAGATGTGAAAAGTCCTATGGAGTCACCCTGGGATGTGCACTTTCTGAAATGCAAAGTGAGCTGTAGGAGACTGCCAGTTTAGACACCATTCAGCCAGTTTTAGTTCATTTCAAAATTTAATGTCTGCACCTCAAATTGTGGGTGTATTGTCAGATTATTGCAAAAGAACCAAACTGTAAGCATGGAAAAAGTGTAGGTAACTAGTTAAAGAAATGAAAATGGAGCTGTAGGACTAGAAATTTGTGCAAGTGATTTATGCAAACAGCAAACATCGAAGCACATTTGGTGTGAAATACTGGGTCAATCAATGTGTATTTAGTACATTATTAAACAACCACTGAGAAAACACTTTAGTTTAGAAAGGAGCATTCTCATAATTAACTGGCAACTCACTTTCACTCTCTGAGTTTTTCTGCATGTCATGTTATAAGCTTTTACACAAATATTTTTTCTTTGAAATTCAGCTGTATTTCTAGAGTTACTGTAGAGAAAACTACAGGACAACAAGTCTACATCCCTTGTTACGTACTGTTTACAAACTCTAGATTCTGACGATAGGGGCTTGAATTTTATTTACATCAGTAGGCTCACTGCACTAAAAGGAAACGTCGGTCAAACAGAATAGATGATAATTTACTGTGAAGAAATCTGTCTAAAGAGAAGGGAAAGAAAGTTCTACAGGAATGAACACCAGCTGAAAAGAGTGGAAATTAAGAGGAGTGGCATATCTTTTATGAAAGTCTGTCCTAGGTTAGGTATAGAGGTTTGTTTATAAAAATTGAACTTCACGAAATCTGGACAAACTTAAGTGGTGTAGAGATAGCCTGAGTATCTGAAACAAAAAATCTTATCATTAATTTATGCAACTTGTATTCTCATAAGAAAATTTTTGTACTGTTCTTGTGTTCTAGTCAATTAAAATGGAACACTGCTTTGCCTAATTACATTAGTGATTCTTCCCAGTGTGAGACTGGTTAGTAATACAATTTAACTTATGGGGATGGTCATGTTTCCTGGATTCTGCCCTATAAACTTCAGAAAAATAGGAAAAGTGGAAAAAAACCTCTTCAGGTAACAAATAGCAGGTCATTCGATAAGATGTTTTGGCAGAGTGTTTAACCTCAAAAATCCTCTATTCTGCTCTGCCAGCTAGCATGATATAGCAAGCATGTTGATTTTTATGTCAACTTCTAGAGAAATAGTCTGCATTCATGGAGATCAGTGTTAGTCTGGCATGATCATTTTTACAAATTTCACAAACTAGAGATTCTTAGAAAAAAAGAGCTTTCTTTACAGTGAGATATCTAGAAGTAGAAAAATCTGATTTCTGAGAAGATATCTCCAAAGCAGATGCTTTCTTCAGCATCTACTGAAAGGGATATATATTTAGTTTTCCACATGGAGACCTGAAATCCAGGGACAGAACCTAAATACAATCAAATCACGAAAAATAAACAACAACAATGCACAAAGCTACTTTTAAAAATGAAAATAGATCTTTTCTATAATTTCATTCTGTTTGAGTTAATTTGAAAGTTAAGTTACCCAAATCTACTTTCAAAAAACAAATAAAAAATATCCGTTAGATTTATTTTTGAGTAAGGAAAAATATCTCTTGAAAAATCTGGAGAGAATGAAATGAGTCATTTCAGATTTTACCAAGTGCCTTCCATTTATCTAAAAACCTAAGTCAGAACAGGTTGGAGAATTTTCAGTCTGGAGAATCTCCCAGAGATCTATGCCCTAGTGAAGAAAGGGGAAATAAGAAAAGCATGCTTGCTGCCAATAGCTTTTATCCCTTCAATTGAGACTGTTTCCACTGTTAGAAAATTGAACCAGAACAGCTCTACACAAAAGCATTCCCACTCCCAATGACTGAGAAGAGAGAGCAGGAGAAGGAATAGGAGGAACCAGATGGTTTGGTAACTTTGTGAACTCTTTGGACAACTCCAGAGGAACTTCTGGCTCTACAGTTGGTAGGTTATTTACTTGAAATAGACGCTATTCTGCAAGGTGCTAAAGGAATGTGGAAGCAGGCCAACAACTCCCTGAGATCTCAATTCACACCTTGTGGAAGAATCCCTTAGGAAGTGAGCTCATATGAAGTAGACTCATGTATAATCTTCATGGACATCAGGATGTTAAACTGAATGAAACGTGTTTACATTGAAAGCCACTCAGCTACACAAAGAAGTTATTGAGCTGCTCTCTACTTTGAGCCATGTGTGTAGGTTTAGCAAGCAATTATAATTCAAACCACCAACTAGATTTTATTGCCTTATATGTCTCAAAGGAATTTTCACTTTACCTCTGCTCAGCTCCAACACAATTACCACAAGATCTTATCTACAAAAATGTAGAACAGCTCTCACCTGTTCATTAGGGTTTTCCATTAACTGCAAAAGCACAGAATGAAACACCAATTGCATTAAGCCATGGGTAATATTTTTAAATTGTTGTGCAATTACTGAATTAAACTACCGTATTCTTTGCTCAATTATAAAAGTCGAACTTCTTCCTAAAAACTCAAACAGATCTCTTTGTTTACAGTGCACACATGTTCTATGAGCTGTTCAGTACTTCGTAATAAAGCTTAATTATTATGAGGAAATTACAGGCAAAAAAATGGAAGAAAGCAACAATGAAACTTCCATAAAAATATAAATTGCACTGTAGCAATAAAGTGCTAAGGTAAGTGTTAGTAACAGCTAGCAAGTTTAAGTTTAAGCAGGGAAACATGATATTCATTTGGTGGAAAGAAAAAGAATTACTATAGTTTTCTTGATTTAAGCACTGAAAGAGAACAAGACTCAAGACCTCTTATCCTGATATTTTTTCCTCATTTAGTATCCACTCATTTGAATTCTCTTTCTATGCACAGGTTCATGATCCAGAGAACAGAGACAATATCAATGGGACTGAGACATAAAGAGTTACTCAGAATTTAAGCTGGATTACATCACATAGAACAACAAAAAAAATGAAGGGGAGGAAGGAAGATCAATTTTATGGGGGCAAAGATGTGGAGTGGGAACACGTCACACATCTACATTAAATATTACCAGGAAAACACCAACACTACTGTCATTCAAAAAAGATTAGAAAAGGATAATTGTTCCATTGTACATTTAGTTGGGATAAAATTTTTTGTTTAGATCATGTAAGGGCTCTATCATAGTAGTTCAATTTTATCATTGTGTAATAATGATGAAGTCTTGAGATATGATGTGCAATAAAAGTAGCACTAACATGAGAAAAATGCAATTTAGCTAATTTATGTTAGATGACATTTCGATAATAATTATTTCACAAAATATTTTATTAGATGGTTTACTTCAGGTTTGTCTAAGTTAAACTTAGAATCGAGAACAGTTCAAGTCATCTGACTCTCTAAGCAGACTTTATTAATGGATTTGGCATTTGTTGTTAATCTGGAAGGATTCATTTGTAAATACTGAATGTTCCTCAATAGTCGAGAAACTATTAATTTAAATTGCTCATTTTAATAGTTTAATAGTAAGGAGGGTCATTAAAAAATTATAGCACAGTAGTTTGTGTCTGGGGATGCATTTTTCAGGTTTCTCCAGGTTTCTATTCCAAATGTTTGCCTTTCTGAACTTTGGATTTAGTGGTGCTGTTCCAAGAACAACCTGCAGCCAGCAGACTGGGTCCTCTGTGCTGAGGATTCTCCATGTGAAAAGTTTATCCACTGTTGTTTCTTTCAAGAAGGAAACAATTAACAAAAAATAAGAATAACTTACTTAGCAGTAAAGCCAAGACAACCTAAAATCGGTACTGAAGATCATTCTCAGGCAGTAAGAGAGAGATGCCAATAACCATGTAGCAACTCCTTCTCCTTCCAAACTAATGACTAAAGTGTAACCAGTCAGTATCCAATCTTCAAATTAATGCAGTTTAATCTGATTAAGAGTTCAAACTGTCCCCAGTCCTAGACATTTAGATGTTGTCATTTCTACATAAGGCTGCTAACTGGTATCCAATTTTCCAATAAGTTGCTTAGGAGAATGATAATCAGTTAGATCACACCTGTACAGCATATGGCCAGCCAAGCAATTCCTTTGACTTATTGCATTATTTTAATTGTTTTTTTTTCTACTTGATTATCAGTTACAAAATAAGATTAACATGCCTGTTTCTGTACTCATGTACTCAGCACAGTTCTGGCCAGAGCTCTGGCATCTGCTTTCTTGCCTGGTGTCACTTCTGCTACTGTGCTGGGTCAAAACTCCTTTCAGATAAACTGCTCCTGTATTCTATCTCTGTCTTTCTTTGGCTCCTTGATCCATTCCCATCGCTTCAGGCTGCATTTGAATATTCTTCCTCTCATAGTTACATCAAAAATTATCACATGCTCAGACCTGAGAGAGACAGGTATGCACTCTTTAGCCCCCTCCTGGTGCCTCACAGTTGGCTCTAGGCTCATCAGGTTATTTGCAGCCAGCTCTGTGACCTCCTGGATAGGAATTTATGGCTACGAGATTTCTCTCTTCCAGAGAGGAAAGCTGCCAGCCAGGAGTTGAAGGTGGATCCAGGCATAAATATAGACTGGACAAAGAATGGCTTGAGAGCAGCCCTGAGAAGAATCTGGGGGTGTCAGTTGATGAAAGACTCATCTGGAGCCAGCAATGTGTACTTGCAGCCCAGAAGGGCAACAATATCCTGGGTTGCATCAAGAGAAGTGTAACCAAGAGAGGTGATTCTGCCCCTCTACTCTGCTCTTGTGAGACCCCAACTGGAGTAGTGTATCCAGTTCTGGGCCACCCAACACAGGAAGGTCATGGAGCTGTTGGAGTGGGTCCAGAGGAGGGCCATGAGGATGATCATAGGGCAGGAGAACCTCCCCTATGAGGACAGGCTGAGAGAGCTGGGGCTCTTCAGCCTGACGAAGAGAAGGCTCTAGGGGACCTTATAGCAGCCTTCCAGTACTTGAAGGGGGCCTACAGGAAAGCAGGGGAGGGAAATTTTATAAGGGCATGTAGAGACAGGACAGGAGGAAATGGCTTTAAACTGGGAGAGGAAAGATTTAGACTAAATACTAGGAAGAAATATTTTACTGTCAAGGTGGTGAGACAATAGAACAGGTTGCCCAGAGAGGTTGTGCATGCCCCTCTCTGGTGTTCCAGGCTAGGTTGGATGAGACTTCGAGCAATCTGGTCTAGTGGAAGGTGTCCCTGCCTATAGCGGGGGGGGTGGAACTAGATGATCTTAAAGGCCTCTTCCAACCCAAACCATTCTATGATACTATGATTTTGTTCCAGCCTTCTTCTCAGAGGACTCTGGGGTGTGATAAGATATTCTTTTACCTACAAAGCAATCAAAAGCGCTTCCAACCTGACAACGGTTGTGAACTATCTATGAGATAGCAAGCATGGTACTGAAAACCCAGAGAATAACTAGATTACACATCTGCAACTGAAGGAGGAAGAGAAGAAATATATTTCTAGTAGTATCAGTCCTACCATCAGGAGCTTCCCACCAGTGCACACCAGGCTGGCTCTGTGCCTGTGCTTTCTTATGCACAACGAGAACCAGGCACACACTTCAATATCACACATTCAGATAATGCCAATATTTGTGAAACATAAAGAGGAAACAGTAGAAAGAAATGCACTGTCATCCTGATGTGTCTGGGAAAAAGGAACAAGGAAAACCACAGCGCAATAAGCTTTATGCACCATTTCAGGAACCTTTACGGAAAATCTCCTCCTTTTGCTCACATGGAAAGCTCCAGAGAATATACAAGGTGAATACTAAGTCATTGGAAACCCCTGAAACTCTGTTAGTTCTCTTCACCTCAGCTTCCTATATCCCTTCTGACCTGTGACAGGTAACACTGAGGCTCTTACAGAAACAACTCCAGGCTGTCTTATCCGTCTGTGACCAGTCATGTAATACACCGATCAAGACGGATGAGAAACATGGTGAAGGCTATGCTGGATAGATTAGAGTTACTACAGTTTTGGAAGGCTAAGTCCTTGGTCTTAACCAAAAACTCCCTCAGCACGCATCTGGCCCTACTGTAACTACAGCAAGTATTCAGCAGGGACTGTCTTCAGATTTGGTGTCAACTTTGACATCCAGAGTGCTCTCAGAATACAACATACAGAGAAACTCTTCACCCAAACAAGTATCCTTGGCCCAATTCAGGACAGCTATTCTGTTAGTTTGGAGCACCTTTCTTTTCTAAGACTTAAAATGATGTGCCTGGGATAGCTGAGTTTGCTGAGGCCATTAGACTAGTGAGGCCTCACAATAACAGTAAGCCAAAAGGAGGAGACCTGCCCTCTCCAAGTGGCAGAGAGCTGTCACAACATTGCAACTTCACAGCATTTCTAAATTTTGATTCATTGAATTTTGGTGTGACAGCTGAAAACCACATGGTGCACCATCAGGCACAAGTAACTTCCCCTTAATTTGCACAATTAAGACATTCTTTTCCTCTGAACTCTCATAACCACCAGCTTCCAGAACAAAATGTAGACGCATATATTAATTCAATCACTTGTACTTACTGTTACTGCTAGTGTTACTGCCAATGCTGTCATTCCTAAGGGAGCTGGCAGCAACAGGAGGAAACGAAATTGTTTTTGTGACAGCGACTCTGGAATCTAAATAGAAAATGAGTGTGTCAGCATTATGTAACTTAAAATACAGTTCCCTCTATTTGTAATGAAGGGCTATGGGGCTATTTGACTCTTCAAAAATTCGGCTGCAGGGCTTTCCTCTTAATAGGCCAAAAAAGGCAACCTTATTAAGAGACAGATGAGTCCACACACTGAGCTGCTGCTGAATAGGTATTCTGGGAAAGCAATTGCTTTAAACAAATTCTTAGGTTGTGGCACTGATCTCCTTCTAGTTATTACTGGTGTAATTGTGCAAATGGATACGTTGCCCTAATTAAAACAGCTAATAGCTGTGACAAGAGAGAGTAAAAGAAAAGAGAATACAAAACCTCCATTTACTGGAAGGATGAGAATCAGCTGCAGGAGTCTGACCTGAGCTTGTTAAATCTTTCACATCAAGTAAACATGGCCCTTTTCAGGAGGAGTGGGACGAATATGGAGGTGACTTGAGGCTACTCCATGTTTACAACTTATCCTAGCTTCCTATCCTTTAAATAGTGCAATCTTAGGCTCCTTTACTGCCTTATAAAAATTAAATAGAGCATCAATAGAAGATAGGGTGAAGAATAAGAACAATGTGTAGAAATGATCCAGGATGTATTTAGGATGAAAAGGAACAGAGCAGAACATTGTGAAGTTATCTGGATTATATTAAGGAACGATGTCACTAGAAACAATGGCAGAAGTTTTACTGCGAGATGTAACTCTCCTTTGAGCAGAAATACAAGCTTTGGTGTTAGTGGTAATTTTAACTGGCAGTAAAACGGAAACATGAAAATACAGCATCGGATTCCTAGTGTCTTGAAAACAAAGGAACATCACCCATTTCTATCTATTTGGATTCTGTTTCCCCAAACAAGAGCCATCTTACCATTCTCTGGTGTTTCTACAGTTGAAGGCATAATGCAGTCATTCTTATCCAGTGAGTCTGCAAACTCCTTGTAGACCTCAATGGTACTATTAAAGAGACTAAAAAAATTCTCAGGAATGAAGTGATCTTCTTCATAAAGGTGACCGTTTTCTTTTATAAAATCCTAGGATAAAATATAGAATCCAAATTGAAAGAAGGTCAGGAGAGATGCACATTTCAGCACCTCAACAGATGATAAAATATCAAAAGATGACATAAAATAGCTTAAATTTTTAACCTGTAGAAGACCAGATCTTCTTTGTACGGCCTTCACAACAGACTGTTTGATATGATGCTTTCAAATTAACTTTGCAAATAGAAATAAAACATTATTCCCCTGTTATAAAAATGCCAAGGAATGAAAGGCAGTTTCCCATCCTATGCTGAAAACAAAGAGATTTTTCATTCTTTGAGTTCCCTCATCAAAAAAACAAACAAACAAACAAACAAAAAAAAAAAAAAAACCACCTTGCATTCACATTACTTTGTTATGCTCTGCATGATTCTTTTAACCTGGATACAGGAACACAACACAATCATAGCTATTGTGGTAAGAGTACAGGGAACAGAATACAATAGCTGTGGCAGAGAAGCAGGCTGAGATCTTTGATAATGTAACTAAAAATAAGAGCAGGATTATAAACAAGGAAGCTCAATCACTCTGAGATCTAACAGACAAGTGTGTTATATCAGACTAAACAAAAAGATTAAGGCCCATGTTAAGATCACTGATGGTTGTTCTCGTTTCTTCTAACTCACCGGTTTTAACACAACAGTTGTTTATTAGGCCAGCAGCTCAGAATTGGTCTGGTCTTATTACTCCCAATAGGAGTGGTAAGAATACAGGTTAAACATGCACCGAGGAAAACTTCCTAGAGCTTGGTTCCAAAATTATTCTCTTTAATGCTGTCAGTACTAGATCTAAGACCATTCTATAAGGAAATCAATAGCAATTTGATTCTGTGAATAACAGAATTTTGTGCTCTGCAAAATAAGATTCCCCCTCCCCAGTCATATCCCAGTGGAGGGGCTTGAATCATAATAAAAAGAACTGATAAGAAGCAATAAATTTAAGACTGGACGGAATTAATTTTGAAGTGGAAAGAGAGGGAATGTCTAATTACAGTACAAATTCTCAGAAATATAATAATGACAAGGTTACATGTTTATGCTACATCAAATGATATTGGGTGTTTTTGTGCATTTAATTAATTCATTCTGAACGTAAAAGAGAAGCAATTACAACAGCTAAGAACTTACATGACAAAAACAGATGTATAGGGAAGATGAAATCCTAGTCCAATAAAATGTGTTGGAGGTTCTTCAGCGGTCCAAAACCTTTGACTACAGAAATGACTGATAGACTGCTTAGGGCTGAGTAAGGGATTAGAAAATTAATTTATCCCTATCATTTTCACCCTAGAGAATCAGACAACTCTCAAGGGAGACTCCTGGAAGACTTTCAGCTGTTATTGGCATGCAAAAACATATGGAAATGGGGCATTATCCTCCAGTTTTTCCTGTATCTTTGTATACAAAAAAGTGCATTAAATCATGGTGAAGCAGTCTGAGCCTCACACACCGTGAGAGTTTATTAATAGCTTCAACTACATAATCTCTACATTTATGTTAGAATCCCTAGCAAAATGAGTAATTTTGGGTGTACAAAGAAGATTCTCTGCCTGTCTGAAACAAACCTGAAAGAATTAATCATCTTAAGGATGATGGTTACATTTTTGACTACTTAACTGTATACAAGTCTTTGCATATACTGTAATTCCAAGAAAGTAATTTTCCTTTGAAACAGGAGATGATGACTAGCCAACGTTAACAGAGTGTACTCAGCATATGTCTGAACTAAGCAGGATTTCAGGTGTACAGGAGTAGAAATGAAAATAAAAAAATTGAATGAAACTTTGGATCTTTTAAAATAAACACTAAGTACTGTGCAACAGAAAGTTCAAGTAAAAATATTCAGTACAAAAGTAGAATCTCTGCATTAGATTACCTTATTTTTATCAAAAGCTAGACATGCCATAAGATCATTGATTATCCTTGTGAGGTTATTAATGATTGAATAGTTGCTTAAAACATCAGACATTTCGGAAATATCTGAAAATTTCTGGAGAAGATTATGTAGACTCCTCGAAAATTCAGGCACCATCAAATGCAACCAACAGTGATTAGGCTGCCAGGGGATAAAAAGAAAGACAGAGAGGTAGATTAAATATCAGACTTTGCAAACACTGGTTAAGCAACTCAACATGAAAAGTAGATCAGACAGTTCTTTCCAATTTAAATTATCCTGAATGTCTAAATAAAAATTCACTTTCTTTGGTGTCGGCCAACTTTCTCTTTAGCCCTTTTGGTAAAATTTCTATTCTCACTGATACTGACATATTTATGGTTGTCTGTTAAATGCCATCCCTTCATTAAATTCTTAATGAATGCTAAGCAACAGTCTGTTGAGAATTTGAGCCCTAGGACATACTACATTGAACACTCTTCCATGCTCTCATTAACCTCTTTTTTTTTAATTACTACTGCTTTAGCAACTTTTTACAGACTTTTTTAAACCATGCACAGTTCTCATTTTATTATTGTTACTCTGCATAACTGAGTTAACCCCAAAGATCCTTGATTTAAATCTCTTTTGAAGAATGATTCCATAAACATTTTGCTGTAGAAATTCATGTGTACATTTACCCACCTCTGAGCTACTCAGCTCAGTTAACTCCTGTTAGCATTTTCACTGAAGGGCATTTCTGATAAAAAGGTTCTATATCCAAAAGTCTTTATTTTCCTGAATTGCTGTCATCAATTTATTTATTTATTTTCATTTACTTTTACACAGCCTATCACAGTATCTGCCACATCTGTGCCACTGGAATAGAGTTCAAATCCTTCAACTGACTCTTCAGAAAAAAAAAAAATGTATACCCTTAAGTATTAGTTACATTGCTAGATGTACATGGAAATCTCTTCCCAATAAAAACTGCATTATTGACAGTAAATGCTATGGGAATTTACTCAATAATTCCATATTTGGATTTTTTTTTTCAACTGTTAAAAATGCATCAGGATGATTCAGGCCTGTCAGCTACAAAGATTTTGGCCCAGCAACCCCTAAGGAAGATGCACCCTCAGTAACACTAAATTAGTTTCTAATACTCTATGGCATGTAGGATGGTGATAGCAGCATCCACTGAATCTGTGTTTTACAACACACAGAAAGCATCTGACACTGAATCTGCTTCTACATTTAATCTCTTTTTAGTCAATTTCTGCAATAGCTCTCTTTCAGCCTTCAATACTGAAGCTGTCTCACACACTGCTAACAAGTGAAAACTATTACTGCCTCAGTAATGTATAATTACATCAGCTTAAAAAGTTAAAAAAAAAAAAGTGAAATGGATAGCATTTGGCTTGATTCTCTGCTTCCTTTTTCTTCTTCAAGCTTTACAACGGGAGGGGAGAAACAAAATCGAATAAATCAGAGGTGGCTTATTGAAATGTATTCCATTCAAGCAGCTTGCATTGTGTCATGTCTCGTTACACTCAGAAGACAGAAAACAAATTTTCCTTTGCTTTGGTGTAGGAACATCAACATAGTGCTTCTCTGAGCTGCAAACCTACAAACTGCTCTGCGGTTTTGTGGAAGTGTGTTGCTCTCTGCTTCTCCTGTGTAAGGAGATGATATGGTGATTCCAGCAGGGCTTCTGCTTTGCTGCTCCTGTGGTTTTGCAAGTACATGAGAATCTCCTCCAGATGAACTATTCTGCCCTGCAAAGCTCTATTTCATGAGAAATTTTAGTTTTCTTTTCAGTAACATCAAGCTGTGCAAGTGTTTTTGTTTTTTTTCTGAATACCTACCAAATACAGGGATAAAACTGTTAAATCCACCAAATATGACATTGTTTGCCAGGAAGAAATGGAGAGTTAACTCTGCTTTTTGTGTGTAAGTTTGGACTAGCATTTAGATCTTGGGCTACCTACAAACCTGAATTCCTCTGTACTTTCAGGTACTCATAATACTTTTCTTTCTGTATTCAAAAGTTTGGAGTTTCTCTCTTCCTTTGAGTTTTGCCCCTGATGCCGTTGTCTTCGCATTTTAATCTTCAGGTTAGATTACACACTTCACTCTATTCAAAACTACTTTTAACGCCACTCAAATGCATTGAGCTAGTGCATAATGCAACAGCCCTCTATTTAATGGATCGGGTCAGTCTGTTCCTGTTACATGCACTACGCTGGCTTTCCATTTGCTTTGCATTTGCTCTGCCTTCCCACCTGTAGTCATCTACATTCAAAATTTGCTACCTTGGATACATTTCTGACTTTGTGCACACATTTAAGATTGAAATCTAATGGAAAAAAAAAAAAGACTGCAGAGAACTGTCTCAAACGCTGAACAAAAGGCATTTGCCTTATTCTAAGCCATGGGTTTGCAGGGACCTTTTAAATCCCAGAGCAAAACCTACTTATTCAGCCAGCCTTTGGTGTGGTGTGTGTAACATAACCTGAAATCCCGAGAGGAATTTGGCAAAGTGGGATGTGAATACCACTGAATACTTCCTTCTGGGAAGGCACAAGGCCAAGAGCTGCACCTTCCCTCACCACTACTGAATGTGGTGTACAAGCAAAGCGAATTTGGAAATCCCGACTCTAAACTTCTCTTCTTCCTATTTAATTCTTGGCTGCTCATCATAAATGTAAACTGGATCTATGTTTCTGGATGTGATGCAAGATGAAATGGCATTTAAGCTAAAGAAGCAGAAACTGCTTACTGTCAGCCAAAACTGAACCACAGAGGGAGGTAAGAGGTGAGCAGTGAGAATGACCAGGTGTCTATTGCTCAGCCGAGCTCCCTGGTCTTCTTCATCCACAGTGTAAACACTACCCAAGAGAGCAGCAGAGAGAGCAGCTTCAATACAGCCTGGCCTACACTGGACAGCTGCAGTGCCCTCAGCAGAGAGCAGAACCCAGGCTAAGGCTGCCCACCACTGAAGTAATGCTCAGCACAGCAAGCATCCAAATGGCTGGATTTCAAAATGCATTGCAGCCAGGGGATGGTAGCAGCCAGCCTTACTGGGTAATGGCTATTTTCAGAAACTCAATTTTTTTTTCCATCAGTTCAAACTGTATTATACATGACCTAGTACAGAAATTCCACAGCATTTTTTTCTACTGAGTTTTCCTCCTTAAGGAATAAAATTTAAGTTATACGCACTCAGCGTATTTTCTACTTTCACTTTTTTTCTTCTTTCCTATTTATTTATTTATTTATTTATTTATTTTTGCAGTTCATGCTGCAACAAACAGAACATTTGCAATGCATTCTTCTTGAAAATATTACAAACATTAAGGAAAAAATAAAAACCATTTGGCAGAACAAAACAGTAAGATAGCATGAAAAAGTTTTAATCCAAAGACTAAAAAATTATAAAGAAGGCGGAAGACATTTATTTAAAAGCATCGCTATGTATAAGATTATATAGAAATCATGTTTGAGTGAAATGTCCTGAATTTCTGTTTGTTTAGTTACTGACACTGACAATTGCTGAACTTGAGCTTCTCTTCATTGGCTGGTCCATATTTGCTGTGCTTTAATGGCTTTTCCACAAGCTTAAACCAGGGTGATACTCTAGAGTATATTCCAAAGTAAAATTAAAAAGAAACTAGCTATTTAAGAAAGCAAAAATTTTCCTTTGTCACCATAGTTTGATTCTTTTCCAGAGAAAATACTAAAACACTGAATATGAAGAAATATTGTTTTCAAATTCCTACAATTAATAACATTTTAAGTTACAGTAGGAATCTTTATACATTCTTGTTTTTTAAATTAATAATTGCAATGCATATGACAAGTGAAATAATCATCCCATAACATATTAAGCTATAGTACTAGCTACAAAATGTAATCACCATCACTGCCTCCAGTGAGCTGTTTTACTAGGGTTAACATGAAGTGGTTGAACATACCAGGCTATCCATCTTCGGGACATATTTAAGGGTTATCAGATAATCATTTGGGAGATTTCCAACCTACAAGAAATAGATAATAAAAACGTTATTACTCACGAAACAAATCAAGACATTTTCCATCACTATGTTCAATAAAATATACCAAATATCAAATACAGATTTTAGGTAACATAAATGCAAGCTGCAAAAGCCTGCATGCTCATTTTCCTATGGAATTGCTACTGAATCTTATTTGCTCAGAAGTGAAGTATCTTTCCACCTTTCCCTAATGCTCCCAGATTTGATCCAATCATGTTCATCACTACCATCTCTCAGCAGAATTAAAGTCAGTGATATGGTGGGGAGAAGCAATGGTCTGAGGTTATTCATTGCTGCAGAAATTCCACTGCATTTCCATCTTTTAATGGCAAGTCTTCAATTGTTTGGAGAATCTATGTGACAATTTGTACTTAACCTTAACCTCTCAGACATACCCAGTAGCTTCTGACTAAGCCTTTTCTCAGCAAATAACTTAGAACTTGAACAAGCATTTGAACCTAAAGAAATACCTGCCTGCCTTGTACTCACTGTTGCACCAGGTCAAAAAAACACTTGAGCACGACTTTAGCTTCAAAGCTGAGCCTCCTATAATGATGAGCAACATAATCATGTCACGGCAATGTCCTAGGGCAAAGGAGGGCTTCTGCACACATAAGCTGAGCATAGCTCTGCCGTTGTGGCAAAGTGTCTTGCGTGCTGAAGTGAGGACAAGAGTGGAGGAAGGGGTCTTACTGAGCTATACAATGCACTCTTCTGCAGGTGGAATCTAACGCTACTTTGAGATAGGCTTGTTCATCTGAGGAATGTTCCGACTGAGGAGATGAAGCAAGGGAGATGCTCCCATGATCCACAGACTCTGGAAGGAGCTTTTCCAAGAGGTCCACCAATACTTCAATACTTAGTGACAGAGCAAATCTACTTCCATTCTTCTTAGTGAGATTCAGCAGTTATTTCTGATCCTTATTTGATATCCATTTAGTCAAAAGATGATAAGTACATACACAATTTCCTTCTTGAAGTAAATTCTACACTGTTCAACAAAGCCTTCCTACTTCTTTGGGTTAAAGATTATTCTTTTCTTCATAGCTGTTTTTGATTCTGCTGCTATAGCAACAAACACAGTGATTTATTTTCTGTGTAGCTTTTAGGTAATATTTTGTTCAACACAACAGAATGTTTTATTTATTAATTAAAATTGAGTTTCAATTAAAAATTGAAACAGCAATTTAAAAAATTCCAGGTTCTTGGATGATATTTATGCACAGTCAGTCACTACCAAATTCCAAACTTTTTTTTATTTTCAATATGCATTGAATCATGGTCCCTCTGTTCAATGACCTCTAGCTTCCTCCTACAGTAATAAAAAAAAAGCAGTTTTATACAAATGATCCTCATTAATTTCTTTCTGTAGATAATTTTTTTTTATAACCTTGCCTTCATAAACCAGCAGAGGCAAAATTGCCTCTAAAATTCTCTTTCAATTTCTATTTACCTGGAGTTTTGGGGAACTGATTAAAGATACCAAAAATAGTGAAGATTATTGCAGTGCATTTGTTCTTTCTTCAGAGCTTCTTGAAATTGACTGGTTTATTCTAAATCCTTGTTCACTTTTTGAATAAATTTTTCTTGCTCTAAAATCACCCTGACATTGTAACACATTAATAGATCATACAGTTTCTTTGCAACTTCCTTTGCGTGCCTGGAGAAGTAGGATTAGCAGCACTTCAAGCAGCAAAGATATTGAAGATGTTACTGCACATGCAAAGTTTCCCCTACTCACTCTAGAGGGATTCAGCACTTAGCAATGTCAGCAAAAGCACCATTCTTAAAGAAAGGTCACTGGAAGATTAAATTTGTTCCAAATCAATGAACACTACAAGAACTGATATGCATTATGTATACAATCTACTTTACCGGCATCAGAGCCTGTCAAGCACTTTTCATGCACATTTACAAAAAGGTAACAGCCCAAGAGCTCTTCCAGCTCCTCCAACATAGATAGAGAATACAGCTCAGTCTCAAAGAGTTTTTCCTTGATAGACTGTGAATCAGAAAATATATTTTAGAACTTACTTACTATTAAAAATGAAGATCAGTGAGGGGGAAAGTTGTCAAATGCAAAGTATATGCCCTGCCTCAAGACAAAACAACTTATTAAAGTTTTATCGACTAAACTCCAAATGCCACATGCTCTGCTGATGGTTAAAGATGGAGCTCAGTCAAAGTGAGGGAGTTATATTTGTGTCCAAGCTTGACATACCAATTTACTCACAGAAAATAGAGTAGAGCTCCTGATGCAGGAGTGAAGGACACGTTTGTACTAACACTGTACATTTCATATTGTCTTGCTTTCCTGACACGAGTCACGTCTTGTCGAAGGAAAACCACCAATACCACCCAGAACTAATTGCTTACTTTTTAACTGTTGAATTATCCTCATGCAGTAATGAATGTGGAAGCCAAAAGAAGGGACAAACGTGACTGCACTGAGTTTTCCACCTGTGCAAAATGCCAGAAAGTATTCTGCATACCACCTTTGAGAAAGGTGTCTGACAAGAATGGGGCTACGAGCTGCCTGAGCAAAGGGAGATGAAACATGACTGTCCCTAGACAATTCCTGAGTTCTGGAACAGCTTTTAGGTTCCCATGCTCAAGTCATTAAGGACAGTGACAAACTTGGAGGCGACAAGACACCTGTCTGCATGACCTTACTTGCTTTAGAAAAGGGTAACGTTTTCCTTAATTATAGAGAACATCAACTGATAATGTTGGAAAGTAATGTGTACAACTAAAATAACCCTGCTTTGCAATTGAAATTCCACAAAAAAAGTTATCTGATTTAGTGGGTGGCTGTGGTTGTAGAAATCCTAGCAGGCGCTGAGAAAAAAAAAAATTCTTTCATGACATGAAGAATAGGGAATCTGGATTTTTGTGTTCATGTTCATATAAAACCAATATTAACTGCTACATTCCCATTTGTAACAAAATCTCAGATGAGGAAACAAGTTTGAATGACATGCAGAAGTTTGAATAATTAATACAACACTGTTAACATTGCATAACCCAAATACACTTTTTGAAACATGCTCATGATAGCATAAATGCAGAGATAAAAGGTTATATTGTGAGAGTGGTTTAAGTTCCATAAACTGCTTTCAGTGCAGCAACAGAACAGAGGAGAGATGACCTACATCTGAAGTTAAGGGCTTTGATATGAGGGCTACTGTTCTTGGAATTTCTCTTTATTGTGGTTGTTTTGAAAATTTTATGTAAACAAGCATACATATAAATATTTTTTAATGCACAGATCAAAGATAAAGTCATTAAAGTAAGTATTACCGTTTGATATTGTCAATGATTTCTTGTTTTATTCAGAGACATACGATAGAAAAAACATACTTTTCTTTTGGCTAGCCTTTCTACCTCTCATTTCTCTCTTCCTCATTCCCCTTTTCCTACTCTTGAATACCTCTGCATCTCCCTTCTTTGTGTCCTCAGCTTTTCTTTTTCTGCAGAGGCTTCCACTTTCTTTCTATCATCTCTGCAATCCACTCTACCTCATCTGCTAATGAAGCAGTTAATTAAATTTTTATCATTTGGCTTAAGACAGCATGTTAACAATTTCCGTTCACACTTTTTACAGCTATAGTGGCAGATTATCTGCAGAATAACAACATTGGATCCTTTTCTTGTAACCCTTTCACTCAGTAGAATTTTATTCATTTAAAAATAAGTTTAGGGTAAAGTCAACATTTACAGCACAGATACAATGTGAAATCAAGGTGTTTGAAATGATGTCTCAAACAAGTCTGGTTGATAAATTTTGACTATTGTTTAGGCGTCAAGATTAAAAAAAAAATGCTTTAGAGAAATAGATCACTTAAACTTTGTTTTTGTGATTGATATATGAGATTTGTTTAGTAGCTATCTTAAACTTTGTTAATGAATGAACTCAAAATACACAGGTACATTGTATACATGCTGCAGAGCTCAGTTAAAATTCTACTTATATTTAGTCTTGATATTCATATTTAACAAACATACAGTATACACTGAACAGCTTCTTAATTCTTGTGTAAAAGCACAATTACAGTAACACAGTGCCATAGTTTTCTGCTAACTTACTATGTTGAAAAGAACAATGGGGACAAGCTTTACTGACAGATGCTGCAATTATCGTTTCATAATATGGAACATTTGTTCATCAAGTACCATGTTTTCCTTCAGACACCTCCATTAAAAAAAGAGGCAGGATTTCTAGTGATTAGTGATAAAGAAGGAATGCTCTCTTAAATACCTTCATTCTCCAGAGGTATGAAACTCTGTTCTTTTAAAGTTCTCCCTATTTAATAAATAAATACATAAATTAAGAGAGTGTTGAATTGTTCTTTGCTTCATAAAACACTTATACTAGGGACACGTTCTTCATACTACAAAATTACTTTATAAAGATGTTAATCGATGTAATCTTACAGAAAATACTACAAATAATTTTTGTGTGTTTGGTCTTAAGCTAGTTACAGCTCAGAAGCTTAATTTTACTGAACTTCCTTCTTTTTTATTCTAGTTTTGCTAAGAGTCCAGTATGATGCTACTGAAAATTCAGTTTAACATTTCTGAAAACAAGTTACGTACATCTGTCCACAGATTACTGTTCAACATCAAGTTGATTAGGCTAATGACTCACATTTTCAGGCTCTGCGCTATTCCTCACTAGCGTAACTTCAGTAGACATGCCTGGCTTATATTCACAGAAAGTGTTGACTGAGGCATATTCCTCTCATGTTCCTGAAATACAATAGTTTAACTGAATACAGGCTGCAGCTGTGCTCAGGAGTTTTCTATCAGTCTACAGAGCTACATGTCTAGTTTTGCAGAACCAGCTATTTTGTTACTTAAATCACTACTATACATTCATGTTAGGTTTATATCCCTTCAGAATCAAGCCACCTTCTGTTGGACTCCATATGATCTTTCATGGAGTCAAGTCCAGCCCCACAAAGTTTACAGTAATTATAGCAAAAAGCTGAGAACCAAATAAATAGTTTAGATCAAGCTGCAGGCAATACAGTTTAGTAGGGAACTGTGGCACTATTTTGCTACCTGTAGGAAAAATGCAGTAGAAATAGCCCAGAACAGAGAAGGAAGATGAAAGAAGGACATGGATTTATGCTGCAAATAGTTTTAGTATGAGATATGGAGAGGATGAGGATCTGTCTAGAGCTATCAAGGAGTACCCTTCCTTCAGCCTCAAACAGCTTAACAGAAAGCAAGCAAAGATTGAGGACGATGCTATGACAAGAGGGCAAAGCCAGAATGTGTTAAGACTTCACAGGCTGTGTTAATAGAGCTTTTGAAGACAAAATTAAGAAGCTTGCCATTGTAATCAAAACAAAAGAATAACAGCTTGAAGGAAGTAAGTAGAAGACATATGGCCAGAGCAGCAAAATGAACAGACAGAAGGAAAAAATTATAGAGGCTGAAGTCCAAAAAGACTTTTCAGAAGATTGGATTTTAATTCATAAATGATCTTGGGGAAAGTTGTATTTGCATGGATAGAGAGCTACAAAAACATTTTTTCCTGTTAGGACAGGAAAAAACAATAAATGTATTAAAAGTGGACTTAGTAAGTGTGAAGCGGCAAGAGCCAAAGTAGACATTTTTATTATAGACCTAAATTCCTGGAGAGCGATGGCGACATTCCTAAATGAGTGAGGAGAAAAGGCCCATGAAAGGATAACATTTGGGGAAAATGAAGAGCTCATAACCCTGCTCAATGGAGTATCCAGGATATGCTGAATCTAAGTTGATTTTTGATTTATTTCTGATGAGACAGGAGGAAGAAAGACCAATATCCTAAGGTAAACAATGAGACTGGTGTATTTGTTCTGAACAGTAAATTACTCACACAAACACTGGACTAGACTGTAAACAAAAGAGTCTAAAGAACATGTTGGTGCGGCCAAGAATGAAGCCTTTAGAAATGCCTGCCATATCGCTCACAGCAAGTGTGATAAAGATCTACTAAAAGCCTTTGTATAACAATATGACAATAACTAAGGGTAATAACTGTACATATAACATTAGTTTCTGTGAAATCCCCAGCTCACTCTGGGAAATCCTAATATTTGTTCTCAGTGTGGAAGTGGAAGAAATTTATGTAGGACACTGACACAGACTTTTAGGGTCTCTGAAGAAATAAGACCTAGGAAGACCAACAAATAACACAGACAGATGTGGAGGTTATGCCTAATTTTGAAGATGTAAGTCTTCAGAATAACATTTCTCAATTCAATCAACATTTTTTTTTCAAAATACAAAATTGGCACAAAATATTTATAGTAATTTACAAGAGTCATAAGCTCTGCCTGATCAAAATTATTCAGCAGTCATGTTGGATTCCATATTGTATGTGCTAAGGATATATTCCATATGGCATAAAAAAGACGTAAATGTAAAACAAAACAAATAAGCCTTGGAATCCCCTTTCAAAATATATTGCTATCCATCGATTCTGAAAGCAATATTTCCTTTTAATTAATCCAAATTGGCTGATATAGTTAAATAAAAAATAAAAGCAGAAATGTTGCTGTTATCTGTGAGTGGTCTGGTCCAGGTATGTGAAGAAACTGCAGCCTCTTACCTGTGCCAAATGTAAGTATCTCTGTTGAGATCCTACCTTGGCTAGGATTTTTTTAAAGTAATTCAGGAACTTCTCCACAGTGTACACACAGTGGTTTATGTAGATATTTCCCAGAGACTAATGGAAGTGGAAGGTGGCAACGTGGGAGAAAAATATCACTCAGGGATTCCGGTGGAAATTGTTGCTTTCAGTGATGAAATTTGCATGATACAGCAATGATTTTATATCAGAAATTTCAAAGCAAATTTGTACCAAATATAGTTTTAACAGCATTAGGAACAACAGTGTGCTTTTTAGCCAAATAATGTGGCTAGCCAGCATTCTCTGTTAGTTTCTGCTATCTATTATGAAACTGCCATGTAATGGTATTTTGTTTTAAAAGTATTTTATATATTCTTTTAACCTCTATATATTCCTTTCTTTTTTTTTTTTTTCTATCAGTGTCAGAGTGTCATGGTGTAGCATTTTCAAAAGAAAATGACCAACTTGCAAACTAATCATTTTAATTAAAATCAAGAATTCTTGTAATAAATTTAAGATACGAAGTTATTTCCACATTATTCTTTCAGCTCAAGCTTTATAGAAATGATTTCTAAATGAAAAATATGTGCTGACATTAACGTACACAGACAAAACAGAAACAGAGGTTCCTCAAGAAAGATATTCTCAAACACAAAGTTCAAAATGAAGAAAACCCAGCTGCCTGCTTTTCAGCCTTGGCATTCTCTGCATCTGTTTGCTACTTCTCCCACCCAAAACACCTTAGAACCTGTTAGTTAAGTTAGATAAGTCAGGAGAAGGATAGTTCAGCACCCTCGCCGTGGAGTGGCAGAGGAGCTCAGCCCTATCCCATTCTGCTCTGCCTTGGCAGCAGCAAAAGAGTAGTGTGAGCTGGACAGTCATCAGGTATTTTCTTCCAGGACAATCAGTGCATACACACCAAAACTAGGTGAACTCCTTCCTAGCCCAGGTAAAAGGGGATATGATATAAACCTGGCAGAAGCGCAGTACATTGCTCAGGTCTGCATTAGGCCCAGGGGTCATGGGACAACTAGCAACAAGGATGCACGTGAAGAGAGGTGAGGGGACATGGAGGAGGGTAGAGTATGGAAACAGAGTGCAGCATGGATATGTGCAAGAACTTGCAGCTGCTGGATGAGACAGGAGGAAGATGAAGGAATATTATATGGGAAGCCGTAGTCAAAACAAAAAATAACTTGATTTTTGTGGTATTAGGTTTATGATATATTTTATCTCAAATGGAAAGTGTGATTGCTCAAGCTGCATGCAAATTTTTTTGTCTGTATTTTTACATTCTTGAAGTTTAAATTGCTCTAAAGGGAAAGTTAAACCGTGTGTTCTGGAGATACATAATTGACACAAAGTTATTGCCAATCATGTCCCAGACAATGTCACCAGCCCTCAGAGGAGTTTTGTTGTTCTGTAGTGCTTTCAACAGTTTTGAATCAAAGCTTAATTCTCTTTCAAGTGATGAAATATCATTTTGAATAAACATGACAATACTTCAGATTTAAGCCTAAAGGAACTAACGAGAAACACTAAACATTTGACAAGGGCTGTGGAAGACCCTTAGAGATTTGCACTATGTGCCAATGCATGTAACGACACCCAAAGAAAAAAGGTAGGAACACTGCACTGGAAACCTTATGCAAAGGACTCCAAATTTATTGTCTGGTAGCATAAACTCCAGTCTTGCAACTGTTTCTCCACAACAAAGCTGTAATTTCCAGCTGAAAACAATATGTAAATTCAGGTGTGCTTTTTAAGTGTTCGTTGCATATTATTTCTTAAAAACTTTTGTGTTAGATCCTGCAGTACTTTAAGTCAGGATAATCAGTGCCTTCAGTGGAGTTAAACACAACTGACTTCACATGAGAAGACACAGTTTTTCTGGTGAATGCATTGTTCAACTAAATTACATCCAAAATGTACTCAAATTAGTTTGATTCTCACAAGAGGCTGTCAGTCCTTCAGATTCTAGGTATGACAAAGCAGAGACAGAAATACAGAATATTCTGTGTAGCTCATTCCCAACTAAGGTTGTAAGAGCTGTTCGAACATTATGGTCAGATTGCTACAAAGATATCTAATAACATCTTATTTTTTATATATGACACAAGTTTCTCATAAACCTAAGGTAAAGACTTCTGGTTTGTTTTAGTATAATTTGCTACCATTCTGCTCCCCACATACCAACAACACAAAGACAATAATTTTTCATCTGCATAGAAAACCATCTGTTTCCAGAGGATATTTGAGGAAATTGAGAGTTTTGACAGTTTTTATGTAAGTTTGGAGACAACAAAACACATAAGCCTATCTACTTCAACTTGGTCAAAGAAGTCATCTGTTCAATGAACTCTGAAACTATCCTCCATTCTCTGCAATGAAGGTTTTGTTTTGACAAAGTGACAGATGCTAACGGACAGATATTTTTTTAAGTATTCCCCTGATTCTAACCTAGATTTGTTAACCTTCCTTAAAAATCTAAGCGCCATTATCCTGTGATTATTGTATAACATGAAGAATAATTTAAACTGTTACTTACCAATTTTGCAATGTCATTTACATCATCTGTCACCGGATTCCCGCAGGAACTCTGGGCTTTGACAAGAGGATTAAGGAGGAGTAGCTGAAGACAAAAGCAAGTGATAATCCAAGTCTGTATTCAATAAAAAGAAACAAAAAAAAATGAGCAATCTCCAAACATGGATTAAAAAGACTGTAGTAATTCTTTTCATATGTGAAGTCTACATGTAACTATACTTTTCTCCTTTCATCAGCATGTATTCATACTACTATAGGATGGCAAGGGTCCATGGAAATGCACTTAACTGATCAGTTTTGGAAGAAGTACCTTTAGGGTAATAATGGAAAAGCTGGTATTGAGCCATCAGATTGCTTGCACGGAATCCTTCCGAACTTAATTACCTAGGTAAGCTTCTGCAGAATTAACAGATATCAAAGAAGAGTTAAACTTTGCTATATTCTTCATCAACATAAATCTAACTAAATGCTTGTCTTTCATCTGATTAGGTATTTGATAAACCTATGCCTCTAATGTGATAATGGATGATAAGGAACAAAATGATAACAGATCACAGCAAGATAAAAGGTCAAAGTTTATAATCACAGCCATTATATTTGCATACTTAAACTGCAGGCAAAACCACAGCTGGACTCTGCCCAAACACCAAGATCTCAAGCAGCGAAATGATAGGTTTTTTCTAAGTGACATGCCCTGGCCAATCAGGAAGAGCAGCTTGGCTTTGGCACTACCTTCCCTCCCTAAATACTATTAAGAAGAGCAATGCAATGCTCACAGGCTTGTGAGATTCATCCAGAACACAAGATAAACTAGAACTAGCTGTGATGCACCTAGGTATCTCCTTGGCTACATCACCTGAACTATCTTGCCGTCTGCTGTTCCATTTGCTTTGCTCATTTTCCACAGAGCCCTGTGCCAAGTGTAAGCCGTAGATCTTTATTTCCAGAATGTTAAAGCATTTAAGTTACGGATAACCAAAAGTTGCCTCAGGCTATGAAGCTACTTGTGCCAGCTGACTGAAACTGTCAGCAAGAAGCGATGATGGTGTACTTCTACTGCAAGCAGGAAATTTGCCTGTTCAGGCTCTCAGGCCTCCACAAGGGCAGGACTGGGACCAGGATTTGCTTCTGCATGAACTGTGATACACCTCAGGCCCTTCTGCCCTCTGGGTCAGGTAGAAGACCCATTACCTTCAGCCTGGCCTTCACAAGGTACCTTACCCTTCAGTTTCAAACCAAAGCAAATCAAACAGCATGGTTGAAGCTTTCTAGGAAAGCAGAGAGAGAAAATTACAGACTTAAAAGATCAAGTATCATCAGAGTAATCTGGAGGGGCTGAGGAAGCTTGAAGGCTATGATTACTTGGGAGCTATGAGAACATGAGGGAACTTTAAGGGCACCTTACTCAGAGCTGTTAAATGATAAGGAAATTTCTCTCCTATCTCTTACAACTTACATATATCTGATGCCTCAAGTAAAACCTGTCATTTGTTTATTAGATTATGGCTTCCTGGCTCATTTAGGCAAAACACCAGTGTGGGCTGCTGCTAGAAAAGATGTTCGGTTCTCCTGCCTTCTCCTGTCCCACACTGGCACTGGTGAGATGGCTGCACCAGCACTCTCAGGAAGTCAGCTTCTGTCCCTGTTCTCCTGCACTAACCTTCAGGTAGGCCAACTTTCTGATTCAGTCAGCTCTAAAGCCGTGGAACTGTTACTAGCCATACAGAGAAACAGCAGAAACGTTGGTTATATTTGTACAAATAATCACTACAAGAATATATTAGAAGTCATGTGAAGCTAGATACTTAATACTCTTGCAAAACCACTATATATTACAAGGTACAAAGCTTTGCAATTATACATATATAAACAATCCAAGCTCTCAGGAGATGCTATGAAGCAGTCACAGACTCTGTGTCTATTCCCGACTTTCTGATGAAAGGGTGGTGAGACCTGGAACACTGGGGCCTGGTTCTGCTGATTTTCCTCCTCCTGAGTAATGTGGCCAAGCTCATTGTGTTTATAACTCTGCTCTGTGTTTTGCATATAGCAGCGATAGGCAGTCTCTGAAAGGGCCTTTGAGATCTCCTTGCAAAATTACTGTGTAAGAGCATAAATCTTAGAGAAACTAGCTTTAAGTGGTCAAGGAAACATCTTCTCTTCACAGAAACCACAGAATCAGAGAAAAAAACTGAAGGTGACCTCAGTTAAGAGACTATTTTCCCACTGCAATTTTTGAAACAAAATTGTTATAAGAACAACGAGAAGTTTATGACAGCCAGCTCCAAAAATGGACTGGCTACATATTGTTTTCATGTAAAATATATATTCTTTGGTCTTTAAACAGTGACTAACAATTACACTCACTGAGTATCAGGAAAGTTTCTTTTATGTGTTCTTTGGAGATAAAGTTCAGGCCAGAAATCACTAATTTCTTTTATCTTGTTCCTCAAAACTAAGTAGTAAAGGATGATGGAATTTGTTCTCTGACTTGTGTCGGTGTCATAGGGCAGAATTTGACCTAACAAGCTGAAAATCAGAAAAGCAACAAAGCTCATTCATTGGAATTTATTTATTTATTTATTTATTTATTTATTTATTTTTGCCAGATCAACTGAGTAACATGAAAACAAGCAGAGCATATAAACAAGCCGAGCATATTCTAAATAAAACCAGAGCTCTGATGTCTCTGGACAGTTTTCATACTTTCTGATCAAAAAGGATAGCCTATACCTGAAATTTAAAATCACTACAAATTTTATAATTATGCAAATCAATAAGAATACAACACTTTTTGGCTTATGTAAATAACGTGATTTAAAAACATATTCATTTTTATAATTGCTGTTAAAAACATGCTTTGCAAATTTAGAGATGATTTGAGGTTTTTCTTGCTTATTTGCCCTATGTCATCCAACAGGAAGAGAAAAATACCCTAGTTTCAACACACCTATTATCCAAAATCTTTTCATTATTTAAACTTAGAAAATATTTATATTATACATGCCTATAGGTACATTGTATGTAAGGGCTGTACAGATCAAAGAGCTAGATTGTAAAGATCAAAGAGCTGGGCTATTTTTGTGTTATTTACTACTGACCAAACCTGCTGTTTGAGCAAAACTTGAATAGACTGAATTAAATCAAGGACAGAATAAAAGGGGAGCTGAAACAACAGCTTCAAAAATAGAGATTCCAGTTTTACACTTTACTAAGCATAAATGAGAGTTACCCACACAGCAGTCATAACATTTCCATACAAAATTACTTCCAAGCTAAAATGGGACTTTCAAAGCTGGCCACAGAATTTAATCACACATCATCTACTAACATTAAAACAAAGATATATAGCTGACAGGAGGCATCTGTATACTAAAGGGCCTTGTTCTATTTTAGGCTCAAAAATGAGAGTTTTCCCAATTGTTTTCATGTTCTGAAATCTCTTAAATATGCTAAATGTTTCAGTTGTTTTTAGAAAAGGGGAAAAGTAATGATTAGACCAGCAAGGATTATTCAAATGAAACACTAATACTATACACTTTTGATCATTCTGCAAATTATTTTTATTATTGCTTATATACCACAATCCGTAATTTCAATTAAAAGCATTTTAGAGAGCTACCTAGCAAGCTAGTGTGTTGAAGCTTTTAGTTATAAATCAACCTCCTTTTTGTTTAGGCCATTCAGTGATACTGTAATTCATACACTTTTGAGCATTGACAAAGGCTGATGAATGAGTGCTCTTGTAGCTTTTCAAAATACGCTATCAAAGATACTTAATTACTCTGGTTAATGGTCAGCAAACTCCTGAAGTGAAAAAGCAGCAAGAGGAAAGCCATATTAATTACTAAGTAAGCAAAACATTAGAAAGTCTGGATATTTCGAAATATCTAGGTCATACTGAAAATAATTCTAATCATAACTAGTAAGAAATCATCAAAAATGAATAGAAATAATTAAAAGCAAAAACAAATGAGCACAAGGAGAGAGAGTAACTGCACAGATGTACAGATTCATCATTATACAATTTTTTCATTAAGATCAAGTTAGCCATGGAACTTCTCACTCATTTTCTTGAGCAAACCACTCAGTTAGCTACAAATAAGACACAGCTGCAGCAGAGTTAGCTGACAGTGTGGAACAGAACTCACTATCAGCTAAGCCTTCCAAAATTTACTTTTTACTTCTGGGGTAGGAACATCTCTCATTGCCTCCTCATGCAGTGTCTGCATGCTGCTTTGCTGCTTGTGAACCTCTGCTGCAGAAAATATTGATTGGTCAGTTGTGAACTTAATAGCTAAATTAATGTTCATACTTACATCTTAAAAAGATTTTTGTAATAAGATCCAAAGTGAAAATGAAAATAGAGTGTCCAGAACCATAAGAGCAAAACAATTGTTTCACATGTCTTGTGATCTACTTAGTTACTTCTAAGTGTCTAACACTGACAGAAATAAAGACAGGAAAAAACTGTCTTTAAACAATTAAGAAATTTATGCCAGCATGGAAATACAGTAAAGTGAATGAAGAGCATTTCTGTAGAATATAATCCCACTTCACATTTTCACAGTATTCAGTGATATCTCCACCCATGCAAATGATAGCACTAACTTCATCACTTTAAATGAGTGTGCCTAAAAGTCGTTTAAATGCTAGGTATTGCTCAAGACAAGACAATGCATAAGGGGTGAAAAAAATATGTCATCCACCCAGGACCACCTAGTTCTGAAAGCAGTTAATTATTTCGGCAAGAACCCTACCAATTGGAAAGCTTCCTACGTGTTTTCAGATATCCAGGAGTTAGCTTCAGTGTAATTAAAAGAACTGCTGCATGAAGTCCATGCACTAAGTCCACCATGCAACCATTACTGTCCTTCAGAATACTGAATATTATAGCCTACAGATTAGAGTGGTAACTAATGTGTGACAGATCTAGGTTAAATTTCCACCAGACGGGGTAATTCCAACTCACAGGAGCTGCGATCTGTTCCTATGGTATCTACCTCCTAATTACCACAGGAGGTACTTTCCCACCTATGACATCTTTGTCATCAGAAGGAGCAAAATGGAGGTACATCAATATTTCTGACATCTACTTTTCAGAATATTTATGCACTTTATACTGGCAAGCCATTACTTTGAGGAAGGGAAAAAAAAAAAAGACGTTCAGCATGCAGGCATCAGAACGTTTATGTGTATCCTCGCCTTGCACATGCTCCTCCATCTGGGTACCCTGACTTCTGGGAAGCTCTGCAGTCAATATGTGAGTTTTCTTCAACAACCTTTTGTCAGTCCATTGAACAAAATGGAGCCTCTCTCTAGCCAAGTGAGTCACCCTGCTGGGGTGAGACAACTACAATTCCCTGGATCACACACTAAGTGCTTTGTTATTATTACAAAAAGCAGATACATACTTTTCTAGTGACTGATATTAATCTTCATTTTTTTCAACAATGATGTAGTAGGGAGAATGATGACAAAAGTAAACAAAATTCATCAGGGAGCATCAATGCAACTTATTTTTATTCTGATTTAAACACCAGCTAGAGAAGAATGGTTACTTCTGCAGAGTTAGCTGTGGAGCATTTTAGGCATGAAATATTTGAATATGTATTCAGTTACTTACGAAATACAGAATACTTTTCTACAAAATTTTTGACTAATGTCTAAAATTCACAATATTAATGTATTTCACCATGTAAAGAGGAAGAAAATTAATGTGTCGGTGGTACAAATGTAAGCAAATAGTGATGCCCTCTACATTCAGATGAACTGAACAGGCAACATGCTTTCACAGTTATTTCATCTGTCTAACATCCCATATTTGATTTTCCATGAATTTCCCAACCATTAAACTCCTTCCCCTAACCTTTGCATGCTTGTTTGCTTTCCAGTGGGTGATTTCTGGAATGCCTAATGAGAACCGACAAGACCAGTATTCCTCAGCTAATTGTCCATTTGGTGGCAGAATGCCAAGGTGGCACTTGCTGGACTCTACTAGCCACATGCAGAAAGAAAAAGCCATTTGCTGTATCCAGATGCTTACAATCCTTGTTCCTTTCTGAGTTACGCTGTTAATGAACCTGAAATCACTATTCAGGTCAAGGGATAAAAATAGTTCTAAACCAGCTAAATGCTAGTGTAGAACTACTTTGTTTTCACTATATAATATCTTCAGCCACAAAGATAAACTTTTCCCAAGTTCTGCACATCTTTTTCCTGAGATAGACACATTTAAGTTATGTGGTCTTACTCTGCTGAGAAAATGATGAATGATACTGTATATCAACTTCATTTCATACAACCTCAGACCTATTGCTATCATCCTCTATCCCTTCCAGCTCTCCTTGATAGATGCAGAAGCAGCAGGCTACTCCAGTCAATATGCTATTGTTGCACTTAGTAAGGCATTGTCCTGCTGTGCTTTAGTTTGTGTGTTTCAACTGGAACTGAGATGGACATTACAAGCAAGAAGTGCAGATTGCTACAGAGTTTGCACTAGAAATCAATTTAATCCAAGTATTTTGTAATTACATTTGTTAGACTATCAGACAGCGTTTCTAATGTGCAAACTATTCATTTCCTATCCCTGTAAGGATATCAATGTAAAATATTTCACTGTTCTAAAAACGTTGGCTTTAGCTCTTAAAAAGTATTATCTGTTCCATAACAAATTTTGTCCACTCTTTAATCTCACTTGACAATCAGGGACTCAGGCAGTTCCCTTGCATCCTAAATCTGCCCTGGATGACTGCCATTTTGTTTAGTTCCCAAGCACTAGGAAGTGAATTTACCAAGAGACAGGTAATGAAAAATGGATGTTGCCTCTGAAGCTTATGTTAACAGTGTCCATATAAATATTTACTGATTTTCATCCATCAGATGGCATTCCAGTTCTGCCAAGAACCAGGAGTTCTATAGACAAGAACGCTTAAAAGGGAAGAAAAGCTTAAAAAAAAAAAAAAAAAAAAGGTATTTTGAAAGAAATTTTCCTTTTAAGTCAAAATCAGAGATTAAGAGGAGTCCATGGGTCCTACATACAGCCCATAAGGCCATATTAGGCCTCAAGTACCAGCAAGAGATGTTGCTTTCTTTCTTGTATATTTCCATTATATTCATCACTGATCAGCACTGAAATTCTAAGTTTTTCTATCCCACTGAAGTGTGATAAAAAACAGTATTTATTTGCACTGTTAAAAAAAGAAGACTGAGATCCAAAATATTTGCAAAAACCAAATAGAAATAACAGAAGACTCAACAAAACCTCCCACAAACTTAAAATAGGAAGTAGGGTTTGTTTGGTTTTTTTTGCTTTTTTTTTCCTCTGAAAAATTACAAGAGAGTTTTCCAGCATAAACCCACAGGCATTATTAAGTAATCTAAAAGGTAAACAAAGTAAAATGCAAGATTTTCTTAACATGGAGGACAAGATATGCATGGAGGTGAACGATCTGACTTCCTTGAGGAATTAAAAGTCATTCTCTTAATTAAAATACTTAATTAAAGATTGCTTTTAAAATCTATTTTTAAAAATCCACTGTTTTGAATATTGTATGGAATTAAAATATATACAGGACAATCGCTTTTAACCTTAGACTTTCAAACTCCAGTAAAGCAAGTGGAAGAAGTGTAGTTGCAGACATTTTCTACAGAATCTTTAATTCTTACCCTCTGCTACAAAGTGCAATGAATTTGGATTTGGATAACTACTACAGCAGTAGTAGTTCAAGAACAGTGAAGTAGTAGTAATCAAGAACAGTGAAAGCATTAAGAATTTTGAAACTTGGCATAAAATGAAACTCATGCAGATGATTAAAATGTCTCTGTCCTCCCTAGTAGCTAATTAGTTGTATCAGATAAAACAGATTACCTGTATTTTGTGCACACAGACTGCTAGAAATTGAAATGAACTACAAATTTGAAGGGTGGGAACTTGTGAAAAGTGAAAATCAGGAACAAAAAAAATTCTCACACAAACTTAGAAGAGTTCTAGAAATGTTTATTCTATCTGACATTACCTTTATACCTTCCTGTGTAAGTAGAGGATGACTTTTGAATATGAATCACAGACTTGTCAACTTAGTCTTAAACCAAAGGCATGTCCTCAGAAAGACATCTTGTTTATGAACTCTGAATTTTTTTTATAATTTCTCTGACCAGTCCTGTATTTTTACAAGGATATGAATTAGAAATTAAGTCCTCTGACCTGATCAATAAGAACTATTTGGCACAGCCCTCCTTATAAAGGATAATTGTTCAACACAGACTGAAAACTAGATGCCACTACAGTTAAGACTGTTAAGACTGTGTTTCATCTACCTACCTTAATTGTACTACTTCCTTACAATTACAAGCTTAGATGTGATTAAAGAACATTGTTTGGATCTCTTGGATCTGCCAACACCAAAATAAGTTTTGACAGCTCTGAAGAATGATGTTTTGTCACATCAATACCGTATCTTACATAATACTGTATCTGTATACTACGTATCATGAGACTATTAGCTTCCTGACTTTTTACAGCTGTCTACATTGGTGGCCTACAAGAGCACTCAGGATAAGGTGAGAAACAGTATTTGCATAAGTTATATGGTTCTCATCATGGAACTGAGCTCCAGCAGCTTTCCTCGTCCCTCTGTCTTTGTGAAGGTCTCGTTACTAACTTCAGGCAGACATGTTCCATTTGCAGTCCACCTAGTAAGCCCAGGTAAATCGTATCTATAAGTAAACTGTGTTCCAACATATAGGGATAGATCTAGACAGTCCTCCTCAACAGGCAATCAAAAAAAAAAAGGTACTCCTGGAGTGCAATAGCCCCACAGCAGGTGTTAGCTATCAAAGTCACTGTGTGCTTCAGGTATCTCCTGGGATAGGCATTACTCTAGTAGAGCGCTGTGATGCCTCACCCATTTGATATCACAAACAGCCAACATTTGTAATCACATCATGGAAGGGACCCACAAGGGTCACCAAGTCCAGCTCCTGGCTCCACACAGGACCACTCAAAATTCAAACTCTTCTTCAACTCCAGCAAGGTTGATGCCCTGGGGAGCCTGTTCCATTGCCTGAAGGGCCTTTTCCTTACTTCCAACCTGAACTTTCCTTAATGTGGCTCCATGCAGTTCCCTCAGGTCCTGTCACTGTCACCAGAGAGCAGAGCTTAGTGCCGCCCCTCCCCTCCCCTCATAAGGAAATATATGCTGCTATGGGACCTCCCCTCAATCTCCTCTTCTCTGGGCTGAACAAACCAGAGGACCTCAGCCACTGCTCATATATCCCGCCCTCTAGACCCTTCACCACCTTTATAGCCCTCCTTTGGACACTCTCGAATAGTTTTATGACCTTCTTATGTTGTGGTGCCCGATACTGCACACAGTGCTTGAGGTGAGGCTGCAGCAGCACAGAGCAGAGCAGGACGGTTCCTTCTGGGTAATACCAAATAGAAAGTGCAGAGGAGTGAAGTGGCAATGGAAGTAATTATAAAACTACCTTTGTTTGAATTTGTTCCAGATCTTCACTATGCCAGTGGCTCTTGTACTGTCCGGTTTGGGTGTACTAATGGCAATTTATATCAACGTGTTCTCTCAGCAACACTGCTCCTTTGATTTTATAGTTATACTTCCACCTATTCAGTTTGTTCCCTTGATGCATTTCTTCAGATCAATCTTCTCTGAGTCCCTATTCTGCCTAACTTCAAAGACTGTACTTCTAGTGCTAGATTACAGAGACAATGTTAAAAAAAAAAAAAAAAAAAAAAAAAAAAAAAAAACAACCAGACTCATGGAAAACAAACCACCAACTCACTTCCTCCTACCTTCTCAAAGATCACAAAATGTATTGATTTATTCTGTATAGTGCCTTAGTTTCACAGGCTCCTCTCTCCAGCAGATGTAAATAGAGGATTATCCTACCTCTCATAGAGCATTGTTGCTGCAATTGTGGTGGATGCAGTACCTAGCCAGGTGATTGCTTATGAAGTGAAGAAGAGCTAACAACTTAAAATCAACACTTTATGTTGCGTAACTTTTAAATGGGATTCTTCCTCATTAGTCAGAGCAGTTTCTTCCATTGATAAATAACACTTGACATAAAACATATTCCTAATTTACTCACACAAAAGCTAGCTTCTTTGGATATATTCCAGGCAGTAGCACCTGCAACAATTTTAAAAGGCACAGAACAGGAAATTTCTGTGCACTAGAACTGAGTGTTCACTTTGATCCATCAAAGACTTTGTTGCTAACTTCAAATTATGATATAATACATTTTTCTCATGGAAAATGTTGGTGAAGAAGCTGAATTTGCATTTAGAAGAGATTTATTTTAAAAACATCACACATTTGGACAAACCTGTGGTGAAATGTTTCAACAGCAATTACAACTTTGCCAAAAAAAGGTCATCCTGTTTTTCAGTTGCTTTAAATACTAGATCTTTTGGGGAATATTTAAGCATCTTTTTTTAAGTTTTCTTCCATCATCAACAGTGATACTTAAACATTTAAACATATGTAAGTAATAAAAGCTGTTACTTACTCTTTCAGAATTCAAAATATACTTTAAAAAATACTATCCTAAACCCACATGATTACCTTGGAGCATTTAACAAGGCTGAAAAGTATTCTTCTCAGAACTTTCTACCACACGATGGAGGAGTACCTTTACAAATCTCAGCTGTAGGAACTGGGCTCAGGTCACGTTCTTCCTCAGTGAAACTTTAGTTTCTACTTTTCACTTTTTTCATTTTTTAATTTTTAATAAATAAATTTACCGTAATGTCCATTTATGATGTGCCTTTATACTATTCATGATTTAGAAAAGTGGTTTTACAGATTTAACAGTCTTTTACAATCATCTTGAGTACAAGACACCATGCTACATCAGTAAAAGACATAGCGTGTTCCATATGTGAATAATAAGAGGAAAATTTAACATAGAAGTTTATATTAGAAATTATACGAGTTTTAACACAAATAAATAACTCTTTCCACACCATGTTCAGTTTGCAACAAACCACCTGTTGTTAGGAAATGAAGTAGGCCTGTGGCCCCATAATGAGCCTCTCCAGACATTTTAACAGTAATCTATAGCAATTCTCTTCTACAAAAACTGCATGAGGTTTCTGGAAGATGATTGATTTTTCAGAAGAAAAAAATTCAAAGCCCTTACAGGCAAGCCATTTAAAAGCCAGTATACTGAAAATCAACAAATGTGAAAAATGAAAGCAGCATAATTTTGCTTTGTTGCTAAGTTTCTAAAACTATCAGAAGAAGCAGTAAAAAGCCTGAGGACTTTGAACATGTTGAATTTATTTGTCACAACAAAAATCCTATTGTTCTTTTCTCTTTTACGTAGTGTTTCTTGATATGGCAGATAGCTAAACAGAAGGTCTGTCATGATACCACCCAGGGAAATGTCTAAGTTTAAACTTTATCATTCAAAAACTTGGAACATATGATTCCACATTTGTCAAAATTCATCAAATGAAGTTTCAATGAGCCCATCAGAAATGACACTGCCAGGTTTATGCTCTCCCTGGACCTATTTAAAACTATTCATTTTCAAGTTTCCAGTAGATCTTGCTTTTGTACTTCTTTCTATCACTGTACCTGACAAACTGATCTGTATTCATTAGAAATCTTCCAAGAAATGTTTATGAGATTCACGCAAATTTATCTTGGCTGTTTCCAAATAAAACTGAGTAAAACAAAATGAGAAAGGCATTTTCTGGCTGGGAAGAAAAGAAAAACTTTTTTAACTTCAGATCTTGATTTCAATTCAAACCTCTCTTAGTTATTTATTAAAGCTACCCAGTAAATAATTCTACTTTGAAAAAAATACCTTAAGCTCTTACACAACTTTTTAATACCTGCATAATTTGAATCAGATGCTTTCCTATGCATAATCAAAACCATAGTGAACCATTTAGCTTTAAGGTAATGATCTGTGAAAGAATAGCACAACCTTACATTTAGTCTGCTATTAGAATACAAGGACATTAATTATGTATCTTTCATGGAAAGAATATTTGCCCAAAGTGCTACACCACTGGATGAGATGAATCTCAAATGCCTTGAAGTTACAGCTTATATGACTGTAGACAACTGACACATCCAATTAGAAACTAATCTTCAAAACATTTAAGTATGCTTATAAGACAGTTTAAGCACTGGGAAGGCAATAAGCCATTTACCTTAGCAAGCTGGAATTACAAATACATTATGCCCTGTCTTAAAGACATTAACTTGGACATTAGAAAGATCAATTACACTTTTTTTCTTTTTCTTTTTTCAATCTAAATTGAAAATACTTCCATATGTCAAAAATATCTCAGTGATTATTTCTCCAACTGCACATTTTCTTATCACAGAAAGCGATCGTCAATTCCTTTTTCAAGGATTAATAAAATATATTGTGCTATCGTTGATTCTAGTTCTTTCTGAAATTATTTCCATCAGATACATTTGTTTTACAGAAAGCAAATTTCCAAAATGGCCCTTTTAGGAATTTGAAGCACTGTATACAGTCACTTCAGAACAATGTAAATTGGAAATGGCAAAAATGAGGGGATGGGACTGACCAAAATTTTTTTCTGTAACATGAGAAGCCTTTGACTGCAGCACTGCATCAAAAACTCAAGTATATTTTTATTTTCTCTTCAATCTAAAGAAGTGGAAGAAATACTTTTAAGTATTTCCTGTTGATTTAAGAATTTCTCCTGCTGATTATGAAATACTGTACATTCCTATATCTTTCAGGGATGCTCCATGGAAACTCAATCATCTTTCAGTAGCTAGCTCTATGCAATATGTCAGCATTGCATTAAATTTTGCAAGTTCTAACCATTCATAGTCACATGCTGAAAGAAGATCTTTCAGTATAAATGTCTCAGTTGTCATTATTTCAGTTGTAATTGGAGATCAGTTACAATATATTTCAAAGGATTTTCCTTTTCCCAAAACTACAGACTGAATTGTTACAGATGGTAATTTTGGCAGATGGTTTTATCTGAAACTGAGTTTAAAATTAGGCCAAACCTGACTTGTACAATTAAAGCAATGAAGATTTGGAAACTAACAAGTGTCAGATTTGTTCACGATCAGTCTCTCAACCACAGGGAATAAATTTTAAAAAATAACAATAATAAAAAAAAATATTCACAGTTACAGAATATATTGCTTATATGAGAAATATCTTCCTGATTGTATGAATTAGAATACACAAAGCTTTCATTGTCACAGTGTAAACTGAAGTAATCAAATCTTTTAACCTATTAAGTGTATAACCTAGTTCAGTGGGGAATAATGAGATGGTCTGAAGCAACCTAAAGGCTCTGCCCTATTGCTGAAAGAGGGCTGTGAGCATTTCCTTTTCTGTAGCTTCCCTTGCTCTGACATTCATCCGACCCTTCATCATGTCAGTAAATTCAGAGTCAGTGACTGGCCAGTTCAGCTCAGAAACAGAAAACTAATCCCTGAGGAATGAGTGGAGGCATAAAGGAGATGCGCAAGGATGAAAAGACTGGGACTACTCCTTTTGTTACTAGTGACCTTTTGGGCTCACTCTGACTTTTATCAAGCTGCACTTCAAGCTACATTATATCTGCCGTCGAAAAGCTTTCCAGGCTGGCAATTAAGTGTGAAGGTAGCACTGCCTGTTTTAGCATCTTCTGACTTTCAACGATTTTATGTATTTCTTTGCTTCTGAAATAATGAAAAGATCAGTTACATTCAGTAATCACTCTGCACTACTTCTTGCATATTACTCTTTCTAGACATCACTAGCAGTAGTTTCTTGCCCTCAGCTTTCTGTTCCCCTTCATATGCATTGTTCCCATATAATATTTTTGTCTATTTTAAGACTACCATTACAGTACTATTGTTTTTTCCAAAGCACAACCAGGACTTTGTTTAAGGTGGCTGACTTTAACCACCATAAAAACATCGCACTTCTTATTTTTTTTTTCTTTCTTTTTCCATTACATTCCAGTATCACGGCTTATTTGTTCTACAACAGGTACAACAGAGAGAATTTTCATCCATTTTTTTTCTGACCAAGTATAGCTACAAGTACATTAGAAGAGAGCTTGTAAGCATTTTTTCAACTAATGAAAACTACTGTTATTAATGTAGTTACAGTTATTTCAAAATATTCTTTCCAAAATGCATCCCCCTTACACTTCAGCACAATGAACTCCACTTGCCATCATGCCATCTGTTCTTCTATCTTCTCTAAACCTTTTAAAAGTTCCTCAGAATCTCTTTTAGTATCAATTAACCTGAGTAATTTATGTAGTCCGCACATGTTGTCATCAATCTGTGAACCTCTCTTCCAGATTGAACAATATGAGGCTGCTAACAATTAAAGAACATTACCTCTTAATTTTTTGCCCTGTTGCAAATTAACAATACACTTTGGTTCCTGTCCCTATACAATTTTTCCTTAGAGAGTTGTCAACGGTTTACAGGCGTTCGGCCCGGTTCCGTGACGGAGGGAATGGGGGATCCATGGGTCCACACCCCATGAAAAGGGAAAAAGGGAAAAAGGGTAAGGAGATGGCCCTGAGAGCAAAGAACAGCGGCAACAATCTGAGGAGAAACAAACTAATTTACTAAATAAGATATCGGAATGCAAAACAACACACTATAATACAGTATAATTACAATTTAAGCTGATAAATCCAATACAGAGAGAGAGAATGTCTACTACCGACGATAAGACGGCTGGAGAGCGAGGTACTGCCAAGACGAGAGACGGCGGAAAAAGGGAAGAGGTCTTGTGATCTGCAAGTTTTTATACTGCGAGCTTTTATCTTTTCCCTCCGGCTCGAAAATGGTAACAGAGGAGAAAAGTACCGTGGGGACTGCAGTAGTCCTCCTCTTCTGAGAACCAGGTACATTCACTACATGATGTTATGATGTGGAATACCAACAACCAAAAATCACAAAACCATGACAAGAGTTATGATCAGGGTGACACAATATGGGGCTATTTAGTTTTCTTCTTAGACCATTTCTGGGGGAGACAATCTAAGTAATTTGCTTCAGTGCTTTCTCATTGTTCACCTATTTTGAAACACAATGAATCTTAGTACATTAAAATCATTTCTTTTATGGGAGCTATGATTTTCTATTCCTTTTATTGAGCTCTTAATATAGAGTTCCCACCTTCCTCCTGTTGACTGATTTAAATACAAATCTACTGACAACACAACAATAGAGTCAAGCAGCTAAGAAAAAATCTCTTTTAAACTCTGGACATATTCATTAATTCTGAAGAAATGAAATATGAGTAAATGCGTTAAGAGTTTCTGTACATTTAAGAAAATAAAGGAAAAGCCAGGATCACTGATTTGTACCAGGTTATGAATATCTTGCTTTCACTGCAAAATTAACTCAAATTGTAAGCTATATCCTGACCCAAATGCTAGAGCCTTTCACATAAACTATAACTAATATTCAGGTGGTTTGGTGGGTTTGGGTTTTGTGTGTGTGTATGTTTGGTTTTTTTGGGGTGTTTCTTGTTTTTGTTTTGAGGAGGAAGATAGGTGAGGGGGCATCAGAGATAACGATTATGTTGTACAGTCTAACTGCTAACTCCACAAGTCTCCTATGTTTCCAGGCAGACCAGACATATTCTTCTGATGTATGTCAATGTGCAAGTAGAATCTTTCCATTTAGAGCAAAGAGACACAGTGTATATCCCAACTAACTTCATTGTCACAGAACTGTGACCACAGAATTAATATGAATGCCATTCAAATAGTTGCCTCAATGCTTTTGTTTGAGCTATGCTAACAAGAGAGAGCTACAGATACTCAAACAGAAATGTGAAGCTTCACTTGCAATTTTCCTTAAAAATTACAAAAATTACAGAGTAAAACACACAAAATAAAAGTTTGACTAAGTCAGTTTGTGGCTCTGTAGGACTATGGCGATGCATATAAACCTGGAGGAAAAATAATCTGAGAAAAGAAGAAATTGTTATGTCTCTACAATTCTAGAGAAATATAAAAGCCTACTAAATACATATGTTTTCAACATGCAATCAACATTAATTTTAATACATAATTGAGACATAGTAATACAAACCTTTGAATTTAGCAAGTAACTGATAAAATTCAGCTCTCCTCACAACATTTGCAGTGATGGAACAAAATATCTATTTAATTTTAGTGACAATTTTCAGAGGGGTTACATTAAAAAAAATGCAGTTGTAAATTGTGTCTAGTGAGTTTACCTGTTATAGAGCTTTACATTTGGTCAAAATCATTCACGGGAATTAGAGAGAACCACAGTCAGTGGTAAAACAATTCTGATACGTATTTAGCTGCAACCTCCTAAAGATGTTCTAGTAGGAAAACTCATGTGAATATTGAAATGATCCAATATGATATTTTATGTGTTTTATATATCTAATTCTCAGATATTTCCTAGGATTGCTCTCCTCAAAGAACAGGACAAAACTGACTTAATTAATCCTACAGAAAGATCTCATCATTGAGATTATTGATATCTCCTCAGAATATAAGTTTTTCAATTCCTATACTCTAAAATTCCAGCGTAAGATTTGAGTTAGGTATTTTCGTAAGTGATGATGCAGTTTACTAGCAAGTATACTTAAGCAATACTTGTCAACATGTACAAGAAAAAAGTTCTTCACAGTTTTGCATGAATTGAGCCATTTACTCTGAAATAAGTAATGGAGCCTATATATAAAGAAAAGGAACATGCCACAGTAAATAAAGGCAAAAAGCACATGATAGTTGGGCAATTAGCACTTCAAATAGATACAATTCAGCAGAAACTGAAATAATATTCTTGGGCACAAAGTGCGAGGGACATGTTTCAATATAAATCAACCAGTAGGCTACAATCAAATTAACTTTACATATGTCTCAGACCATTTGTAGATGTCAACAACTTTCTGTTGCAGCGTGAAATGACCAAAAGCACTGCAGGCAATCTATTACTGGCAAATCTCTAGTTGATTAATCTCTAGTTGACTAAAACCCATATGTGAGAAGAGATTTTTTTTTTAAAAAAAATTCTGATGAGAAAAAGAAGTGAAGAAAAAAAAAGAAATTCACTCCTGTTGATTTAAATGTCAAATTAAAACACCATATCAGTAATTTCCTATATTGTTACACAATAAAGCTAAGAGATAGAGCAGAAAGCAATAACAAATACATCTACAGGAAATTCCTTTGATCTCAGTAAATATCTGAATCTTCCAAAAAAAGCACAGATTTTCTTGATATATTAAGGAAATGTTTGAAGTTATGGAGGAAGAAGTAGCGTCACTTCCAGAAGCAGCAGATCAGTACTTCATGTGGCTCTTCATAACTGGTTAGGTTACATGTATGTGATTGTATAAAAGCACAGATTCCACAGAACAGGGGATTCTTTCTAATCCTGAGATCCTTAATTTTTACAGACAAGAAGAAATACAGTAAAAAGAGATTATTTGAAAGATTTATATTTGAATTGGGCCTCAAAAAGCTGATAGGATATAAAAATGACCACTTGACAGACTGCCAGAAACTTGTAGAAAACATTTACTAGAGATGAAGCTTCCGGATTTTGGATTCCAGAAGTGCAGAACTTTTATGTTAAGTTCTTAACGCAGCTTAAGACTGTGTGACTTACATGCAGCAGAGGCCAGGAAAGGTACCTGAAGGAATTAGGATAGCATTGTTCTCTGTCTGAATGAGTAGAGAGAAGCTGGAATATTACCACTGTGATAATATTGTGATGATAGAAAAATAACTCCAGAAATTTTGGTCACATATGTGGAAGGGGAAAAATTCTTTCTCCATCTGTGGCAGAAGAGAATTCTCAGGGGATTATGTACACCACCTTGCTTGGGAATGAAATCTAGTCCTCCTTGAATTTTAGAAGACAATTTTTTCAATGATTTTAGTAGCATGCAAAGAGTGCTCTCACTCCCACTTTACTCTTTTAAAGGAAAAAAATACTGAAGAAATTTATCTAAACAGTTTGAGGCAAAGTATGCTTATGGCCAGAGTTTTTAAAGGACACAGATTTAGAGACTGCATGGCACATCTAGGGCACATTCTTTTCCAGGGATTACAATAAAGAAGATCAAAGCAGTTTCAGTGACAGTATTTAAACTTACAGTTTATAAATAAGGTTCATATTTCCTTGAAAATAAAGAATATAATACACATCAGAGCTATTTAAACTTGTGTCAACTACAGCACTGATAGTTTCTGCTATTAGAAAGGAAATGCAATCCACACATTGCTGAAACACTGCAATTTCAAAAACACAGCAATTACGAATATTGGAGATCTTTCTACCCTTTTAAAATAACCACCAAAAATCTCTGTTTATTCAAGAACATATTTTTTAATCCAAACGAAAGAGGGTGCCAAGCAGTGTTATACAAGCTTCCTAAATTCATTTGGCTGACTAATGTTCCTATTCGTGCATGCTTCAATGTTGTAAAAGAAAAACAAATTTCAAGAACAACGGATGTGTAGATCTGTATCAGTTTAAAGACATAATGCTTAATATTGTCTGCCTATCATTTAATGCAAAAGACAAATTTTGCTGAGTTCTCTCAATTAACTAACAAATAGAGGCTGGAAATTTGAGGTCTGGAGCTTAGGATTTGTTTACCGTAAACCATTAGTGTCTATACATTTTAACCTCTCTAAACTTCTAGGCACTTCTTTTCAATAGTGAAGTATTTTGCATACATGTAGCATATTGTTAATTTAAATGTATCATGCCTCGTCTTCAAACAAATCTCCACCACCTTACTTCTGTCCATTATTTCAGCTCAAACAAAAATGTCAGCATCCTGATATCCTACTTCCATTTCATATGCAATTACGAAACCTCTATGAACAGAGAGGAATTTTTTAGATCAACGTGAAACGGACGAAGAAAATCGCCCAATTCTCTGCACAGCCCAAAACTTCCAGATTTACAGGTACATTTTAAAATAATGAGCCTTGTACATAAATGCATTACTCTGAGTTTTCAGTATGTGCTGTACATATTGCAAGTTCATTCTTTTGTAAGGAGCAACTCCTACAAAGACAGTTGCTGTATGATTTGTACAGGGTTCCTTTTCTGTTTTACATGGAAATACATTGTCAGGACATGCAAAAATCAGTTTTACAATCTGGCTTATACTGCCAGAAAAAAAAAAAATTCAAAAGTAATTGCAGTGTTAGCAAATAGACCTATGAATCCATCAGAGATAATGCATCATACTGCAAACAAAGATGGAAGATATATTGGTTTGCTGCTTCCTCGCAAGTACAATGTAGCAAAGAAAAAATTGTATTATTTTTCTCATCCTTCCATGTTGAAATGAAATATATTTATTTTTCAGACCCCTTTTTAAAAGGGAAAAAAATTACTTAGTTTTTCCTCAGAAAATAAAGAACTAACTTTACCTGTCACTGAATTCCACTTTTCATAATCAAGAACAAAAGCACAAAAAGAAAAAGCTATAGATCCAGTGGATAAAAACTATTTAAGAGTATCCAGTGCAGTGCTCAGATAAATCTTTATCCTGAGGAGGTTCCATTGCACTAAAATACTCATTTATCCTCTGCCTTTCTTCTGTGGTAAAGTATGGTGTGAATTCACACACAGGTTACGTCTCTACTGTAAAAGTAATACACACGTATTTCTGCACACATTATTCTAGGCTGAACCTGACATTCCCCAGGTTCAGCTGTGCCCACACCGCATTCAGATTTTCAAATATCTTAAGCAGAAGATGTTCACACCACTCTTAGACCTGCGCTGCAAGTAAGTTTGTGCTCAAACATAAACTGACATCCAGACAAGGAATACTTAACACGTGCAGCTCCTTGTGTATCGTGTGAGCTCCCCTGCGTGTATGAGTATGTGGGTTAAATGGGGTGAGATACTTGGATTCCTTCCCAACTTTTAGTAGTTACAAGGGAAAAAAAAAAAAAAAAGCATTCTTCGTTTAGGAGGAAAGACTATCACTACATGTGATCCTGCTCACATCAAGCAGAATTTATGTTCCATCATACAATAAATAGATTTCTTATATGTGAGGTATTTTTAAAGCTATACTTTAAGTATACTTTAAGCTATACTCTTCTAAAAACTTTTTTAGATACTTCAAAGAAGAGATGGTAGAGCAGACTAGATTAAATTTATTTGTGGGCTAAGCTGTCAGTGAACTGAAGTCCTTGTAGCTTGGCAGCAGAATGAATGAAAAGCAACATACCGGCTGAAAACACTAGATGAGAATTTATTGACACTGTGACAGTTAATGTGACTGTGCAGAGGCTAGGTTCAGACACAGGGATGGCCACTCTTGGAAACACCAAGTTATACAAAGAGATAGGACTGGACAACTGATGTTTACAGACTTTGATTTGCAGACTCCTAAATCTTTCTGACTTCAGGTTTAGAGGCTGGCATAATTCACAAACTGTGAATCTAGCCTTATGGCCTAAAAGGTAATCCACCCTACATTCCTGGTTCATCTGTCAGCCACCTTCGAGACTGAACAAATAAACTTAGCAGCTCACTTAATTTGGTCTTAAAGACTTAACCCATCAGAGTTAAAACCTGCATCTGCATGGACTAGTTCAGATTTGGAGCAAGACTTAACTTACACTTTAGATTCAGAGTCTGAACTTTTTTTTTCTCCTCCTCTGGCACAATGCATAATTGCTTATACAAAGTAGAACAGCTTCAACAAGACAGACTGGATAGTTAGATAGGAAATAGTCTCCTTAAAGACTGGAGCTCCAACACAAGAAAAGATTTGAACCTGAGTCTATCTCACTCCAGTAAGTGTGTTCAGGTAAATTCTTTTAGATTAGGCTTTTTCTGCCTGGATTGAATCAAAACTGCTCACAAACCCAGAGTTAATCTCTGTAGACCATGCATCCATCCTCTTGGGACAGTCCATCCTAAGCCTAGACCAGCAGTCTAAGCTGAAGTCTGCAATTCAGCTCTGCCTCAGCTCCAAAGCTGCCGGTACACACCTCTGTCTGATTCCCCTCTCTGCTGCCCCAAACCAGCGGGAAGCCAGTATGCATAAGGGAATACCAATATACCTGGCCTGATACCAAGAAAATCTGCAATAGAACATTAATACCATGTGAATGACTGTTATACCAGCACTGAACCACAAATGGGAGAAAAGGCAGCTCTTGAGGCTTAGGCTAAGTATGACTTTGAGGGTAATTCCAGAACCTGACATTCTCCATCCAGTAAATTTTGCAGCAATGAAGAAGAGAAAAAAAAATGCATAAAATACAGCAGTTCCTACATATTTACAAGTGCTCTTTAACAGCAGTGAAGATGTAGGCCTAGCACATCTGCAGTAGACCTGATTGAGAGATCCCCTTCAGGAACTCTGATCATTGTGAGAGCACTGAACTGGGCCTGCAAGGCCTTTCTGCAGCCCCTCAGCCTGCACCACTTTGTCTTATGTCTAGTGTGGCTTCAAGTGATAACAGAATATCCAGAAGCTCAGAACTAAGCCGCTTTGCAAAACAGTGTGTTCCAAGCCGTGGTACTAGCAGTGAGTACCACAAGGGCCTCCACTAGGGAATACCAGCAGTAACATCTTAAACTTGATGCTATTGTTACCTTGCAACTAAACTTAAGTCTGCCCAGCACAGCAACAGCAAAAGAATATGTACAAAGAAGAAAATTCCTGATCAGATTAAAATGGTTATCCCATCCATCTACCTTGTATAATTTCAACACTGTTTAAACAGGAAAAAAAATAACCAGTGCATCATTCATCTAGTGATCATTGGATAACAATAGAAAATTAAGAGATCATTTATTTCCTGCATTATTTTGATCCAAAGTTGTCATTAATCTGAACTCCTTTACCAGCTTTTATTTAGACATACGGTGGAAATAATGTCTTAATTAGCGTACCTACTTTCATTAGCCAAAGTTATTATGCATGCTATCAGTTTTAATCAATTAAAATACCTAACACTACTTTTTCCTTTTTAACTGTAACATATTTTCAGTTTTCAGTCTCATAGTAATAAACCTCTGATACTATTTACAATTGCAAAGAATTAAAACCATCCAGCAAAGAAAACCATCCAGCAAAGGAATATTTTATGGCCTTCCAGCAGTCACTCATTTCAGCACTGATAATACTTCTGAATGTCACAGCTGCAGATTTCCATCTGATTTGATATACAATACAAACAACGGACGATCCACCAAAACAAAGAGGATCACTAAACCCTCTCTACTCACCTTACATTGGTCCATCACCTTTTTCCACAAATGTACGGGAAAGAGAAACAAGGATTTGCAGTGTGTTTAAAAGGCTGATGAGTTTCAAGGTTGGCATACTGAAGACCAGGGAGAGAACAAATGCTTTCATTTTCATCTGTCAGCTCCCACACCACTCAAATGGAATTACGTAGGGAGATTTTTCTTGCCTTGCTTCAAATAAATGGGTGTTGTGTTTATATACTGCATACTGAGCATTGCCCACCCTAAGCCAAGGGCTGTGCCTTGCCAACTCTTAACTCGCGTACAATATGGTGATTACACGAGCCAGCATACCATTAAGTCGCATAGCAAAATTTGGAGAATGGCACTGTCAGCTAGCAGAGCTGTACCTGAACGCCTGAAATTTCTTGCACAAAAGAAAAAATTATATTTCTGTGCAATGGCAGAACTGAGTCGGGAACAGACTGGGCTAGAGGCCTCAGTCTAAACTACAAAGCCAAGTGCCGCATAGTTCACAGGGATAAAAACTAGCAGACATGTGATGCAAGAAGGTAAAGGAAAAGAAACAAACCACCAAATGCCTCACAAAATATTCCCCTAGCTTTGAGTCTTATGGGTTATCAGCTGTTTATTCTCCAGATGACAGCTCATGGAGAATAAACCATCCAAGATGTCCTCTTCGGCTGCCGTATTCACAAACCAGCCTCCCATAAACAGAATGAAAACCAGAGAAAAGGGGAAAGAGCCCTAAGTCCATTACTCAAAGTGAATAGCACCACATATTCCTGACTCCAGCAAGCTCTCTTTACCTATCTGATGAGCAGCAGATCTATGTCTACCATGAGCAGAAAGTGACTTATTGTGCCTTGTGTTCATTTTCTTGCAGAATGAGCAAGAAAAACTGGAGATCAGAGCTTATGCTTTCCACCAAAATAACGTTTCTGTAAGCTCACACAGATGAATCAGTATCTGCTTTGCATTTCTATTGTAGCCTGCCGATATCAGACAGGAACAGGCAATTTGCATATTAACACTTCTTCCAGGTACTATTTTATAATAATCGCTACAGAGGCTCCCAGTTCCTTGACACAAACATACTCTGGACAGGACAACTTTAGGAGGTCATTTAACTATTAGCAATAGCACACACTTTCAGAGGTAAAAAGACGAGCTCAGATATAAGGCTTTTCTAATACTGAGGTTTCTAAGAGGTTGTGCATCCAAACCACAGCTGAAGATCAAGTGCCCAAACCAAAGATCAAGCAGTTCATAACAACAAAAGTTGCCAGAGTTAGCCCCATGCTTGACCCCTCCTTGCAGCGTATTTCTCAGTAACTTAATCTTATTTAGATTGTCTTCAAGTCAAACAAAGGACAGGGAAATCAGAAACCTGCTACATGTTTTTACAAGATTGTATCACAGCAGTTTCCATCACCTTTTTTTATTCCAAATGAAAAAGCTATTCAGGCATCAGTGGTAGTTCATGTGCTATAATACTGGCATGCATAATGACAAACTCACTTCAGATAATAGTTTTAATTACTAAGTATATACCCTGCATATCCTCTCATACAAGTAATCCTTCAATAAGATTAATTCATGGAAACAGTCCCATTGAAAAAGGATTTGTATGACTGGACCCTAAATGTTTAATCATATTTCTAAAAGTATTACCACTTTAATATATATATATCAAGGAGGTGCTGGTATATTTAAACCAAGGGTTTATATACTTAAACTGTACAGTTTCAGAAATGATCCTTCTAGGACTGACACTATAGGGGAACATGCTTCTGTAGTTCCCCATGTCTGTCAGGCTGAGATTGGTGTAAATAAACTGATCAGTCTATTCACTTCTAGTGTTCAGCGTGACTCCTTTCTTTCAGCACTTCAGTTGCACTGACATATGACTCAGTTGCTCCTACAGCTACTTACATATTGTGCCCATAAAACACAACCTTAAACATCAAATTCTCAATTTATTTCAAGCACTACTCAGATATTGCTGAGTATTTTCAAGGCTCAACAAGGTAGCATATCTTACTTTCTCTACTAAGTCAAATACTGAATTTTTATTAATAAATGTTAACTTCGTTCCTTGCTTTCCAATCCTATTCTCTTCTATATGACAGCTATCAGTCCAGACAATAAGAAAAGTAGCCATAGGAGAGCATAAAGATTAGAAGTTCACTTTAATATGCTGAGTGCCGCAACATGCTTAAGTCCTTCTCCTTGTGTCCACACCACTTGCCCTCTCTTTGCACAAAGATCTTCACCGTTTTAATTTAAAGTCTTGAAGTATCTCCTGCTCTGATCCCCTGGAATGATTAATGGTTTGGTATCATGTTTGTTTGCTAATCCTTAAAATGAAAGAAAAAAATCCTCTGGAAAGCTAAGAGGTTGCTGGTGTCTCCGAAAAGCAGGAAGCGTAACTGCTTGAAGGCTGACAGATGCTTCACCACCATGATAAGAAGTTGTTCCAGTACTCTGCTGGTTTTAGAAGTTTATAGTTCATAGGAAATGAAACACTTGACTGCTTGCACTTGTAAATCCCTGATTGATTGCTGAACAGCTCTTTCCTTCTCTGAAGAAACAGCCCAACACACACATTTCTGTGGGCTGTGATAACATCTTACAACTTCATTGTTATCTACTCCAATATCAACTGAATGCATGCAACTCTGCACACACATCTCTTACAGTTCAGTAAGAGACCCTTCCCAATTAACTATCTATTCAGCATATTGAACCAAGTTTGTGTACAAGGTCTGAAACAATAGTTTGGAGGCACAAGGCACCTTTAGTCATCTAAAGGGAGCACCAGCAGTGGAGATATGCTGTTAGAATTCAAAACTGATCATTTCAGATAATATCTCACTGTATTTCAACATCACAAAAATGAACAGTCAGCAATTAGTATCTCCTCAGGCACAGGTCCATTCTCCAGTGCTTTGGCCAGATGACATTTAAACGTTTCAAAAAGAAGTCTTTCTAGTTCCTGACACTTCTTGAAAAAGTATTTAACTGCCCAAAAGACTTTAGTAAGGCGCTTCCCCGTTTTAAATTTTTATGTCTTCTCCAGTGGCTGTACGCTGAAGTCTTCGGGCTGCCAATGTGTGGGGGATGCGGCAATCGCCAAGAGACAGGGAAGGCACATCTTGCTTCTGAAGAACGGGGGGCGGAGAGGCAGAAGCCCCAGCGCCGGATCCACGCCGTGTGCGTGTCTGCACCGCACCCTCCGAGCTCCGCCGCAGCACCGAGCGGCCCAGACTCCCACCGAGATGAGCCCGGGCGGAGGGCACGGGGACCTTGCAGAGCGATGCACAAAACTTTCAGAGTTTCCCTGAGCCACTTCTTGTTACGAGATGATTTTTCCACTCTTTTCCACTGTCGCCTGCCCCTAGCCTTGCTTTTAAAATATGCACAGCAGTTGTAATCTGCACAGAACTCGGAGAAATAAATAGCGGCACAAAAGCTGCAAGGGCACAGAGCAGTTCTTCCCGGCAGAGTGAAGAGGATGAGGAAGGACTGCCAGCGGCTACCTCCAGCACGAACCCCGCGCTGCTTCTGCGCTCCTGCCTCGAATCATTCCCCGTTTTCGCACCCGGTCCGCGTAGCCCACGCTCATCAGCGTAACGCAGGCAACTGATTTATTATTTTTCCAAGTGCCTCCCGAGACTCCCAACGGCAAAAGAGCCGATCCGACCCGCTGGCTGGAACTTTTCCACGCTCTGCGGGCGCCGAGGGCAAGACCCGACGGTATATTTTTTTTTTAATTACGATTATTATTTTCCTCCTCCGGACCGCTTCGCAGCGCAGCAGCTCACCTGGAAGCCGGGCGCTACGCGTTCCCTCCCGCCCCACGCCCGGCGGCCGCAGCCTCCGGATGGCTGATAACCGCCCCGAGCCGCGGGCACAGCCGGGGAGCGCTCGCCGCACCGCGCCCCGCCCTCAGGTACCTCCGGTGGCCCCCGCCCGGCAGCCCCGTGCCCGCCGCCCGCGGCCGCACTCACTTGTGCCTTCTTCATAAGGAACGGCAGCGCTGCAGTCCAGCCCAGCCGGCCGTGTGCAAACTCCCTTCAGCTGAACTGTAGCTCCAGCATGCTGCAGCGCCGGATAGTCCACGCATTGGGGTTGCCCTCGGCCAGCCCCGCGCTGCTGCCGCTCAGCTGCGGGCCTCTCGCCACGACACGGACTGGAGCGGCGGCCGGTGCCCGGCCAGGTCTTTTATATCTCGGATCTGCCTCTGGCAGCGGCGGCAGCGGCAGCGGCGGCGGCGGCAACAGCCCCGGCAAGACACGCCTTTCCCCTCCCACCCTCCCTCCCTTTGCTCCCCTCCCTCCCTCCTGGAACACTTGGAGCCGAGGCGGGTCCCGCGGGGAGGGGGAAACCCGAGCAAACTCGGGGGAAGTTGGAGGCAGGAACCGGCCCGGCCTGCCCCTTCTCACCGCGGGAGGGAGCGAAGCACGCCCGGCCCGGCCGCCGCGGGCTGGCTGGAGAGCGGCGGGCAGGGCTGCGGGCAGAGCTGCGGGCGGGGCAGCCGGGACTCGCCCGCCGCCTCCGGGCGCCTCGCGGCGGTGGCGGCCGCCGGGGCGAGGGGCGCTCGGTGCCGGCCCGGGAGTGCGGGGGTTCGTCCCGCCGCGAGAGGCGACCCCGGCGGCGGCCGTGAGGGGAGCCCGGCGCCGTCCGGCAGCTCAGTGAGCCGGACGCTGGCGTCGGGCAGCAGACCCGCGGCAGGGCGGGCAGGGCAGGGCAGCGGAGGCCTCGCAGGGCTGGCAGCGCTCCCGGCGGCCCCGTGCCAGGGCACCGCGCTGCAGCTCCCGGCAGCAACTCCGGGCCGGCAATTCCCGTTGCGGTACTTCCTGCTGTGATACACAACCCTAGCACCGAGCGCTTGAACGAAAGCATCAGGACTCTTTCTACCTGCGCCAGCCACAAAAGTTGTTGAGCAGTGCCTCCTAATGCTTGCCTAAAGGTGGTCCTCCAGGTGTTGTGCTATTAGAATGTGTGTAATGTGTTAATACACGGTAGCGTTGGGTGTGGGAAAACACTGTCCACACAGACTGAACCATGAGATTACACGGAGAAGAGCAGGTGGAGTACTGCCACATCCTGAGACAGCAATCCCTAGTGAGGATCAAAGACTGAATGAAGAAGGGACAGTCTGCTCACAGCGATGGTCATCTTCTAAAGGAGATCAGACTGCTGTCAGAATGCACAGTGACGTGTTTCACTAGGAAAATTCCTCTGGTTTTAACATGGAATGAATGCTAAGTTTTCAAAGGGTCAAAGCAAAGATGTGCTGTTAAGGCTCAGCTCCGCTATGTATTTGGGTGTCATTGCAGGACAGAGAGACATCTCTTCGTGCCTCTGCATCCAATCCAGAATAATGGGAAAATAGCCTTCTTTTAGAGCATCAGGCTACAGGTGAATTCTGTACTTTTCCCTTTTCTTGCTGCTTACCATGCTGAATTACCTTGTAGTTTTTTTGTTACCTTCACAGCTTTATCGTGCTGTTACAGGTGCCCTTCTGCCTCTAAATGGCTGTGATTCAAGCGCTAGACAAGCAGTGAAAGGGAAGAAGCTCTTAAGAGAAAGAACTGTGTGAAAGGATATTTTGTATCTCACCTAGCAGTGATTAACCAATGCTACTTACGCCATGATGTCCTTTAGCATGCAGGGCCAGGAAATTAAAATGTTACAGCGTATTTCCTCCTCAGAACACGCGTTGGGTTTACTCCCCCGGTGAGAAGCACTGGGAAGTGTGAAAGAGCACCCTGAGGTAGCAGTCACGTACCTTATGGAGAATACTTCTGGTTTCTCTCTTCCTGGAACTCTGTCCACCCTTACTCATGGCAGGAAGGCTGAAATGGCCGCCCCACATAACTCTGCCATGCAGACAGGGTGAGAATTCTGAGGCCTGCAGGCTCCTTTACCAGCCGGGCATTGTGCACCTCTTCTGTCCATCCCTAGGCTGAGTTCTTGACCTTGCCCCCATGTTTATCCAAACCCAGCTATAAAGGACAAATGCCCTTTCCATCCCATCCCTTAAGCTGACAACTCACATGCATATGACTGTTGTCTTTGGCCTCAGTGCAATTTGGGAATTATTTTCTCAGAAATTCAGAGTTTAATGGTTTAAACACATTAATTATGTCCGTAACCCAGTAGATAGCATGTTTTTATTAGTCTTGCCCTTTTCCAACATAGGACTGACTGCTGACTTACCAGGTATGCACAGGTTAGCCAAGGACTGTTAGAGCACTGTGTGGTAGATTTCCAAAGTACAACTGCAAACCGCACACAGCCTTTTATGGTTTACTTCATTTACATTTCTAAATGCCTAGGGGCGAATACAGACACCTCTCACAGCTCTGTGAAAACCTGCTTCTTCACAGGGAAGCTATGAAAATGGCGCTGGCCATCCCAGCTCTTCATAGGACTTGGTTCCACCCACTGAACAGGATTGTCCTTCCCAAGGGGTTCTGTTCTACGTGTATGGAAATAGCAAAAACTGAAGCACAAATGAAGCCTTTCCCGTTTACCTAGAAGTCTCACCATCTTCTGCAGGTGAGAAAAGGCTGCTAACTGCTGTTTATTCTAGAATTTTGTAGAATATCTGCTGCACCTTATAGAGCTCCAGCCATGAGAAGGAGCTGAGGCTTATCAGAATGAGCTCACCACTGTGAAAGAGTCCACATAATGTGCCAAAATCCTGACCTCTGGAGCAGCCAGAACTGGGGAGTAAGCAAAATCAGATCCACTTTCAGCTACTGGTGTTGTGGAATCAAAAAACTCCACAACAGTTTGGAAAATTGAAAAATTTATCCTATGGAATTGTGAGGATGAACAGTGTGTACATGTTACAAAGATAACACACTAAGCCTGTCTAATCTGTTACAGACCCTGAGTGCATGGGGGCCTTTGCTGGCACAGATACAAGGTATGCAGCCTGACTCCACTTTAATACAGGATCAAAGTACACTTTTTGAATTTCTGAGTCTTCTCCTGCTTCACATTTACCAAGAGAATGTCAGTTTGTTTCTTTTAAGCACCATAAATGCTTTGTGCTTTACACAAATGGTGGGGAAAACTTTTGTAGTTATTCAGTCATACTAACGACTTAGTAAGGGAATGATTCAACCTAGACTTAGATCCATGGGGGTACCTACACCACGATGAAGCCACTTTTATTTCAGAGCACACTGAAAGAGCAGGGGGTGCGGCTGCATTTTTTCCTTCATATGATCTGGTTCTAAATATTAATTTGAGGAATGCAAATTTCACATAACTTTTTGATTGCCCATAATATATTAATACAGACATTAATACATTAATACAGGGATTTTGGAGATAATTATATTGTTTTAAGGTAAAATCACTACTTAACCAGTTCTTCTGGGAGACTAGTTGATAGACTGAGCAGCAGTAAATGCAATTTTCTAGATGAATAGAGATACCTCCAAATTAAAAAGAAGGGGGGGGGAGGTGGTAATATAATTATTTATTGAAGCAACGCTAGCTCAGTTTCTCATTATGCTGTTTCTTTAAGAAAATTCTGCACTCCAAAAGCCATCTAACAACAAGCCTGAGTCTCCTCTAGTCTCAACTAACACTTCTGAAAGAAGATTCGGGCCTTTTATCAGTAAGAACTGATTTATCTGCAGTCTCACAGATATGGAACATATCAGCAGTATTCTCTTCTCCACTGATTGTTTTACCTATTACATGGGTCTTAGAGAGGAAAAGTCAAATATATATCCAAAATATTTGTACAGTCAGCAAAATGGTGAGGAATATGCTCTGATCTCTTATCCATATAAGTCTATAATTTCTTACCTTCAATACAAAGTCATCATTAGGAAAAAGAAAATGAAAGCACTGCAGAGTAAGAATGGAATCAAGTAGCTTCAAAACGTTGAAAATGCTGCACTTTGACTACTGTGTTCAGTTTTTGGCTTCTCACTACAAGAAAGACATTGAGACCCTGGAGTGTGTCCAAAGAAGGGTAATGAAGCTTGTGAGCGGTCTGGAGCACAGGTTTTACAGGGAATGGCTGAGGAAACTGGGATTGTTCACTCTGGAGAAGAGGAGGCTCAGGGGAGATCTTATTGCTCTCTATAACTACCCAAAGGGAGGTTGTAGTGAGCTGGGAGTCAGCATCTCCTCTCTTGTAACTAGTGATAGGACCAGAGGGAATGGCCTCAAATTGCTCCAGAAGAGGTTCATGTTGGATATTAGGAAAAATTTCTTCTCAGAAAGAAGAGTGTTGCATTGGAACAGGCTGCTCAGGGAGGTGGTGGAGTCACTGTCCCTGGTGGTGTTCAAGAAATGTGTAGATGTGGCATCGAGGGACATGGTTTAGTGGGCATGATGATGATGTGTTGATGGTTGGACTAGATGAGCTTAGTGACCTTTTCCAGCCTCAGTGATTCTATGATTCTATGAAATCTGCTCAATAAGTGCTGATGAAGGAGGCTGGACCCGTATGACTGTGTTGAGACTCCTTTGTCCAGAGGTGCTATGGTCAACAAATTTGTTGACTTTGCTCACTGACTGCCAACCTGGTCTGGAATCCTAGAGAAGAAATGATGGATTTATACTGAAAGCCAAAAATTGCTTCTGCCCATTGCTGTCTTTGCTGGTTTTCTTTCCATAAAGTGACAGTTTTATTTCCATTAGGATTTTACAGCAGGACAATTAGCATGGCAAAGATATTCTGTTCAACTAAGAAAAATGTTTTTTTTTTTTTTGTTTTTGTTTTTGTTTTTGTTTTTTTTTTCAGTGAGTGTAAGTCCAGAATCGGAAGCTGCACTGATATTGTTAAAACTTGATCAGAGCCTGTAAAAATATAGTTGTAGCTACTGAAAAGTAAATGGCCATTTCCTGACTTACATGAAAACTTCTTTCATGTGCTATATACAAATGTTTTAAAGCAGTCATAAATGAGAATCTGAAGCTCTCACTTGCATGGGGGAATTCTCAGCTAGAAAAAAAAAAAACTGGTACATGGAGTACACAACTTAGGAAAAGCTGATGCTGCCAGAGTTCTGTGATCCTTGGCAGAAGCCCTTTGGCTTCTGATGGACCTCCGGATGTTTATAGGCATTCACAGAAATCTGAGGCTTCTTGAAACTCTTGTAAACTCTTGGAACTAGGTTCCAAGAAGATCAGAGGAGAGCAGCAACTGAAAGATATTTTCTTTCAGTCTTAACTCACATTTTTTCCACATCTGTTCTGAGAGGGGTCTAATTCATCTGACATCACACTCAAAAACATTACATCTTCTTTTGAGAAGTTAATTACATGTGTGATCTAGAAAGTTATTTTTTAGTCCGGACCAGGGAGACCTGCTGCAGTGCACTGCAATTGCTCTGATGGCATGCCTCTGTTTTCTTCAGCAGTGGTGGAGAGTGCAGGGATAAATGGTGCTTATCCACCTCTGGTCTTGGCGTATAGTCCCAAGGGGAACAGACTTTGTATCAGGACTGACAAACCGGCTGCTTTCCAAGACTTGGGGTGCCTCATAGCCATAGTACACTATGCTCCGGTAGCTGTTAGTGAATATTTGTTCTGCACTGTTCAGAAAGGCTCTGTTTACCAGGGTCCAAACAACATCTTTGTTATCCTGCTATGACAGGATACCAAACCTGCAAGGACAATTTACTTTGTTTTTGCAAAGGTATTTCTAATGGATTTGATTAGAAGATTGGAGAATGGTGCTCAGCTCTGTTGAACAGATGCAGTTAGTATTCCTAATTCTGAAGAATACTCTCTTCCTGAAGTTTGACACCTGCCTACTATTGAATATCCCCTGACATGCTGGATGAAAAGAACAGTCATTTATCCTATGGATACTTATTTCTCAGAGATGCCCTAGGTAGTACGGCTTCTAGAGATGAAATTCTATACCCGTATTGATTGTAGGGAATATTTTAGTATCTGCAGTCTTTCAGTCATATAAGAACAATAAGTTTTGTCACTACTTAAGGAATGTCAGAGGTACTGGCGTGACTACACCAAAGTACTGCAATTCATGCTTCCAAGGAGCATGTTCACAGATAGTGTAATACACACTATCTACAGCATTAAAATGAATTATAGTTAATGTATTCAAAACTTCACTTTTTTGCCTCATTTTTCACTTAGATTAAAAAAGAATACAATTACACTGTACGTTCACCAAACCAGGCAATTGTGGAACTAGGCAGACTCAAGCTGATACGTTGTCTTGGACATCTACAGTAAAACTGGTGTTTATTACAGGATAAGACAACTACTGCTTATTATGTCTAAAATTCTATTGTTTCCCTGTCATGAAATCAGTTTGTGAAACTTAATGCATTAATTATAGTTATACATTCTCAAAAAAGTGTGTGCTATTTTGCTTGCACAATTCAATTTCCAAACAAAATAAAATAACATTTAACATCTGTACAATGCTTATGTAATTCCTTGATATATTCCTATTTTGGTGTCAGTAATTTAGAGGTGATAAATATATTAAATATATGTATGTGTTCCCAGATTTTTTTCCTACATCTCTTGATTTGCATTAGTCTATGTCATCCTAGTCACAGTAATTACAGCCCTGAGGAATTTCATGATAAAATGTGTTCATTTAAAGACAAAAAGTTGTGTAAGTGGGATTAGATATAAATATTCCCTGTTTACAGGGGAAACAGAATATTCTTATTCCATGAAAAATTGCAATTTTTTATTTTTTTATTTTTTGTATAGTACATTCTGTCTGAACAAAAAAAAGAATAGGTACCGTATAAGGTACAGTTACTTCAGAGCCATATTATGTCATTACTTTTTTGCCTGATGAAGTCAGATTGCATTAGGAGTTTAGGAAGGACTGAAATGGAGATAGGAGTAAAAGGGCATCCTAGGTTGAGTCCCTAGCCATCAAGGCAAGCTATATCATTTAGTCCATCCAAAGATTAACCCATTTCCAGCATAAAATGAGTTAAGTCTCCTGCCCCTGCTGCTTTATGGGAATGTTGTTTTTAGAATTTGACTCATCTCATACTTGGAAACTTGCTTTTAATTTGAAGCTTAATATATTCACGGTTAATTTCTACATGTTTGTTCTCGGGCAAAATTTGCACAAGCTTTACCATAAATAACTCAATTCTTTCCCTACTGCTTTTTGATCCTCCTGCCCAACCTACTGGCAATATATACACTAATAAACAAAACAGAGACAAAGCATGGGCTCAAGTACTGGCATGCAGTGGTCTGTTGTGTTCAATTTTTAGCACTCTGTTTGGCACACTTCCGGTACAGCCATACTGCACTCTCCAAGCCTGAGCTCAGTCAGAGGAACAGTGGAAGCCAGGAACTGCTTCTAACAATTTCCCTGTTCTAGGCAAAGAAGAAAGTTTGTCTGCCTGGATACAAGCCATCCTCTGCCACTTTCCCTAGGGCAAGAGAATGGGTCCAGGCCTAAAGCTGTGGTTTGGATTACCTCTTTTGAGGTAAATGTATAGTATATACCATGTGTAGAATTTGCAAATTATATTTTTAAAAAAACTGTTAAAACAGGTGTTCAGGAAATGTCCAACCACAACACCTGTGCAGTAAAAGTCAACCTTAATTCTGGAATTTCCTCTCTTTTGAGGTTTGGAATCGCAATCAAAGCATTCTATTATTATGAAGAAAAGAGAAAATGCAGAAATTACCTCATGTTGAAGTGTTGCCTTCTTGACTTGAAGGTCCTCTGCTACTGTATCTCACCAAGTGAGATTTGAATGTCAACAAGAGGTTCTGGTACAGCGACAGATCGTCTGCACTCATTATCCCCATGTGTTCCTATAGGGAAACACTGAGTTACATCTTTTCAACTACTGGAGAAGAGAGGATGTGGTGATCAGTCACTGAGTCCAGACCTCTTCGGGAGACCATGAATTTACTTTACTTTAGGTATTCCTTTGAAGATAATGGTTAGAGAGAGGGAAAAGCTGACATTTAATGATTTTTTTCCGTATTTTAAGGGATTCTCTGTGTTTTCAGTACAGCTGCAGAGAGAGGCAATGTTCAAAAGTGGGGATTCCAGTTTGAATGATGAGAAATGTTTGAAATTAGGTTTGAGCAATACTTTTAAATCCTGCAAATTGACTTTTTACTTGACTGTGGGCTTGAATAAGAAAATACAGAATTAAACACATTTGTATTTCAGTTTTGCTGAAATGGCATTACTGACCTGCTTGCAAGCTCTGAGCTCTGTCATGATAAATAACCAAGAAGTGTGAAGATGAAATGTATATTTTTCCCCCACACTGTTTTGGAAATAATCCAAAATGGAGTGCTATGACACATGTAAGTCTGAGTCACTTCTCATTCTGGTTTCATGTGGGGTTAGCCACTAGATTGCTCTCCTGCTGGATGTGAAAAAGGTGCCACCTGTATGGTGAAAAGATGATGTATTTTCCTGTTCTTTCTTCTTAAGATTTTTAAACAGTAATAATTTCCATCTAGTACAGTCAATCTGTTAAGTCACTCACTAATTTTAAAGACTGTTTCTTGAAAGGAAATGTAGTTCAGTTTACTTTCCTTCATGAAGCAATTTGAATTTAAAGTATTATTTTCAGAGGAATTATCAGCCGATAATTCCAAGCTCTGGGGGACTGTGTTTAATGACTTTCACGTTCTTCATCTCACTCTGCGTCTGCAATACTATCTAACTGTCCATGTCAACTGCTTCGGAAGGATGATTTGCCATATCTTCTCTCTTAGTTTCAGGCTTAGTGAATGGGTTATTTCAGAAAGCATTAGGATACTGAACAAGAGAGAGAAAAGGAGAGAAAATTTAATGCAGATGTTTTTATTCTCCACTTTATTCTAGACATATTCAACTTTTTTTAGATTGTCTCTCAACTGTATTGTGATCAATTCCATAAGCTTGATATCTTGAGCAATACAATTACTTTTTTTTCATTCTAAACAAGCTGTCCTTAAATAACATTTAATTCCTTTGTGTGCTTTAATTAATGCAAAATTTACAGAAGAGCACAATATGTTTTTGTGATTCTTTGTCTTATATCTAACGTATTTCTGTTTTTCTGTAAACTAATCACTTAAGCTTTCAAATGCCTTTTTATAGGACAAAAATAGCATTACTTTATCAAAGTTCATTCTCTGCCTCTTATCATAGCTTACCTTGTTAAAATAAACTGGAAGAAGGCATATTTATTCTAAGGGACAGGAGATGAGCTTATGTAGAGATGAGGACCAAATACTTCAGGCCAGTACTGGAAATGATTTGGTTAAATTTGGCAAGAACCAGCTACTAAAAACTGCCACCAACAAATCCCATGGCCCCTAGAGGCATTCTTTCCCCAGGATCTTTGGTGCATTGTTCTCGAATGACCCTTCCTCCTCCTCCTCTCTTAAACTGACAACTGGATGTGTATAGGGAAAGGAGAAGCACATCCTTGCCAACTTCTTGACTCCTGACTTGGCCCTGAAATTAGTTGCTCTTTCCTTGGCAGCACATGATCCTGGAGTTCTGCAGCAGTACACTGCTTCTAGCAACAAGTAGAAAGATTCAAGGTGCCTACTTCATTTCCTGCAGCATGTTTACTTCCTTAAAACATTCATCTTCCATGCAAAATAAAATATTAAATCCAATTCTAGAAGACAGAAATCACAAGTGGGAAAAACTGTTGCTTTCTTCAGTGTTTGAAATAACACTTTTTCAGTAAAAAGAATCTTTGTAAACAAAATAAAGCAAAATTAGCTATGTTTTAAATATTTCAGAGACACTGTTAGCTGTGGAAAAGGCAGATATGATAGCTGGTCCACCATCTACCCTGCAACAATAGAGAAATATTGAGTCATGTAACCCCCATAAGGTTTCTTATTATATGGTGCTAGAGGTGATACTATACGTATATCACTTCTGGATATGTTTGAAGATGAAGAGTTCTGTTAACTCTTGCTTAAGAAAAGGATATTCAATTTTGATCATGTAGGAGAATGAAGAGTCTAGTTTGAGGAAAGAGGTTGTTTTGATATGCCAAGAACTAAGACAAATGTTTCTGTGGAGGTCAAGGAAATAAAAAGGTAAAGTAGAATCAATAAGCTAGTAGCATTCACACAAAAATAGGTAGATATTGGCTGGTCAATAATCTGCTTAATTTGGAAACAAGCAAATTACAACATACGAGGCTGTTATTCTGAAACCATCTTCCAAAAGAAGCAGTGGGAAGAAATCATTCCTAAGTGGAGCTTAATCAGCACACAACAAGGATGTGTAGTGCTTTCAGGAGAGAATAGCAGCTGACAGGAGTGCAAGGCTGAAGCTGTATCTGGACCCATCAGCATGGGGATAATGGAAGGAATCACTTTATCCCAATATGCTGATGAACATAATTTTGCTTTTTACCAACAAGTGAATATCCAGGTATTTCCCTATAGACAGGTATGTGATGCTTCTCTGCTATGATGAGAAAAATCATAGTGGTACATCTCTTCATTGCTGTAAGGATCCATAGGTGTGGTAAGGACTTTATAAATTATATGTTACTGTGCCAAGACTCAGGGAAAAGACCTAATTACATGTTAAAGGTAGGCTAAAAATTGAATAAATTATACTGGAGAGAACCGGGAATGAATTAAAATTGTCTTTTGCAGGAAAATAGCGCTGAAAACAAGTGCTATTTCAAAATGTGTGTGAATATGTCCATACATTTATAATAACAGAAAATGACCCCTTGCCAATGCCATGGCACAAGCTAGATCCTCAGCAGTCTAAAACCCTCTCTCTCTGTTTTTTCCTTTTCTCTGGAGGAGAAATAACATGTTTGATGCTTTGGATCTTTCAGACTCGTATTCACATATCCTCATGCAGCTCTGCCTGTTTCAGTGTCCTGAGTGGTTGGAGGGGGATTAGAAACAGAAGAAGTAAGAATGATGTTGGAAAATGATTCTTTCTCTGACATGGGGAGAAGTGTTATAGGACAGATTTAGTAACAGGTTTCATTTCTGTTAATTTTACAAAACCTGCACTAACTGTAGATCAAGAGGATTGAAAATGCCTGCAGCCAATTTTAAGAAATCTGTTTTCACAATCGTATTTTCCTGAGGTAAGTGGAGTGGTGAAAAAGTTGCAAAATTAATGAGTTCCTTATCGAAATATTCCTTTGAAGGTCTTATTTCAAGCTGTTCAGACTCCATGATGCACTGTATGGTAAAGTAATGGAAATTCTCTGTGTATTCTTGATTTTTCCCATTTGTGTGTTTGTTTTTTTTTTCTTATTCCAAGCACCCAAAAGTAGAATATTATATATTCTATCCTCTGTGTATGTCTGTGTAGTTATTTATAATTACTGTTTCAATGAGTGCCACAGTAATAAATTTTCTCTTTAACCAGCTATTCCAGCAATTTCATTTCACTTGGTGGAAATTGTCTTGATTTATATTCATAGTCACATGATCAGAATTTGACCTTCTGTTTGGCTTTTTGCTATGCTGTATGTACAATAACAACATAATGAACTTGTGCTATTTCAATAGCTGTGCTGACATTAGCAAATGGGCTTGGAACACAGCAGAGATTCTTCTGCAAGATAAGATACCATAAATTTAGCTACTACAGCACTGCAAGTGACCATGCTGAGGTTAGATTTCTAAACAGAATAGCTGCGTTAATCCTATCTCCATTGAATGCACAAAGGAAGAATTCATGGTAATTAGGAAGAGACAAATGGCAGCATTCACTTGTGGAATTCTGGGCCCACATACGCGTCTTGTAACCACTTTAGGTCTTTACGTTTCTTACTTGGCAGAAAAGGAATTATATACAAGGGAAACTTGCATACTGGAAGGAGGCTCCACTCTGTCTCCAGACATAAAGAATATCTACAGGATGAGTAGAAACAGGTTTATAGTAATTATACAGGGAGCTGTAAATAGCCTGGTTGCCTAGTATGTTCCGTCTTCATTTTACATTTTCCTTCTATCTGTATTAAGTGTTCTAATACCTCCTCTAAGGCTGTTACAAGTAAACAACTGAGGCTAGAAAAATGTTTTTCTTTGTCACATGAATATTGCTTTGAGTTTAAAGTAAAAATTGCAAAAAGTGCAGTTTCTTCCTTGTGGCTTCAGTTTCCCAGCAGTCTGCTAAAATACTAGCTGAGCACGAACAACATGAGAGCGCATCAGTTTGCTCCATCGAGGTACTTGCAAAACTGTGAGTGCCCTAAAGCTTTCAGAGTCACCATAGTAGAAATGGAAAGTGAAGGAGAATGATGGGCATGCTGTCTCTGCTTTATAGACACAGCACAGCCTTCTAATGATGCGAAAGAAAAGGAAGCAGGATGGACTTGGCTTTCTGGAATGGTAGTGCCTCATTTTCTGCTGAGGAATGGAAGCTGAACTTAGCTGCTAGCTATTCAAAGGAGACTGGTAGCTCAAGCTCAGGTCTGTGTTTATGCTGAAGAATTGAATTTAGGGTTTTTTTCCTGGATTTCCCTCTTAGAAGTGGGAAATTCCCCCCTCTTTTAAAAATAGTAGGGAATTCTCTACAGAAAACCTGTTCATTAGACCATTAGATTATACTGTATGAATGTTCCAGAATTTAATAAACGGTTCATATACTTGTCTGTTGAAACCACATTTATGTGTCTGATTAATTTTATAGAATGCCTGATTACATATCCCCTTTCATTTAATACATGCAATGCTGCATAAAGACATAAATTGTCCTGAATAACCAATGTACAACAAACTAACCATTAATTTGGTATTTCCTCAAATTCTCAATGCTTCCATTTGCCTCATAAAAATATTTTAACGAAAGGAGAGTTGTATTGGTTTTAGTATTTCATAGACTGGATAATGCATGCCAGAACAGCTGTAATCTCTGCAAGTGCTTTAAAAAGATAACTCAAGCTTTGTTTTACTGGAGGTTCCTTATATAGTGACACTGCATATTCATGTTTCTTAAGGGAGCGGAGATTATAACAATGCTTCACCCAGAAGATAGTTTCCCTCCCTGTGTGTAGAATTACAATATTAATGCAGTGTCTAAGTATCACTCACTAAAAAAAAAAAAAGTAAATACATATTAATTATCACATTGATTTATTAGTGTTTTTGAACAGAATAAAAAGATAAGAGGAAGATAGTTGCCTTAGAAAGAGAATAATCTGGAAACAAATCAAAACCTCTAATTTTATAAGTTTTGAAATAAGCAACATTTTTACTACACCGGATGTTGTGGAATAGAATATGATAACATAATCGCACCAAAAGAGAGAAACTGTTTTGAGTGTTAAACGCAGTTTGAAACATCTGAGCATGGAAGAAATTCAGTGTGTTCTTTGCAAAAGATCAAAAAGTCAGTGCACTGAAAGTCTTGATTGTGTGTTGATACCTGTGTATTTTTTTTTTCTCCTGGTGTAAAAACTGCTTGAATTTTAAGAGACGCAATCTAATAAAAACTGCCATTTTTAAAAATTCAGCTGAGAGCTTACACTGTGGTGGCCTAATTCCCAGTACCCATCCTTTGTGTCTTATGCTTCAGAATATTTATCCAACTGGAAAGCCAAGTTATATGGAGGGTATAGACCATCTTAATTTTGGGCCCTTTTGTTAAACCACTCAGACCGCTATATTTGCAGAGAGGGTACTTGTCTCTGTTCTTTTTAACTGTAGTTAATTAGGAGTGATCTTTACATAAGTATGCCTTTGTTAAAAGTACTCACATAAGCATTTATTGTGTTAGATCCTTGATGTGTGTTTATAAGACATTTCTGATACAGAAATAAGTTAAAAATTTTTATGACTTAACTGTTATCTGTGTGCACTGAAATAGGAAAGTAAAAGTGAAGGAAAACATGTCACTTGTGGCTTAAACCTACAGTACTTGACCTGTTGAGAAGGATCATGTCCTTTCAGAAGCTCCCTTTGAAAAGTAACCACTTGATCATACCAGTTGTCCATACTTAGAAAATAAAGTGTTCTCACATGAATATGCTTTTTAAACTCTGCACTGATTACAGTGCAGGACTGGAAAAGATGGATTCGGAAATCCCCCTAGATCTACATTTGCCTCTTGTGAAGCACTGGGAAAATGATTAAAAGCCTGATTTTAATAGCAAAATTTCATAAGGAGCTATTTATTTTGTTCCTAGTAGGTCTTTCAAGATGTTTTATTCATGAGGAATTTTAAGTTAAATAGCTACTGACATCACTATAAAGTTATTCAGTTAAGGACTAGCAAGAAAAATAAGCAGGATGGGGCTGGTAATACTGATTTTGTTTCCTTAAGTAGTCAAATATATCGTTGATTTGAGCATCCTCTGGATCAGGTCTTAATCAGCTTTTGGATCAGTATTAGCTGCAGGTCTAGAAGGAAAGCTCTGTAATAACACTCTGCTTCTTTTCATCATCATGGCAAGAATCAGTAAAAAAGATTTCATATATAAAATATAACTTCATTAAAAAAGGAATTCTCACAAACCTCCTCTCTGATATTTCAGAAGAAACATTTTGTATGTGCTTTTGATGAAAGTAATTAGTGTCATATTCTGAATTCAGCTGTTGGGAACTCCTGATTTAGTTTTCAAGAACTCCAAGCTACTGACTGACTTCTGTCCAAGGGATACCATTAGGACTGCTAAAAGATAATTCTTTGAGAGAACTATCAAGTCAGAGGCATTAATGATTTTTTTCTAATGACTGTTAAGTTAGAACATATATTAGATTTAATGGAGTAACATCCTGAAGTTATAGTGCTCTTTTCGCTCAGTAGAGAACTTCTACCTGGATGCACACCCAGTCTGGATTTCCATTGCAAACCTAAAGAAAAAGTATGCATTGCCATCACCAAAACTGGACTTTAACTGCCAGTTTTCATTGTCTTGATTTATGGTGCCTAGGAGTTCATCTGCATCTCTTCTTTCAAGATATCTGTCTTTAAAATACTGTAATCTTTTTCTCCTGGAATTTTACAAAACTGCAGCAAGAACCTCAGCCAGTGTAAATTGGCCTCTTGTACTGACAATGATAGAGCTCTGCTAATTTACATTAGCTGATTATTGAGCCTATGTTTATTAACTTTCAAAAAAAAAAAAAAAAAGAAAAGAAAGAAAGAAAGAAAGGGAAGGGCTTTTTCAGGGACCAAAAAATCTGTTCTTGACCTTTAAAATTACTTACATACAAAGGAGACAAGAAATGCCTGTGTTTGTTCTTGATCCCTTACTGCTTTAAAATTTAAACAAGTGCTTTAAAAATAGTTTAGACCAATGTTAAGCACTTTGACAGGATTAATAGCATTCTTCCTTTTCTTTTCTTTTTTTTACTGAGGCATTCTCCAATTTCATTTTAGCCAAGGTTAGACCTGTAAGTGCTAAGCTAACTTTGGTAAGGGAAATAGAGGAAGTTAAATACTGAGCAAGAAATATCAGTGTTTGCCTTATTACTAGCTAAACAAGGCCATGAGTGAAAAACATTAAGACAGCTGACCTGGAGAAAGATGCATCGATTAGTGGTAAGTTTGTATAACTGTGTTAGGCAACCTGAGAAACATAACTGTTCTACAGCCATACTAGCTTTCCCTTCCCATGTTTTCCTTCCATCATTTCCCAGTTTTTCACACAGCTGGGTTTTATCACCTGTCTGTATTCCTTGACATTGGCACTGGTGCGTGTCTGATAATTTTTATTGCCCATTAACACAAACTGAGTTGCATAACATGGAGATTTGGAGCTTTCACTTCATTACCTTGTTCTGCCATTCCGATTGTCCCGCCAGCTTCCAAGTCAACCCTGCCTAGGCAGGATCAGCTGTAGCCTGCATTAATTCTTCCAGAGCTTTATTTCCACAACACAGGCAGACCTCTCCAGGGTAACTTTTGTAGTCCAAGAAACTCTGAATTATTTTGAACAGCAGGTTAAGGAGAACAAGGAACACCCTTCCGGTTGTTTTAGCCATAGGCACCCAAAGCAAATAGGAGAGAAATATAATGGCTCACAAAAAGTGGAGTAATGCTCTAGGCATTGCCCTCCTTTACACAGGACTGAATGACTGTTCCAGCAACAGGCAGACATAGCCCCACTGCTTTCAGGGATGATCTTGCACTTGTATTCTACTCTATCTCCTCTTGCTGATGTGGAGCGCATACAAATAGTGAGGAGCTCTAGTAATGCAAGGAGGGACATGAGGTATGGAAAGCCGGATTGTCATAAGGGCCATAAATCCTCTCCCCTTCATCTCCACTGCAGATGGCTGCATTGCAGCCACACGAGGATTTTCTGCAAGACTTTGTTTCCACCTGCTAGAAGGATGGGGTCTACAGAGTATGTCCATTGCTCTGTGAAGGCAAATTTTAGTTATCTGAAGATGAGGATAGAATTCAGTTTTGCCTGCACAACTGAGCCTCACAACTGAGGTTCTGAGGTAGATTTTTACCAACAGCAATTTTATGTTATGCTCAGACAGATGAAAGGACCACTGCCACTCCTGTGTTGGATGTAGGCTTCATGAGCATAAATGTGTTGATTCAATGCAGTAATTTCCAAACTATCTCCTTGGTCATCCCCACTGAAGGCACATTTTCTTGATTTATAGAGCAGGTTTTGAGTATGGTATTGGTGTTCATCTCTGAAACTAAACCTGAAACTTTTCTCCAGGACCTGACAGATATACACAAAATTTTGTGGGGATCCAAACCACTGACATACTGACATGTCCTTTGAAAAGCTGAGTCCTGATCATAATGGGAGTGTTCAGTTCAAGGCATCATACTAGATCCAGTCTGAAAGAGCACCCCTGAAATACACATAATGTGGATGTAGGGACAGTAGCAACTTTAATCTTCCAGTCTACTTTTACTTGTCAAGTTATGTGTTAATGTAGATGTAGATTTATGTGCCTGAAGAGATATTTAAAGCCTGTTACAACTTTCCATGAAACTAGCTCAGAGCTAGAAGGAGGAAAGGCAAAACAGTCTATGGTAGATTAGTCTATGGGAACACCTGGAGGCTTATATTTTAAAGAGTTGTTTGGTGGGAATGCAAGCTTCATGCCATCATTTTCTGTGAAGCATAAAGCACTCCACAAAACATGCATTTTTAGACACTCTTCCTTCATCGCACAATTGGAACTCTAACTTTGATCAGTTCTTGAACTTGCTAGTGGGCATAAAAAGCTCAGAGGCAGAAACATGTACTTTCTGTGTCTTTTTTATTGGTTGAGCTGACTGATGAAAGTGAAGAAGTCCATGATACAGAGTTTAGAAGACTAGAAGTTCTAAGACAGTATTTTTATTGACTGGATAATTAGGATCTGCTTCTTGTCTTCTGATTCTGACTAGTCAGTTCAGAATAGTTACAGGATTAACCTTCTATCCCTATACAGAAAGAAATAATATTTAATTTCAACTAGTGACATGGTCATAGGCCAGCAAATATTGTTTCTTATAAGTGGATCTTCTGCATAACAACTACGTAGATAATTGAAAATCAAAGAATCATAAGCCTTTTGTAATGTATTTCAATGAAAATAAACTAGCCGTGTTCCTAGAACAGCTGGTCATTTGAGGTAAAGAGATATTATCTTTGTATATGTTTCACAATTTTTATTTGTAAAACGAACATGAATATATGAATGTTATCTATGAACACCTAACAGACTGAAAGAAGGAGAGTTGTATTCCAATAGATTATGTTTTCTGTTTTGAACCTTAGCTGGGCTGATTTATCCAAAGCAATATAATTTTTCAGTTTATGAAGAAGGTGGTGAATTCACTTCTAATATTCTCCATCACTTGACTAGTCATTGAAAAAGTAAAACTCAAGTATAAGTTCCTTACAGATAAGGCATCATTTTAGGTTATGGTGAATATTTTCTTTTACTTTTGAATTCCAGAGATGCTGTTGAAATGCATACATCACACGTAAGAGTGATTTCAGTAACTCCTAGAAATGGATAAACAGTCATTAGGGCCACTCTAACCATATAGGTGAAACTGCTGGAGTAGTACACATTGCACACACTTTCATTCTCAGTAAGAGTTCTAGCTGAGAGCTAAGACAAATTTTCTCTAAGTTTTCAGTTTTTTCTCTATGGATAGAAAGCCTTTAGAGAAATTGCATAATAGAAAAAGAACTATGTAGCATTTAAGTACAACAGCTTAACACTTTATCTAATATTCTTTTGTATAGAAGTGATTTTTATAGGAACTCAGATTTGATAGATTTTGTAAAGGCTTCTTGTTTTCAAAAGAACTTTTAAGCAAGATAATTACTTCTAATTAGCACAGAGAAGGAGAAGTAAATACAAACCTGGGACAAAAATGTTGACATATGTTTTTGAAAAGGTGCTGATTCCTGCATTTTTAAATGTCATTAAACAGCTCAGAAAGGGTAGGGAATAAAAGTGCGGTGTTTGCCTGATTCTGGCAAGATCAGAAACATCTTCATAGAATCATAGAATGCCATGGGTTGAAAAGGACCTCAAAGATCATCAAGTTTCAACCCCCCTGCTGAGTGCAGGGTCGCCAGCCACTAGGCCAGGCTGATCAGAGCCACGTCCAGCCTGGTCTTGAACACCTCCAGGGACGGGGCATCCACAACCCCCCTGGGCAACCTGTTCCAGTGCATCACCACCCTCTGTGTGAAAAAATTCCTCCTAATATCTAACCTACATCTCCCCTGTTTTAGTTTAAAACCATTCCCCCTTGTCCTATCGCTATCTACCCTCACAAACAATCGATCCCCCTCCTGTTTATACGCTCCCTTCAAGTATTGGAAGGCCACAATGAGATCTCTCTGGAGCCTTCTCTTCTCCAAGCTAAACAAGCCCAGTTCCCTCAACCTTTCCTCATAGGAGAGGTGCTCCAGCCCTTAGTCGCCCTCCTCTGAACTCATTCCAAGAGCTCCATGTCTTTCTTGTGCTGGGGGCCCCAGGCCTGGATGCAGTACTCCAGATGGACCCTCAGAAGAGCCGAGTAGAGGGGTATCACCACCTCCCTCTCCCTGCTGGCCACTCCTCTTTTAATGCAGCCCAGAACATAGTTGGCCTTCCGGGCTGCCAGCACACACTGCTGGCTCATGTCCAGCTTCTTGTCCACCAGGATCCCCAAGTCCCTCTCCGCAGGGCTGCTCTCAAGGAGTTCTTCCCCTAGTTTGTATAAATACTTGGGATTGCCCTGCCCCAAGTGCAGCACCCTGCAGTTGGCCTTGTTAAACCTCATTAGGTTCTCATGGGCCCACTTGTCCAGCCTGTCCAGGTCTCTCTGGATGGCTTCCCTTCCTACCAGTGTATCAACTGCACCATTCAGCTTGGTGTCATCTGCAAACTTGCTGAGGGTGCACAATCTTCTATTTCCTAAGCAAGTATTTCACAGTGTTTACATTACTGTATAGTATACATTTATGTATAGGAAGGAAGATTAATTAATTTACAGAATATCTTATCATCCTTCATTTTAAAACAATTTAATAGCTAATTTCATCCATGCCAAGGAGGTATTTAAGGTGCCTTGATAGTAAATCACATAATACTGAATCATATTCATGGACTTGAATTCCACACAAAAAACAGACAAAAAAAAAAAAAAAGACAAAAAAAAACAACCCAGCAATAATTAGGAGTACTGCAGGTACAAACAAGATAAAAACCACTGTATTTTGACTGAGTCTTTGTATCAGACTTTCATCCTCAACCCACCTGTGGACTGCAGTAACTCAACGCAATACTGTCATGCAACTCTGCTGTGTGACATTCCAGTAGAAGCCATACACTTATCCAGAACATCTACTTTCTGCTGTGATGTAGCAAATGTTACCATACGTTCTTCATGACAAATGCGGAGTACTTCATGATCACTACCACAGATTACCTAAATTACATTGTTGTTCTTCCTGAAGGTGGTATGCAGGCAGTGTGTCCTCAAAGGCCTCAGAGACAAATCTGTGAAATAGTTTCTGCCTTTCTGGATGCTCACCAGCCCAGGCTACTTTGTGGAGGTGATTGTTCAAGAGCAACCAAGTGAGATACATTTCACTTACTGTGCCTTATTGGCAGCAAGTCTGATAAGGTTCTCTTTCTGTACAAAATGGCAAAAATCCTGAATGGCAGGATCAGTTTTTGGCTCATACATTTTTCAGTGGTTGTTCATCCTAACTTTTACTCTGCACGGTTTTCTGTAGGATTTTGAGTTACAAAATTCAAACACAGGCAGTCCTCTATTGGCTTTCCACTAATTTCTTGCCACTTTGTCTTTCAGCACTCCTGCTGTTCTTATCCAATTCTCCTCACCTGCTACATCTTAATGTCTTAACAACTATTGTTTTTTGCCCTGTGTGCTTCTCTTGTTCTCTTCTAATTTTTTTCTGATGTGCTTTTTGTCTTGTAGTATTTGTGTGATTATTTTCTGATTCATTTATACCTAATGAAGCAAAATCGCAGAATCACAGAATTATAGGGATTGTTCCTCCTCATTTTTTTGTGTCTAATTGTGCACTTGATAAGTTTTATTTCATTAAATATGTATTTTGCTACTTTACTTTCCTCCTTCCCTAGAGATCAAAGCCACAAAATTCCTGAACTAAATATTATAGTGTAAGCTTTTTTTTGCTCATTATTAGTTGTTTTCATTCCTTCACTTTCTTGCTCTTTTTAGAGTAGCACCCCATCAAAACGGTTTCATACGAATAGTTGTCCGCTTGCATATTCTCATTTCTATTAGCACTACATCAGTCCTGTGACTGGCTGTTAAACTGCCAATTAAACTGCAGCCTTCATTGTTTACTAAAATGATACATATTGAGTTTATGAATTAATTTGTTCTTGATATTGAGTTTCTCAGAAAGTTTTCAGATATGATGCTTGAATCCATATTATTTCTGAGGACTTTCATATTTTTTTCTTTTTGAAAGCATGAATGTAAATCTCAGAAAGGGCAGTTATTCACTGAAGCTTCAAATATAAGGGACATTTGGCTTAATTCAGCTTGCAGATAGTGAGTTGTTACGTGACCTCGACTTTGATCTCGAGTTTCTAACAGCCTATTCTAATGTCAGCATGCATATAAAATGAGATTCGAAGTACTGGATTAGACCAAAGCACAGCTAGCCTAGTAGCCTGTCCCCAGCATTGCCAAAGACTACTGAATTACAAAATAATTTGGGTTGGGAAGTACCTCAGGAGATCTCTAATCCAACCTCCATCTTCTCAGTGGCCTCAAGTATTGGAATACTGCTAATGTGTGCCCTATAAGTCTTCTTTTCTCCAGTCTAATAAATGCAGAGGTAGAGGGAGCCTGCATTATTACTTCCCTGAAATACTATCCTGGCTTCTGTCAATTTTAGGCTCAGTGATTAAATTTCTTTGTCAGGGATGATGATTTTATTATTATTTCTTAATAGCCCTTAATCACTTTCACTTTCATTAACTCTTTAAACATTTTGTGGCAAAAAGTCTTATAGCTCAGCTACATTGTATTTTGTTGGTTTTGACCCAATTGCTAGCTTTGTTTTGTGACTCCTTCTAAAGGAAGAAAGAATGTACAGTCTATTCAGTGGCCTAATGATGTTCTCTGTTTGGTTCTGTATTCCTTTCTTACTATATTTTACACTGCTTACTCTTCTAGAGTTACTCAGTACTGGACATAGAAGCATCTGTTATTATCCCTTGATTCATTCCTGTGGGGTTCTGGTCAGAGTCCATCAGCATTTTTATTTTCTCTTGCTCAGAATTTGCATTGATCTTCACTGAAACTTATCTACCATTTTAACATCCAGTCATAATGTCTCACATTTTCCTTTGGTGCTTAAGTGCTGATGCTAAATTTTTCCTATCTTGAATAATGTAATAGTTGCAGGAAACTGTTGCCTCATTATTTTCTAAAATTTTGAAAAATATCGTCCCAGTACTAGTAGGTGGAGACCTTCTTCCAGGAATCTAATTTACACTTACCCAGTACTTCTTATCTTAACACTGCATTTAATTCATGAAAAAATCTTCTCTCTTTTTCTAAAACCCCACAAGAGCTTTTGATGAAGCACCTTCTTGGATGAAATCCAGGTAGATTGAAGCATCTATTTCTCCCTGAAGAACAAGGTTGTTTTGTTTCTTTCAAAGAATGCCAGGAAGCTTGCAAGCCAAAGCCTCCCTTCCTGATAACTGCCTTGAGCTCTTCTTTGTCCACTGATTCTGTTCTTTATGGGAGTTACAACCAGTTTCTCCAAGGCAGATGATAGGATTTCTACTCTCTAGCTCATTGGGTCTGTCCTGAAACTCATTTTAAAAACTGGCATCACATCATTCCTCTTCCAATCCTCAGGAAACCAGGCATTTCTGACTCAAAGGCTGCACATCACGAATAATATCCAAGCAATTTTTTCTTGAGTTTCACTGTGAATTTTGTCTGTTTCTGACTATTTGTTGCCATTCACTTTATCTGTTTCTTCAATAGCCTCTTCTACCAACACTTAAATGTGAGACAGTTCTTATAATGAATTCCCAGTAAAAATGTTTCTGGACTGAGAACCTTTAAATGTACATCCACAGCGAAGATACCATAGAGGATTTTTATTTATTAATTTGATTATTTATTTTCATCACCCTGTCTTCCCTGAGTGCTCCTTTTATCCTCTGGCTGTCTCCTGGTTCTTTGGTCTCCCTGAGAGACTTCTTCTGTTTAAAAAATGTATTTATTGTTGTTGTTTTGTAAATGTTCCTTAAGTGGTTTTCTGATTTGTCTTACTGCATTTTTATTTTTAATCTGCCAAAGTTTCATCCTCTCTTGTTTCCATATTTGGATACCACTTCAGTGTTTTCAAACATACCTTCTTGCCTTTAGTACTCTCTCTTAGCACTGTTATTTAGCCATACTGGCTTCCTTTTGCTTTTCTCAAATCTTTCATGACAGGAAGCATGCATAGCTTTCGTACCTGCAGTATAGACTCTAAATTGTATTGTTGCTCTTGGCAGTTTAAACTCTTTTGTCACCTTTTTATCATCTTTTAGCTATTCCTTTTGGCTTATTTTAACAAGCTTCATTACTCCTAGCTAATTCTTTCTTTTAGGGTTGAGCACAATAATAATTGCTTTCTTGTGTTTTTGGTTTTATTGTTTTTGCTTTTTTTTTTCTATTGCTGCTGCCAATGTTTTAAAGCATATTGTGGTAACTTTTACAGCATTGTACATCATGATAAAGACAGCTGAGTTGAATTTAAGTAGAACATATATCAAGAGAGTAAAAACACAAGAAAATTCTGTCCAGCTTCTAAAGCATCAGTATTTAGCCTAAAAGCTTTCCTAGAATTCTTCCTTTTTAAAACAAGCTTTCCTTTAAATTCCAGTCTGGAGAAAGGGTAAATGATGTTATGTAGTGAAATCTTCTGCATCACTGTGTCTGTTTAAAACTGTGAGTGAAACATACAGGCAATTATTTAAAAACGTTTTAGTATATCTGGTTAGACTCTGTTACAGAAGCATTCTGCCTATGTCTTGGCACATTCATATGCTAATAAATGTCAGAAGAGAATAAAACAGGCTGCTTGGACCCTAGTGATTCATCTAACCTGGAGAAATCTTCATATGACTGTTCAAAACACAACTATACCTATTTTGTTTCATTGTATTTAAACTGACTAATCATTTTACTTTTTTATAATTAGCAACATATGTTCAAAATACATAAGACAGAGTATACGTTTTCAAATCTATTTATTAGGTCTACCTTTACCCCCTCTTAGTAATTCTTCTCTATAATTCTCTACAATTTTTCTTTATCCCATAATTAAGTTGGTGACATGACATGACAAATTTACTCTAGGATGAACTGTGATATCTGCCATAATAGCACGTTTCACCATTGTCTCTAATTAACTAGAGATATAGTTACATTACTTGTGTTGGCCAACTTTGACTATTTATTAATAAGGGATGCAATTCATTGGTGACTGAACTTAGGAATCAGCTTGTCACACCTGACGTTTCTTAAAGAATTAATAATCTCTGTCATTTTTCTTTAAAATGTAAACTGCAGAGTTTGACATATATATTCCAGATGCATAACACAGAAAAAAATAAATCCATTTAGGTATGTTAATACTCTCCAAGCACTAAAACATTTATTCCTCAGCTAATCATAAGATGACTGCACATTCTTAACATGTCTTCTTCAGCCTAGCTGGAGCACTTACTTAGATAGCAATATATAGCCCCAGAAAGAACCAGGAATAGAATGTTTAGTCTAACTGAAGCTGTTTTAGACATTTCATTCAGAGCACTTCAAGAAGGAGCATAAAGCTGCAGCATCACTTTTAATCTAATCTGTACTGACATTTCCAGAATCCTACCATTTGCCGGTTCTAACTCCATATTCCACCTACAATGGTCTGAATTCTCAAAAAGAGTCAGTTTAGATAGATTGGGAAAAAACAAACAAACAAACAAACAAAAAAACCACTTTATATAGAAAAGAAAAAGGAATTCGTTTCCTGCTCATCTCATTTCACCATGGATTTAGAAAAGAATGGGAACTAGTTGTAAGGACAGAGGAGGAAACAGCAAAAGCAGAAGTTTCTGTAGCTGAATGAGAAGTACGTAGATGTATGTAGACTCTATCATCACCATCAGGTAGATCTTTGTGAAAATGGACTCTAGTAAAAACTTTGAGATTGATTACTATCATTTTTCAAGCACTCTCTTTAATGCCTCTTGCTACAAAGTAAGAGATTCTGAATCAACCAAAAGTTGATGAATAGGAAAAATATTTGATCCCAATGACTTGGGGCAGAAAATTGTATTTTGAAGGGGGAATAAAGGAAGAGCTCTCCTTGCAAAAAGAGGAAGGTGTAAGCAAGATTTTTCAAAAGTACCTTGCCTTCAGTTATGTTTTTTTTGTACATGTTTAAAAAATCAGAATTTTCCCTACTTCCCACATTCTCCCACAGTCTTGCTAGAAATGATTAATTTTCTGAGGCACCACAGTTATTTTAACTTTAACTGCAGTTGGATGAAGACTTTTTTTCAATGAATCTGGGTGAAGGGACTGGCATTACAATGATTTACACTGCATATTATATTTTTAGGAAAGAAAAAACATTTTCTTTCAATGAAATGGCAAGCGATGGGAAAACTGTAAGAAGTTGTGCAATTATCTGATTATTACTAAATCTTCACATTTTTGCCTAGATGGTGAAGTTTCTAGCTGCCAAGTCTTTTTGTGTTACAGTAGGCTAACTCTCTACTTCCCACAGAGACTAACCCACAACTTACTACAGAAAATGGAGACAAAACAGCACCGTATAGTCTGTAAAGGCTGTTAGCTATGATGAGAAGTTCAGCTAGTAAATATTTCCCTTTATATATAATCTTTGTAATTGTGAAACACAATTCTCTGAGTTCTACTTCAATTTATTGCCTATTGAATCTGGACCGCATTGGATCAGAGCCTACTGCAGCTGCAGCTACTTACAGCAGAGTGTTGTTTGAGGGAAGAGCTTACGAAAACTTCCTTCTTACCACTATTCCCTCATGATGGTCAGCTCTTAAGGAGTAATAGTGAATGTTTCCTCTGTTCGTAGTGGAGCTTACTTTTTTGATGAATGGGGCTCCAGCCAAAGAGCACTTAAGTGACTATAGAAAAGAATGTAAGCTGATGATACTTAAAATTGGCTGGTCAGTGTCCACAGCTGAAGTACGGAGCCATTACATAATAAGCCTATGTACTCATCTGCCAATGGTTTGCAGAGTGCATCTGAATTAATGCTGTTTGGGTTTGCTCCTACTCCCAAACATTTTGGATACTTCTTTTGCTCCTCTAGTGTCTTCTTCCCCTCCCTTCTTGCTTTATAATGAAACAGCCTCTTTAGCCTCTTGCTTTATGATTTAAAATTCACACAAGAGACCAGTTTGTTGTCAAGATGTCTATGAGAAACATTTGAAACATTTACATTTTATTAGCTTGATTGCTTCCCCCAAATGCACTGTGATGTTCTGCAACTTTAGTTTGTAATGTGGTGCCAGAAATGAAAGATTTTTAGCCTTCAGCTAGAAGTTCCTTTCTGGTAATTTTTTAATGATTGCAATGTAAGGAGTCTGGAGGTGTTAAATGGAGAAAGTTAATGGGGAGATACATTGGAAATCTAATCTCTTAAAATTATTTGTTTTCATTTCATTTTGTAAGTAGATCAAGACTGACAGATAAAAGAACAAGAGGGGAATGATCTTTATTTTTCAAAATATACAAAAGAACTTTGAATTCTAACAACGAGTATGTTTTTAAAATAATACTATTCAATTACAAGAGGACCAATCCATGTTTTATTTCTTTTGTTTGTGTGTCATTAACTAGTGGTTACATTTCTCATATATTGTTAATACGAATCTACAGAGCATGTAACTTTGTGAAGAGTTTCATGATCTCACTGATCAGACAAGAAAGAAACAGTTTGGCACGCTGCCCTGCCCTGACCTAGCCAGGCATCCTGTGGGAGGGAGCAAGCTTTCCCTTAGCAACCTCCACCCTTCAGCAGGTGGTCAGCACTGTTATGAGTGGACTCTTAAGAAGTTCTTTATTTCTGCTGCTGGGAGCTGTACACATGGCTTCAGAGCTTTAATTAGCCAAGTTTCTGTTGGAGGTGAGGGCAAGTGAAGATCTTCTTTGGGAAGGCATATGGGAGAGGATGTAAATGGCAGGCAGGAGGAATTTGCAAGGCAACATGGTGATTTTGAGGAAACAGCTTGAAAGGGAGGGATCTGCAGTCCTAATGCATGAGGTTTGGGGTGGATGTGGGAGACAGGAACCTGCTATATTGCTTTCTGTTTGATGGTGTCATAGATAAGAGACCCTTCTCTGTTGATATGACATCATAGCATAGATTGAGAGCCTAAAAATTTAATTAATGAGAAATGGAACTTTGAACATAACTAACAAGATGTGGCATTATAAAGTGATTGTTGTGGAAGGTTTGTTATTTTTTTTTCATTAATCTTAATATCTTGTCCTTTAAATTTCAGTACTAGATTTCCCTATGTGATTGCAGAATTACACTAATATTAGTTAAGTTCATTTATACAGTCCATTTAAGATATTGGTAATCATTAATTTTATTATTTTGTGTAACTCAGGGAAATACGGAAGCCTGGAGGCTGCTGTCAGAATGATTTACAATAAGAATTTTTCTGTAAAAATGGCACACTTATGCCATGCATCAGATCTCTGCTTATTTGGAGCATGTTAATTTTACTATCAAGCCCAATTTTAATGTACTCTATCAACTATTGTAGTGCAAAATAATTACCTAGCTAATAAATTCACTGACGGAGAAATGATAAAGTCATCTAATGTGTTAACATTTTCTTGTTTCCTCTGCCCTTTGTGTGGTTGTCCTATGACTGTAAGCACTTCTACACAGGGGCTATGGGTTGGATTACACCCTCGACTGCAGTGCTGTGTGAAGACAACCAAAACAACTCTAAAAAAACTGGCAACAATCTTGGCATTGCACTTAGGATGGTTAACTTTCTGACTTACAAATTACAGTGGTTTGCAATGGGTCTTGTGACTGTGGTTAGCTATGTTCTGATTCTTGTTTACCACTAGATCTTGTATCACCTTAAGTCACTGCCACATACACCGAAAGTCAGGCTAATTTTCTGTGTTTACTCTGGACACTTGGAGAGCTTGCTGAGAGTTAATTAGATCCTAAGAGGACACACACACACACACACACACGTATTTAATATTTGTCGTGTGCAACATGGAAAGAAAATGTAATTCCTGTTCCACTGTGAATTTCTGGAGTCACTTAAACCTCTATATACTATTCAAAGCATTGGGATCTGGATGTGAATTTTATCATTGGAATCTCTAGGTCTAGACTTAAGCCTGATAGATGTATTGAAGTGGATACACTTCCACTAACTTTGAATGGCATTTGTGCCAATGCTACGACACAGGCATGAGAAAGCAGATGAATATGCAAGGCTGGCACAATTATGAGAACGTTTATTATCTTTTAACTGAACACATACATCACAAAAATTTAGAAGCATAATATCTGTTCAACTATTTACAACCATTCACCTTTACAAAATGATTTTGTTAATAGGTAAACAGGTCTTTCTTTTCAGATATGTGCAGACATCTGAGATGCATCTTAACTGTTTCTGTCCTTCATTATCTTTTGGACAGGGTAGACCAAGATTCTTGACGTTATCATTGTAGGGGATTACTTCAGTTCCTTCCTCCTAAGAGAGGAATGACAAAAATAGTATATATAACCTCCAGATACTGGAGGAAGAGGAAGTTACACCTATAGTAGTATGAAGAATAACATAATCATCCTTGGTTTTTCCTGTCTGGAAATGACTTCAGGTATAGAAGATTACAAAAGCACTTCTTACTCTGTGAATCTCTCCTTTCGCCATCTCAGAGACTAAAACACTGAGTGGTTATACCTCTGTTACCATGCTGCTCATATAGAATAGAATCCTAGAATCATTAAGGTTGTAAAAGACCTCTAAGATATTGGTAGCAGAATGAAAGGAAACCTTTACAATGCATACTATGGAATAGACACCAGAGCTGTGCTACAAGAAACTGAACCACTTCATCACGCAGTTTTTATTAACTCTGGCCAAGAGTATAGTAAGCAGATTGTGCAACGTTCTGTTATTATGGTTTCTGTATAAACATATTAAATAGATATTTTTCTTAAGATCTTCATGATACAGGCATTTATTAATAACAAACAGAGAATTTATACAGCTGTTTTGTTAGTGACTTTCAGAAATTCTGATTGTGAGAAACTTGCAAGATTAGCTCTAGTCATTCAAGTTCTAAATATTACCAGTATTAAACTGAGTGAAATTCAAGCCCTGCCAACTCCATTCCAGTCTTTCAGAAGAGATGAATCCCTGGTGAATACATATCTTTCCACCCATTCATTTAAAGCATGGTTTCATTTTTTTAATACTCACTATGTTGATGCCAGGAGCATTCCTGTCTCTTCCTAGTAACATTCTCTGGCACAGGCACTTCTATTTCCTTCTTTCTGGCTTTCTTCTCCTCTATATTTCCTTACAATTGTCTTCCACTCATATTTTTTCTCCTTGGACTCCACAGTTCTTACCAGCCCTTCTTCACTTCCCCAGATGACTTTCCAAACCAGCATCACTTACGAATTAAAAATGTGAATACTTAAGCAATATGTGTGTTTAGATTTCCCCTTGTGTACTTACATTCTCCTGAAAGGTTCTTGGTATCAGCTCTTTAGGATTGCGTAGCCAGTCCCTGTGCTCAGCTGATATCATTGAATCATAGAATGGTTTGGGTTGGAAGGGGCCATAGAGATCATCTTGTTTCAACCCCCCTGCCATTGGAAGGTCACCTACCACTAGACCAGGTTGTTCAAAGCCCCATCCAGCCTAGCCCTTAATCTGGCCTTGAGATCATCTGTCAAAGTGTTTCCCTGTGCTTCTTCTGAGCAGAGTCCAGCTCATTGTGCATTCGTGGATGGCACCACCTGAAGTTAGCCCTGCACACAACAGCACATCCCTATCTTCTTATTCAAGAGTGAAAAAGTCCAGATTTTCTTCCAGGATATAGACCCTTGGGATTTTATTCTCATGTCTTCCTACAGTTCAGGCTCTGCAGAGTGCTCTGGAAGAAGACTCTTAATATTTAAGTAAATTTCAGAACAGTAACTCCAGAGACCACTAATACTTGGTATTTACTGTGATCTAAAATGTCTATAAAAGTAAGAAAAACTTACATGCACACACAAAACAAACAAACAAACAAAAAAAAAACATGACATCACAACCTTAAAAACTTCTAATTCAGTCTTTTCCTTTGATCCCAAAGGTTTGAACTGGGAAAAGAAAAAGCCACAGTAGTACTGATGATAATCTTTGAGTCATTTAATTTTCAATTTTTAACATACTTTACTTTCTTAATCACAGTGGTCTCTGTTGTTCCATTTCTTTTGAAAACTGGATTTAGACATAATGGTTCTTTACATTTTTTTCATTACACTGTGCTTACATTTTCTTACTATATCTTCATCTCAAAATTTGCCTCTTCTCTTAGGGCCATAGTCTCCACTACTATAAATCAACATACATACTCTGTTCTCAGCTAAACTGCACAGATTTATACCAGCTGAGGTTTTGTTTCCTAGCATTTGCACATAAATAATAACTGTGAAAAATAATTTAATAAATAATAATTATTTCTTTAAAAAAAGAAAAACAACAACATTAATTCTTGGATGTCTTCCTCCTTCAAGCACTTAAAAAAAAAAAAAACTGTCATGCTCTGAACACTTTCCAATTTGTCCATATTTTCATTTGTCTGGCATTCTATTCCACAGTAATAGAGAAAATTTTAGTTCCCCACAGTGTGACTTGATTCCTCTCTGCGTGAAGCCTAATTTATGCTAGCATTTTTGCTGCCAAATATTCTACAGTTAATTTGTTGAACAAGGTGTCTTTAAGAGATTTAGCACCTCAACAAATATCCTGTCTCTAGATCTTCATCTCCAAAATGTAACGTAATTACTTGAATTTGAATTGGATTCTGATAGTTCTGAGAAAGCTGTAAAAAATGACAACTAATTTCAGCAAGATTAATAGTAATATAAGATTATATTCAATGTCAGTAAATCTAACAGAGTTTGTTTTTTGTTATACTCAGTCCATGTTTCTGCTCTACTCAGCTCCTTACAGTATTTTCAAGTACTCTGGAGTTCCTGTGTGAGTATTACCTGTGAGCTTTCTATTTTATCTTTTATATGTTTGTGACATTCGAGTAAATGGTATTTGCAGAGAGCATGAAGGACTAAGGAGGCAACATGCAAAGGCTAAAGAACACAGATAAATAAATATATGTATTCTTACATATTTTCAGTGTTGTCTTTAGAATCATAGAATCCTTAGAGTTGGAAGGGACCTTTTTAAAGGCCATCTAGTCCAATTGCCCTGCAATGAACAGGGACACCTCAGCTAGATCAGGTTGCCCAGGGCCTGATCCAGCCTTGCCTTGACAGTCTCCAGGGATGGGGCATCAACCACATCTCTGGGCAAACTGTTCTGTTGCCTCACCATCCTCTCTGAAAAGACTTCTTCCTTGTATCTAGCCTAAATCTAATCTCTTTAAGCTTGAAACCATTTCCCCTTGTTCTGTCACAACAGACTCTGCTAAAGAGTCTTCTTTCCTATCACTCTCTTTTATATATTGAAAGGCCGCTCTCAGGTCACCTCAGAGCCTTCTCTTCTCCAGACTGAACAGCCCCAGCTCCTTCAGCCTGTCCTCATAGGAAAGGTGTTTCACCCTTTAACAGCTTCTGAGTTATCCACTTACTTAAAGATATCATAAGAAATCTTAAGAAAAACATTAAAAGAACCTTTAAAGAATACCTGGCTGTTCTAGGGAGTTCAATTAATTTAAAATAATTCAATATATTAAAGTTGAACTGTAGGAAACAGGAAGATATCTACAATCAAATGTTGCACTTCTGGAAGAGCAGAAGAGATTGTAAGGCATGACTGAATAATTTTCAGGACACTTAATTAGCAGAGAAGAGTGAAAACTGCTTATGAGAAGCAGCGGCTTAGATTTTAATCAATGGAGAACACAGGATAGGCAAAGGAATATTAGAATGGTAGAAAAACCTCTTATGTCTCTGTTTAGAGTAGACTGAACACAGAAGGTTTAAAAAAATTCAAAAGGAAAGGGTATTTCGTGAGTAAACGAGTTGAGAGATGAAGGCCTGAACAAATCTATGTACATTCAAGAAGAAATAAGAACTGTCTTCTCTAATGTAATTGAAGCCACTGTGCAGTAAAAGAATCAGACTTTTTAATAAAGGAGTGTTTTCACTAATAATTTCTTTTTAAAAAATTGCTTAGGAATAATGAAGATGACAAAGTCAGTGCTGAAAATGTATTAAATGAAGAAATAATGAAATGTCTGATGCAAGAGTTCCTGGGAAAATTAATTCTCTTCTCTTGACTGCTTACTATAACTTAACATTCTTTTATATTACAGCCTGTTTTGTTTCTGTAGGTTTTTTTTCTTATCCTACCTGTCAGATAGATGTAAGAATTTCTGGAATCCAGGTGAAGAAAGAAAACAGTTATTTACTTGAGGAAAAAAGGTATTGAAGAGCATGGGTGATTTACGTTGTCGGTCCTGCTGCTCCAGTGGGTATCATAGGGAGCCTGAGAATGAAAAAGGTGTAGCTAGCTGTCCTGTCATCACTGAAATTGGTTACTGGTTAAACTTATCAAAAGGGCAGGTCTTGATGAAAGCAAAAGGAAAGCTTAAAAATTAACAGATTACAGATAGTGTGAGATAAACAGCGAGTAACTGAGGGAGCTTTGGGAAAGAGAATGAAGAAAAGTCTGCAGAGAAGGGAAAAAGGCAAATGACATGATTGTTGACGCTGGCTACAATGTTACAGTTTTTCTTACTGTTAACGCACAAGAATTCTTTCCCCCACTCTCCTTTCTCCACATTCATCCCCAATCTTTGTCTTCAGTCAGCTTTTGGATACTATAACCAAGGATTTCAATCAATGAATTCTGCAAGTAGAAAACCATCTAGCATGCCTCCTACTCAATTTTCTCAAGATGTAGGGGTAAAAATACCAATAGCGTGCATTAGACTGGAAAGGATTCAAGAGTATTTAACATGATCAACCAAATGTAAAGGATAGCAAGCAGCACCAAGGATAGGTAGCTACAGAGTAGCATTGCTGCACAATCTCAGAAGATGAACTGGCTTCTTGACAGGGAGGGACTGCTTACTAGCCATCCTTTACTGGTGTAACTCTTGGTAGATAAGGAATTTGTGGAATGGTTGCACTCAAAGAGTTGTGGTTAACAGCTCAGGGCTCAGGTGGAAACCTCAGAGGTCAGTATTGGAACTGATACAGTGGGATTGAGTGCAACCTCAGCAAGTTTGCAGGGAATACCAAGCTGTATGGTGTAGTTGACACACTGGAGGGAAGGGATGCTGTGCAGAGGGACCCTGACAAGTTTAAGAGGTGGGCCTATGTCAGCTTCATGAAGTTCAACAGTGCCAAATACAAGAAGTTACATCTGTGTCACAGCAATTCCAAGCACAAATACAGGCACAGCAGAGAAAGGATTGAGAGCAACCCTGAGGAAAAGGACTTCGGAGTACTGCAGGATGAAAAACTCAACACAAGCTGACTCCTCATATTCTGGGCTACACTAAAAGGAGCTTGACCAGTAGATTCAGGGAGCTAATTCTCCTGCTCTACTCTGCTCTCATGAGACCCCACCTGCAGTACTGCATTCAGCTCAGGGGCCCCCAGCACAGGAAGGACATAGACCTGTTGGTGTGGTTTCAGAGGAGGGCCATGAGAATTATCTGAATGATCCTGGCTTGTATCAGAAATAGTGTTGCCAGTAGGAGTAGGGAAGTCATTCTCCCTCTGTACTCAGCCCTAGTGAGGCCCCACCTCGAGTACTGTGTCCAGTCTTGGGCCCCTCACTGCAAGAAAGACATTGAGGCCCTGGAGCGTGTGCAGAGGAGGGCGACAAAGCTGGTGAGGGGTCTGGAGCACAGGCCTTATGAGGATCGGCTGAGGGAGCTGGGATTGTTCAGTCTGGAGAAGAGGAGGCTCAGGGGAGACCTCATCGCTCTCTATAACTACCTGAAGGGAGGTTGTAGTGAACTGGGGGTCAGCCTCTTCTCTCTTGTAACTAGTGACAGGACGAGAGGGAATGGCTTCAAGTTGCGCCAGGGGAGATTTAGGCTGGACATTAGGAAATACTACTTTTCTGAAAGAGTGGTCAGACGCTGGAACGGGCTGCCCAGGGAGGTGGTTGAGTCACCGTCCCTGGAGATGTTCAAGAAACGTTTAGATATAGCGTTGGGAGACATGGTTTAGTGGGGTTGTTGGTGGTAGGTGGATGGTTGAACTAGGTGATCTTGTAGGTCTTTTCCAACCTAGCTAATTCTATGATTCTATGATTCTATCATGGCTGGAGCATCTCTGCCATGAAGACTGGTTGGGAGAAATGTGATTGTACAGTCTAGAGAAGAGAAGGGTCCCGTGAGACATTGTAGAAACCTTTCAGTAACTAAAGGGGGCCTAAAAGAAATCTGGAGAGGGGCTCTTTATGGGGGAGAGTGTTGATAAGACAAAAGATAATGGCTTTAAACTACAACAGGGTAGATTTATATTAGATATTAGGAAGAAATTCTTTAGTATGAGAGTGGTGAGGCACCAGAACAGGTTACCCAGAGAAATTGTGGATGGCGGGTGGCAGAACAGGTGCCCAAAGAGCTCTCTTTCTCTGTCAGGATGTTGCTCTCTTTCATCTCTTGCCAGACCTGTTCAATGCTTTGTTTAGTTGGTGCCCTTGAAGCAAAGCTTATGAGGCATCTGCTTTTCCATCTTCTAATATCTTTTTGTCCCAGTACAAGAGCATTTACTTCAATATACTCACAGAAAATTCTTTGCAAGGGTTACATACATCTGTGCTGTCCTACTTAACGCAAACTCATTCTTGAGGAGAAATCTTTAAGGGAAGCCTCCATCTGGGTCTGTGCTCATCCTGAGCTGCAGATGGTGAGTAAGATCCATCCTCAGTGTTCTCAGCCTTTCCTCATGATATGTCTTACCACAGAGTGGATTGAGAGAGATCAGAATTAAGATTTTAGCAAGTTGTTAGTAAAAGGGGGAGGTATGCTGGGTTGTTATCTGGGGCTTGGTTCTTCAATTTTCTAAGGGAGCAACGATATTCCCTACTTTGTAGTTCCACAACAGATAGATCATAGTCCTTATTCTCTCCCAGCAATCCAGTGGCAGTGCACAAGGATTAAAGAGCAGCCAGCCAAGAAGCAGGAAAATTTGTTAAATGTTAGAAACATAAGCTGGAGCAACCAACTAGTAAATGTAAGAATTTGCCATTGGCTGTTGCCCAAATTATGTTAGAAGACTATACGTCACAAGTTTTTAAGAATGGGTGGTTCAGCCAGGGATAGGTGGACTATTAGACTATACTTGAAGACTTCTTGTTCTCTGATTTCTGTTGTCACACTCTGAATACAAAGTATGCAGTAAAAATTAAAAAAAAAAAAAAAAAGTTTTTCTCTTAGCATTGGCTTATTTACATGGCACCAAAAATGACTAGCAGGGAGCAGCTGAACACTGATTCCTTCCAGAAAGACCATATCCTTGAATGAGAGCAACATGAAAAGAAGGAAAAAGATAACAGAATCATTTTGTAGCTAAACAAAGGGCAGAAAAGCCATTGGAGGAGCAGTTACTATTTGCTATCAATAATGACCTAGAGGAAAATATGAAACAAGTTCTGAGTTTTGTTTACATAAGCAAAGCTGACTGTCATATTCAAGATTATTAAATAAGCAAAAGCTTTAAAGTATGTACTACCAACACCCTTTTAAACAAGTTCTTGCAGAACCTTCAACAAAGAAGTCAATAAGCCTGCATAAGCCTCTGGACATCTGCAATTAGCTAAACTGATGAAGATGAAATAACTAATGAGGGATAAAACATTGCAAGTATTTTTATGTGTTTGAAAATGGACTCAGTGTTTATTTAGCATATACTTTTGATGCTAGACTATTACTGTTATCATATATCTAACATTTACCCAAGAAGAAATATGAAAACACAACAGCATTTATTAGCATCTGTATGTAGTAAATGTATGTAGTAAATGAATGTGTTGTCTGCTACTCTGCCAAGGAATATTATCACAATGGAATGTAGAAGGTTCTCCTTCTGCTAGAAATAGATTAAATCAGAACACTCCAAATATGAACACTGAAAAAGACACTAGGACAGAAAGACCTTGAAATCCCTATACATGCTTCTGCTTTCTCATGTTACACTTAGCAATGCAGAGCAATGCTGTGGAGCACCATTCGCTCTATCTTCCACAGTACATCTGCACTATAGAATTCTCCTCAGAGCACGGACTACGATGCCTGGCCCCTTCATGACTGGATTCAGTTAAGGATCTAAGATAGGGCATCTAAGATAAGGCTTCCACACATATTCTCCTCATTTGCTTGACGGACCACCCAGTGATCTACTCTCCAAATTTAGACATCAGGCCTAGATATTTGAAGGTCAGCAATGTAAATATCTTCATTATAAGCTGCTCTACAAAGAAGGAATATATAATGCCTACAATACTAGGTTTCTATAATATTTGTGAATGAGTATACATAAATTATAATTCTTCTATATTTGATTCAAAATGTTTTCAATGAGTTTGTAGTTAAAATGACTATCTAGTAATGAGAACTGGCATTGTCCTGTAATAAGGAATTTCTTAAGTGTCAAGACCTAGCCCATACTTTAAAGGTGAGTCCAAACCAAATTTGGTATGTGACTGAGTCTAGAAAATATTCTACTCTACTACAAAAGATGAGGAACAGAATCATAGAATAATAGAATGATCAGGATTGGAAGGGACCTTAAAGATCATCCAGTTCCTACATCTCTGCCATGGGCGGGTACAAATCCCAAAGTCTCATCCAACTTCACCTTGAACACTGCGAAGGATGGCGTACTCCCTGACAAGAAGCACCTCATCATCTTTCTGGTACACACCATGGAAGTACTAGAAAGTTGCTGTTAGGTCTCCCCAGAGCCTTCTCTTCTCTAGGTTGAACAACTCCCACTTTCTCAGTCTGTCTTTGTAGGAGAGGTGCTCTAGCCTTCTGATCATCTTTATGACATTTCTCTGGACCCACTCAAACAGTTCTTGGATATAGAGGTGGATGCAGAACTCCAGGTACTGCACAAAGGTGGAGCAGGATAATTACATTCTTCAGCCTGCTGGCCACACTTCTTTTGATGCAGTCCAGAATATGGTTGGCTTTCTGGGCTGCAAGTACATACTGACAGCCTATGTTGAATTCTTCATCCATCAGTATTCCAAAGTCCTTCTCCTCAGGGTTGCTCTCAATCCATTTATCTGCTGTGCCTGTATTTGTGCTTGGGATTGTTCTGACAGGTGCAGCACCTTGCATTTGGCTTTGCTGAACTTCATGAGGTTGACAGGGTCCACTTCTCTTTGGATGGCATCCCTTCCCTTCAGTGTGCTGACCACACCACACAGCTTGATGTTGCCTGCAAACTTGCTGAGGTTCCTGTGACCGACAAAGGTGTTAAATGATACTGATAGGATGCACAGAGTAGAATGAGGCAAGGTTTGCCCGTCTTGAAATACAGTTTTCTTGAAAAGCCTTTTAGGCTGATCAGCACCTTCTCCCTGTCTTTTCTCATACAGAATCACTTTCTCTGTTTAAGTGATTTGATCTAACAGAGGAACAGCAGATGTTCAGCAAATTACATTTTCTATTGATAATTTGATTATAAAGGGAAACAGGAAATATATTTGCTTGTTTAAAAGGAAAACACAGATTCAGCCTCCTCCCCATCTTTGTGGTTAAATATCACAGATTAGAATTCTTCCCTCACAGAAAAAAAACCCCTAAAAATATACATTCTATCTTTTCACTGATTTTCTTTTACACTTGGACAGTTGCATGCTATATATTTAAGAACCTTAAAAAAAAGTCCAGAAAATAAAATACTAATATTAATATTTAAATGATTTATTATAGATTTTGGCATACAATGAAATGAAAAGAATTGCATTATGAATCTGGAAATCAGCTTCTTATTATTTTCATAAAATAAGATTTCCCATTCATTTTGATGGTTTCCTCTCACTAAATGCTTATCCCTGTGTTTTGGTTCTACTAGTTGGAGAAAATAAAATACCTAGTCAATTTTGAAATACTTCAGTGACTGCTAGACTCCCATCTCTATAGAAAATTATGTTTCTGCATAGTTCCAATGGAAATCCATTAGCAAGCTTATACCTACGATTGTCTCATATCTGCAGAGGCTCTAGACTGTACTGCATTCATGAAGGAATATTAATTAAATGTAAATTTAAAATGTAAAAGGGTTACAGAAATTGTGACACAAGTGAATGTAAAAAAGTATTAGGCAATGACTTTTGGAAGATGATCATTTTGATCTTTTAAAAAAACTACTGACACTAATAACAGACAATACTATTAATATTTAAAAGTAAACCTAGAGTCTTCACTGTAGTCTTAGATGTATAAGAATTTGAGAAAGTATAGAAGCAATAAGTGTATGCTCTAATATCAGGAAACTGTGCTATACTAAGTTCAAGTAAAGACCTGATAAGACTTCTGTCACTTGGAATAGAATGGCTTAGTCTATGCCTATTACAGAAACTTGAAGTAGTATATTTTGTAAGAATGAATAAGGATTTTGTTTTTCAGTGATACTGTAATGAACTATTAAAAATTATTCCAGCTTTTAAATAGATTTTGTCACCAAACTGAATGCCTTTATATTATGACACATGTAATGGAGTGACTAGATTCTGTTCTGCAGCCTGTATTATGCAGGAGGTAGGACTCATTGATCCCGTAAGGCTTTATCACTGTAGGAAATGTATAATGATCTTAAGAATTTGTAGCTAAACACTGCGGGTTTCTTTGTGTCTCAATCATTTCCATATGACGCAACGGTCATATCATTAAGAGAATATCATTCTTTCAAAAAGTAGACATGAATTCATCCAGCATGCTTGTGTTTTTTTTCTGCATGATCTCTCTTCTCTACTGTGAAAGGTGTCTTTGATACTTAAATTCTAAAAGTACAGCTAGGCTTTTCTTTTGTGTGTGTGTATATGTTTTGCAAGTTAAGCAAGTTAAGCCATGTACTAATTGATAGAAAGGTTTATGGTTTTTCTGCAGAAACTACACATTCTTACTCTGTGGAAACATGAGAGAGCATATCCTTCTTCAGGAGAGGAGTAACCTCCCTAACATTTACCAGCATGTGCCTCAGGGTAAGAACACTGCATATGAGTTGTTCCTGAAAAGAAATTGGTGGCAAAGATTCAAACATTGGTGTACCGTGGAATAACTTGTTTGTCTGCTCATGTCTTTAATTTTCTAATCTCAGGAATGTTCTCTAATGCATTTGTTCACAAGCAGTATGATGGCTACTGCCATTTCTCTCATTTGGTAAAATGAGAGAAGATTTAGTATATTTTCATAAGTCCGTATCATCCGAGGACCACAAGATTTTTGTAAAACAAAAACAAACCAACTTTTTCCTTACTCCCATGTAAACCTCATAAAATCAGTACAAATAAGGTGTGAAAGATTTGCTCTTTAATTTTCTGTTCCTTCTACAGTGCTTTTAGCAAACAGAAGAATCTTTTCTATTTATGAATTTGAAATTTGTGCTATTATTTTGCAGTTTCATTACTGTGCAACTAATAATCAGCTATTTGCCTTGAAATCAGGAATGTATATATTTCCATGGTTTTATTATTATTACTGTTTCTTTAAAAAATATCTCCTCTTCAGGCACTTGTACTACTCCTATAGAATTTTTTTTTGTCTGCCTAATTAAGTCCTTTTGATCTCCAATTTTTCAAGCTGGGGTATCTTAAAACCTTCTGTTACTTCTAGGCAATTACCTTCAGGCTTTTTTCCCTTTTAACAGCCTTATGTACTGCAGATTCAGGATGTTAAGTAAATCTTTATTTTAAAAGGATGGTTGATATTTGCTCACAACTGTGCATTTAGGTATCATTAAGACCTTCACTGAAGTTTTTTACATAATTCATTTCAATATTTTCTGTTAGTTAATGTCCAGGAGATATTCTTTCCAGTACTGTCTGCTATAGAATTTTTATCTATAAATCATGACCCCTAATGTAACTTCCCTTGCACAGAAGACATAGCATAGGGGTTTTAGGCACTTAAGTAGATAACAATTTAAAAAGCATAATTTTCTAAAAGCGATTTTAAAATACCACACTGATTGAGAATTTTCAGTACAGTATAATGGTACTGTTGTTATTCCTAGTTCCATTGGAACATCAGAGTAATGATTTTCCAAAGAAAAGAAACAGTCGGTTAGTCAAGGTCATCCAGCCTAGCTTCTCTCTTTAAGAACTAAATAGTCTCTTCGACTCTTCTGGACTGTTTTAGAATTATTATTATTTAAAATGATTTCTAGTAATGAAGTCTAAAATAAATATTGTCTGATTTTACTTAATTTTTAAATTTACTTCTATGGCATTTAGTTAACAATTCTGTTTTCAAATGTAAGACTTTTATTTTTAATTATTTAAATGCATAAAAGGATATGAGTTTCTTTTATGACGTCAGTATACAATTGGTTTATACCTAAATGCAAATAGTCTAAAACTTACTGATGGCACTGCTGTGTAAGCAATACTTTTTCTGGTGCAGCAACTGGAAATAAACTGACCTTTAGATAACTGACCAGTTATCTAAATACAGTGGCTGAATAGACAAGGTGTCCTGTTTAAGAGCCTCAGTTTGGAATTTCATATGCCAAATCTGTCTCCCATTATAAAGTTTCTAAAGCTATTTCCACTAAATCTGTTACTTCTTGTCAGTAGAGAATAAATATCTGGATTGAGGAAAGAACTGAAGAAAAATTACTGTTTTATTTGGAGATAGTTTGTCACTTTAAAGATGGCGTACTAGTTCTAGCTTTGCTGAGAAATCAGAAAGGGAGCTGAAAGCACTTCCAAAAAGATTGAGCTGCTTAGGCCTAATGAGGTATCTGTGGGAAAGGCACTGGTGCCATAGAATGGTCCAACATCCTGTCCCATCCAGGAAAACAACTAGCTTTCAGCCCAATCTTCAAGGGAATAGCAGATAGTTCCTCTTATCAGTCAGTCCTCATCAACTCATTCATTTCCTGGAGGGACAGGAAAAGCACTACCAACTGCCAAAACGTTGAGGGCATCCTGGAGAGAAAATTAGCTCTCCAGGGTAAACATGCAAAATCACAGACTGCTTCAACCAAATTATGAGTGCAGACTGGCAAAGTAATGAACAGTTGCCTATGATTATGGATAGCAAGGTAATCCATTTTGTAGCACAAGGAATTCTCACCCAACATCTTCATTACATTTTAGCTTTAGTAGCATTTTAAATTCAAAATTTATTCAACTATTTTCATTTTTCATTTTGATCAAAGGAGATTAAAATATTTCTCTTAGCCAATAGCCCTGTGTCTGTATTCCCACGCATACTAGAAGCATAGTCTTTACATTCTCATGGAGGAATGCCTCTTTTTGTGTTCTTATTTACCTCGGACTCCATGTCTTGCATTGCATTTCACAAACTGCTTTAGAAAGCATTTTTCAAACTTTTGTCTTTTAATTATTTTCTGTTGAGTAGTAATAATTCTTGTCCCATCTACTCCAATGGGTATCCCATTTTCAAAATTACTTTAAGCACCCACTGTTAACAACTGCAACCATCAACTGATACAACTGTGTATTTACACAACTGTGAAATGAATACAAATAAAAACATGAGAGGTAGTGAATGCCTTCTGAAAATTTAGTAGAGAAGATAGTGCACCTACCTAGGTGGATTTTTGAAATGTGTTTAGGTAGACAAATAATTAAATTACTTGCATAACTTAATAATAATAAATAATAATTCCGTACATATAAATATAATGTGATATGCCAGAGGTAACTTGAAAGGAAATTCTCTTTACTTCAGCACCAAGAACTTCATCAAAGAATTTTTGGATTGTTGTGGCATTGTTACCAGTTTATATGTTAACTTGTTCTAGCTCACAAAAGAAAGGCTGTATTATGTCCATTTTTACCTGATAAGGAAAATTGAGTGGCATCTGAGTCTAATATATAGCAAGAGAAAACAGAAATGTGATAGGAGCTGTATAGGCAGAGAACTTAAAAACCTGTTCTAAATGATGTACTTCATTTCCAATTTGACCCCATCTAAGACAGGATAACTAGAAGCATTACTAAAATGTTATAAAGAACTGGAGAAAGAAGAAGGAAAAAAATGTTTTTAAATTGAAGCACTTCATCTTGGATTTTAACAATAAAATCAGATCAACTAGAAATGAAAAGTTTCAGTACTTTGCCAAAATCCCTCTTCTCATTTTCCTTTCTAGTTCAACCTAAACACACCCTTGAATTCCCCTTTATTGTTCTGTGGTCTCCGTTCTATCAACATTAATGGTGAATTCTCCTTTAATGTTTAATGTTTGCATACTCAATTTAAGAGTAATATAGTCAAAGCTAGATACTTACATTTCTTTCTAAGCCTTTTTGCATTTATTTTTCTCCCTCTATGTTGTCAACACTACTGTTTCTGGAGTCAAAAATACCCTTTGTTAAGATACTATCTTAATCTTTACTGTAGAAGTAGGTATACAAACTGTATAGAAATGTTACCAACTTCTTCAGTAGTCTATTTCCAGCATCTAAATGTACTGGTCTGACTAACTGCATAACTCTTATTTTGATCATTACATACTGTTGTCATCACTGCAGTTCCCTCTTGACCTTACATAAAAATCCATTCAAAATACCATTAATGTTTTTTTCAAACCATTTGTCATTTATCATCTCACCATTTTTACATCATCAGGAATAATCTTATCATTCTTCTTTTGAACACTCTCCAAAATGAAGATCCTTATTATTTAATAATAAACCTAACATCTTACCAGGTTGCCCAGCCATATTACTCTGTTAATGGTCTTAATCTGACTCTGTTATGCACTTCTTCCAGTTTCCCTATGCTTTCTTTAATGCTCCCTATAATCGAATACCTCCGTAACATTTCTTATAAAGTTACGTTGCCATGCATCCTGCCAAAGGTTATCCTCTTCACTAATGTTATATGTTTGGTAGTATCTTAAAAAAATATGATTACAGATCTGTCAAACCAAGAACACATATAAAAATTTCAGTATTATTAGGCTTTTTATTGAGAATGAGTTTGGACAGAAGTCTACTTTTGTTAAAAAAACAAAAATGAAAATAATTTGTTTTTCCCTGAAATATGCAGCTTTTCATCAAGCAGCTTGACATTCTATCAAGTCACCTACATTTAAGTATTTTAGAATTTGAATGTCTTTCCATGAGTAAGTAGTAACTGTCTATATTGAATAAGTTACAGAAGGCTCCCCAGGTTGGACACAAATTGCAGATATTTTGGCCAGAGTCTATTTGTGTTCTTTTTCCCATTTCACCATTGGACACTGGGCCACTGCCTTCAGAAGAAGATCCCTGCCCTCCTAATCTTGTTGATCTTTGGAGACTGTTGTCAGTTTTTAAGAATAATCTACAGATTAAGATAGGTAAGAAATATGGTACCTTGTTTTGGAAGTTGATTTAGGCAGTGTGAAGTAGTATGTCACAAGTGAAATGAGATCAGATCAGAAATCATAAGCTACAGGGGCTGAGATCAAAAACACCCTAGGGGACTCTAACCTGAGATCAAAGAAGTGTTTCAAACCACTGAGGAAACTGAGACAAGGGAAAGCATGTAGGTGTTTTATCTGGATTCGTATACTTAGCCTAATATAGAAGGTGTGGATATTCGGTCTTTATAGAGTCTGTATGGTTGATTGCTGTAGCTTTCATTTGCCCTGAAGAGGTGAAACCTCTTGGGTTTTCTTTTCTTTCTCTTTCTTTTACTTATGGGCAGTCAATCCCAGTCATTGCAGCACCATGAGATTTAATGTTCTTTCTTCTTTGAAGAGTAACTGTGAAGGCTGCTTTTCAAAATACCCTATTGTGGTGATGAAAACAAGGAGTCCTCAGATCTAATACTGTGGAAAGGATTTAAAATTTCAGTGTGGCAGAAACTAAACAGAGCAATCATTTTCAAATGTTAGTATCAAAACCTATCTTTCTTCATGTATATGCGGTATTGCTTTCTACATAGATACTGACCTAGGTGGCTGATACCCTGAGTGTTATCGCTATGCTTTTTCTGAAAAAAAGTCCCAAACCACCAAACCTGAACATATTGACGGACAACCTTACTGCTCTGACACATTTCTGAAGTAATATTCCCAAAAGGTGCACGAATGATTAAATGCTTTAATTTCTTCTTTTCAAAGTGAATTGAATGATATTATTTATAACTCATTAAAGAAAATAAGCAGATATAGCTTGTAATCATTTTCTTTGTCTATTTGTAGGAACTATTTACTAGCCTCCAGGAATTTCAACACTCCTTTTAGCAGATAGGTATGAAAAAGTAAGGAACTTGTCAGAACTGGTAACGTGAGGATGAAATTCCCTAAATCTGCTTTAACGTGTGCATCCACCTTTTGCTTGATAGTGCTTTTCTATGATTTAGACAGAGGTTTATAATGTCATTAGGCTCTAGCTGGCAAAAATTTGAGTTCTTATCCAGCAGACATGATCTCCTAGGTTCTATCCAGGACTGAATTATTGTAATGTTCTGTTCAAACAAGTTCTGTGTATATTTCCAGATGTCAATTCATATATCATTGAAATATTATAAGACGTGGATAATGTGCATTTCCAAACCGTCAGGCAGAAGGACATGTACATAATCTCTGCGCCTTATAGTATGGGCCAGCTAGAAGAACCAGCTGATATAAACATTTCACAAGCATGTTGCAAGTTTTGGAACACATAATTAGAAAGGAATAAGAGGCTCCTCTTGCACTGCAATATCAGCATGAATTTCTGGAAAAAATATTAATTTTCTTCAGTACTGTTCTAATTGCTTCCTCAACATTTTTCACGGCGTTGCTGGAAAACTATCTAAAATCAACAGCATTATGCTGACTTCTGTCTACAAATAATTCAGATAGCGTTTTGTAAGTGATTTCACTGAGAAGAGTTTATCTGAATATGTCTAATAATGCACTTATAACAGTATAATTGTACAAATAAACTTACATGTCTATTTTAAATGACCATTTGCAATTCATAGAATTTAATTTTGGAAGTGTATGATAGCATTGCATTTTTAAAAGAATTTTTTTTAACGAAGTCCTGGAAAGAGCCGGAAACTCTTCAAATATTTCAGAAGACCGCTTCTTCATGATTTGAAAATGTTTTGTTAGCTACTAAGTTTGCCACAATGCAGCTAAGCTGTGCACATTTTCCTAAAATTTGCTCTTTCATTTTGGTTTAATATGAAAATTTATAGTAGATATTAATTCTATTTTCACAGACTCTGTAACTCCTTCCTATTTCTTTATGTCCTATGGAATATTGTAAATGCGTGTAAATGTGTTGCTTATTGGAAATTCCAAACCAACAGAAATATATATAATTAATAATAAAGTTTATTATACCTAAAAAAAAAAGACTGGAACTGTTTTCACAACACTTATTTAACTGCAGCCAGAAATGTTTCTAGTATCCTAAAATTACAGCTGCATGTCCAAAAGAATGCAAAATCCTATAGAAGCATATATGAAAGAGTTGTTATTTTTGAATGATTTAATTCTCACCATTAATTACATTAAGTACTTTCAGTAAATCACTTTTGGAACTTATACTGAATAGATGATGGCATGATGTTTAAAAGATATTCTGCAAGAAATTAACCACTTCACACATCTAGAGCAAGCTTCTGGACTAAGATCAGAAGTAACATAAGGAAGATCACAGGTTTCCATAGTTTAACTATGTACAGATGTTTATATTCTAATAACAGATCCAGATCACTCGTGATGTTCTCTATAAAAATCTCTACAAGTACACCATTCTCATATATAAAGTACTACTGAATGCACTTGCCCATGAATTTAATATCTTTGAATGTACTACAGACAACTGAAACCAGCTGTTGAACATAAAAAGATATCTGAATTACTCATTGTCTGAATTCCCAAGAAATTTAACCATCATTATTACTACTTGTTCAGGAGAAGGTATTAGTGCACAAGTATCTTGTAGATTTGAGACTTTCTAAAATACTTGCACACGATTTTACAAATAATAATAATAATAATAAAATAGTAAACAGTAGAAGTTGAACCTTTAAATACTTTACCTGATTTGACAGGTTGCTATTGCAAAGTATTTGTAGTGTGTGAATGGCTGGATATTCAGAACGAGATGGCATTTCAAATTTACAGATTGCTAGTGTGTTAATCTATAATTTCCTATTGTAGATAGCATAAAATATAGCAAGTGACACTGCTGATTACTGAATTTTCAGTTTTATGCTCATGGAAGTACATCACATGAATTAGGATGTTTTCTTTCTGAAGTTTTAAAGGGAATCTGCAAGATTGTTTGCACATACAAATTTCAGTCAGCAAAAAAATGCTAAGAAATTACTTGTAGTGTTGATCATTAAAATCTCTTTATTTCATACTGATTTTTAAAATATATTTTTCTAGATTACAATGTTAGATTTGTATTATAAATCTATGTTTATAACTATAGACGTAACTTTTGGTTTTTTAATGATTCTCTTGCTATGAAAACATTGTTCATAGATTGATATCATCATTACAAATTTCTTCTATATGTACTGAAATAATAAAACATGAGCCCAAAATGTGGTATAAGCTTGTGTATTTAACGTATGGTTTTGATTACTTGACTATCAACTGAAATGGAGATGCACCTTTCTATGTTTGCTCTTTAATCAACTTCTGTTACTTTCCTCTCTTATTATTTTCTACTTTAGTTAAACCTACTTATTACTTGTTCCTTCTGGTTTTGTTTTTATTATTATTATTTTATTCAAGTGTATTCTCTTGAATGGAGCAGCTTCTCAGCTACAGTTTCTTTTCCTGTTCCTAAACTGTCTTCTAAAATCTCACTTATTATACTGAGAAATCAGGAAGCATCAGATCAAGATAGCTAATCCAAACTTAATTTATCCTCCCTAGCTACCCTATGAACATGAATCACATGACAGAGTCTTTAATTTGAAGTTAAAATGGCTTTTTTTCCCCCATATTTTCCTGCCTCCTTCAGTGTATAGGATGGCTGATTTCTTTAAAAGTGGCCAGCTGGTATTTTTTTCTGCATGTGCTTCATTGTAGTAAGTGGGATTATTTCTAGACTTACTTCTGTAAAAGAACTTAAGATTCTAAAACTTAATTTATGGAGGTGCCTATGCCTGACACTCTAGAAATCTCCCTCGGGTGCTAAAAAATCCTGGAACACCAAAATCCTACCTCAGGGAACTCTACCAAAAATAGTGGTTTTCAGGCTTCCTGAAGGAATTAATCTTCTCTTCTGTAGAGCACACTTGGCATATGTTTGCTTCAAGAGACACAAGCTCACTCTGCTCATGTTCCAAAGGAAGTAAAACAAAGAGTCTCCATAACAAACAACAGCAGCAAATCTGATCAGTCCTATTGCAAGGTAGTTTGTTACCCAAGCTCACTATCTTTTTCACATGGTCACATGGACCTTAGGTCACTCAAGGCAATTCAAGCTGTGTTTGCATTTGCTGAGTAACAAGATAACTTTTGAATGCCAGCATTATAACATGGAAGTACAAGCTCTGCTGCAGGGATCGGGCAATTCAAGTCAGCCTGGTTTAGTGTCCAAGGGTTCATTTCCTTCTGATTTGAAAATTTAATTCTTATGCTCTCACCCTAATTAGAGAGGTAGATGTGATCCTTTCCAATATGAATTATCTGACTATCTATTCCCTGCTAGTAGTTCTAATCCTGCAGAAGAGGAAAGATTTGGAGTACACACTTTAGCTTCAGGTTTTCTGAAAGCCTCTCCTTGTTGAGTGTACTTTTTACAGACACCAGTCTGGAAAGACCAGTTTTCCTTGTGCATTGTCTGGAGACACTAAACACAAATGGACTGGCATCACAAAGGATATCCTCACTGCAACTAAAGTGTCACATATAGGAAGAAATTTATAGTGAGACAGATCTTCCTAAAACTCCCTTCCAGTGATACACAAACAACATTTCTTGATCTGTTTATTTCTTAGAGTATGCATATTTTTCTCATATATCTAACCAGTAAATTTTGAGACTTGATCAAGAAATAAAAAATAAAATAATAATTTCATTTGAATTATTTGTGACCCACAAGAAGAAAACCACAATTTTCAGTGAAAGTAGACCTAAAGTTTTACACCTTTAGTTAATGCAAATATTTGAGTCTTTTATACCTTCATATTATGTTTTATAATTGAGAAGATCACTGATCTTATGCTTTATGAAACTCATTTTCTAAAATGGTATCTAAAGAAAAAAACTATATTAACTGAGAAGAAATATGAAGAGTAAGATACTATCATCATACTGGAACATGTTATGCTCACTTAACACAGGATTCTTATTTCAAAAGACAATTGGTGTCTTTTAAATAATTTCAGAAGAAAAAACATAGCAACCCTCCCAGAAACTTTCTGCAAGTGAACTTTCAGAATCTAAAAAGGTCAAACAACTTAAGTAATGCTATGGACACACCCTCTGTTTCCACAGGACGTGTTCTCATTCAGGAAGTCTGGAGCTAATTACTTTTAATCAAAGAGCCGGACAAGCATATCCTTCCAGCTTGGAAGATATGCATCTGGTGAGGTTAGGAAGGGATTCTGCTAATGTTCAGGTAACTGCTACATGGGAAAGTATTGCCACTCACTCCTCTGTTTAGCAAAAGTTATTAGTCATATTTGAGTCACAAATAAGTGGGAAATAAATGGATGAGCCAGGATGACCTTTTAACTTCTCCTCTTCCTTTTGCACACATTTGTCTACAAATCTTTTTTCTGGGATGTTGTATCCTATAGCAAGGAATCAAAAATATATTAAAAAATTGCTTTTGTTAAGGATGTTCGGTAGTTATTCAAATGAAATTGAGTTATTTCCAAATCAAAAAGTGTGGACATGATTTTGCAGATGGCTGCTAGGAATTCCACTCTGAGAGGCCGAGAGATGAGTCCTATGGTATTCTCAGATTTTCACAGCATTTTATTTTTTGTTGCTAAGTGTGTGAATGAATGAAGGAAAATTTCATTCCCTTATACTATTGAGCAGTTGATTTTTTTCATATAAGATTTTTCCTACTTGGTCACACAGTCAAAAATTGTATAATGTAAAATTTGATTTATTATAGCAGCTTTTTTCTGACATTGACAAAACAAAACTGTATGTTTGTATAAATATTGCTTGCAGCTATTGAATGCAGCTACAAAGACTATGCTCCTGCCCATGTCACACATCGCTTTGTAGCTTGGCATCCATTCTTACCTTCTTCACCAAAACAAGTTATTTTTTTCACTTTGAAAACTGTAGTTGATTTTATTCTATTCCTCAGTTTTCATTCATAGCAACAAATCAGCTGCCACTTCCAATCAGCCATTACCACAGTTTTTCTCCCATTTACTAGGTTTTAAACAAGAATGCTTATGATTTTTTTCCATGCGTAATTGTTCTCTTAAGATTTTTCCTTAGAATTCTCATTGCTATCTTGTCTTAAAAACTCAGCGTAAATTTCCTACAGTTCCAAAGGGTGGGAAAAAAAATGGAACAAAATCAAGAACTCTCCATTTTGCTACTTGCTTTATTAAAAATAAAAAAATTTATTATTTTTAACTTGTTTTTACAGTTAGTCTTATGGTTAATCTACTTGAAGGAAAATCTTTCTTTTTCCTTCTTTATATCTATTTTCAAGTTAAATTCCTTTTATTAGATATTTGTCTGTATCAAAGAAGGTAACTGGGAGTTTTGCAAGCCTTAAATAAAGGAGAAGAAGCACACAAAACTTTTACACATGCATTTTTGTTTCTGATACTTTAGTTTAAATAGGCCTTAAGCAAAACAAAAATGAAAGGGTTAGGTTTATAGACTCTATTTGCTTTGAACATCTGAAGCTTCACAGAACAGATAGGGAAAAAAAAAAAGACTAAAAGGTAGATATTAATTTGATTAGAGTCACATCAGAAGAAAAAAAACACTTCTGCTTGTGAAGAACTGTGTAAGAACTAACATTAAAATCTTGGAACTTCATCTACATCAACAGTCTGCAATAGTCAAAGCAATGCAGATGGCACTAATCAATGCAATTAAACATAACTTCTTGGCTGCTTCACCATAGGCACTGAGTTGTTATGCCTTTGGGCAGCAGAGATTCAATGGAGTAGACACATGGCCTTTATAACCAAACTTTCTCTACATATTCTTTACTACACTGAGAGCAAACTCAGTCTAGTAAATTTTCTGAATCAAAGAATTTCACTGAACTGAATAAAAAACTATTCCCCTTTTTGCTAACCAAATGGAAATCAAGAAATATTTTAATTTCTTCAACAAAGCCTCCTGAATGTTCCCAAATCCACCGTACTTTCATTTTACTTGCAAAAAGGCAACAAGGTGAGAAAATGAGGTAGTTTTTCTTTTTGTAAATAGAAAAAGAATAAATTTATTACAGCTCTGTTTGTATCACGCACACAAAACACTTTCTGTGATCCACACTAAACCATTATAAGTCATCTCTGAGACTGTGGGAAAAGAAAAAAAATGAGAGTATGGTAATAATTTTTGTTTGATCTGGAATGATTTTATAATTACAGCTTTGCTATTCTGATATTTTTAGGAGTTTTATTGTATTTAAAAACAAAAAATATCTCTGTCAAAGAGATCATTCTAATAGTTTTTTCTACAATTTGTAGTACCTGTTGCCATACATTGATTCTAAACACAGATTTATACACAGTTGCATGACCTCCGGTCTCCCCAGCTTGGGAGCATGAGCATGTATTCACAGTAGACATACTTGAAAACACACAAATACGACACCACAGATACATACATATACAGCTGGCTACACACAATCAGGCACTCACAACACTCACGCAAATGCAAATAGCACCAGTGGCCTTGTCCAGCTCCTATCCCTGGTCCTCTCATGGGACCTCCATGAGAAGTTGAGTGACTCCAGCAGCATGACTCCAACATTCAGTCTTTCCAGTAATTATCCATGGGTCCCAGCTCCCCCAGCAGCTGGCACCTAGACATACAAGCCCATGAGTCTGCAGCCTCAGTCCAGTTGCTGGTAGAGATCCACACAAAACCACACCGCAACACCAACTGATTTTGCCCCCAGACGTTATGGTCTCTCTGACAGATGCCTGAGACTCCCACGTCCCCCTGTAGCCAGATCTTCCTGTGGTCTTGCTCTTGGAGACACTCACCCTTCCTCCCAGGCCACTTCACCTACTTGCAGGCTTGATCTTTGGTAGTGCTCACACATCCACTTACACACCTGCCCTTGCTCCTTCCTCTGAACTTCTTGACGTGAATGAAAAACAACATTTTATCACATAACCTAAAAGCCTCATCACTGTTTTCTCCGTTGGTGGGTTTAGCTATTAGATGAGAAGACCAAGTACAGCGGTGAACAATGGTGATAAACAGTCTCAAATATTCATAGGCCCAGAGTGGTCTTGTTAAGAACAGAACTGTGAAAACTGGATTTTCTCATCTTAGATTAAGGGATTTAGGAAAGTGGGTTATTGTGCCTGACTGATGAAAGTAAGTTGGTGATACATAAGCTAGGGTAATTGCAGAAAGGTATCCAACTTCAACAGTAGGGAGTGGAAAGGTGTGGGATAAAGCTGTCAAGACAGTGAATACTCCCATTACTGACTCCCCAAAAGTTGATTCTCTAATGTGTAATATATGATTTAATGATGTATTTTTAAATGTAAATAAGAGTAATAAGTGTAAATAAAATTGAATTGTAGAGGAGTTAAATAGAAAAGGATATCGAGACTTCTTAGTGAAGTAAGGTAACCCGATTACCCATGCTTTAATTTAGTATTCCATTATCTTAGTATTTTTACAACAGTAATAGTATTTTTCAAATAATAAGCATTAGCCTATTAGAATGAGTTCAGAAATTGAATCAGACAGTAATCTTTTAGAGGTGGCTGATATTGATTTTGATGAGCTATTTGTTCCAAGAAAATGAATGTTATTAATTTTAACTGAGCAAATATGGTATATTCAGATTTGATTAGCATATCATTACATTATCAGATACATGTAAAGGAGATTTTTCCTAATGCTCTGCTTCTTAATCATAGAATCATAGGGTATCCTGATTTGGAAGGAATCCACAAGGATCATTGACTCCACACAGGGCTACATAAATGTTAAATCATATGTCTAAGAGCATTGTCTAAACACTTCTTCAACTCCAGCAGCTCAATGCCATGACCACAGCCCTGGGGAGCCTGTACCATGCCCAGCATCCTCTGGTGAACAACCTGTTCCTAACACACATGTGACCCTCCCCTGACACAACTCCATGCCGTTCCCTCGGGCCCTGTCACTGCCACCAGAGAGCAGAGCTCAGCAGTGCCCCTCTGCTCCCTGTGAGGAGCTGCAGCTGCTATGAGGCCTCCCCTCGGCTTCCTCTTCTTCAGACTGAGGAAACCAAGGGAGCTTAGCTGCTCCTTAACACGTTTTCCCCTCTAGACCACTAACTATCTTTGTAGCCCTCCTTTGGATGCTCTCTAATAATTTTATGTCCTTCTTACATTCTGATGCCCTTAACAGCACACAGTACTAGACGTGAGACTGCACTAGCACAGAGCAGAGTGGGACAACACCTTCCCTGAACAGCTGGAAGTGCTGGTCTTGGTGCACCCCACGATATGTTTGGCCCTTTTGGCTGCCTGGGCACACTGCTGAGTCATATGCCACTTACCATCAACCTGAATCCCCAGGCCCCTTTCTGCAGGGCTGCTGTCCATCCTCTCATCCCCCAGTCTCTAAATATATTCAGAGTTGTCCCATCCCAGGTGCAAAATCTGGTACTTGGCTCTTATTACATTTGCATTTGATGATTTCCCAGACCTCTAATTAGTCAACATCTCTCTGCAAGACTTCTCTACCTTCAAGGAAGTCAAGAGCTCCTCCCAGTTTAGTGTAATACGCAAACTTAATATACCTTCTAGGCCTATATCCAAGTCATTGATGAAACCATCAAAGAGAACTGGCCCTACTAGGGAGCCCTGTGGAACCTCACTAGTGACTAGCTGCCAGGCTAACGTAACCCCAATTACTATAACCTTTTGAGCCTGAATTGTCAGCCAATTTTTCATCCACTGGATTATGTTTTTGTCTAGCTATATGCTGGACATTTTGTCCAAAAGGATACTGTGAGAATCAGTATCAAAATCTTTGCTGAAATCCAAACTGTTTGCATCAACTGGCTTCCGCTGATCAACTAGATGAGTAATCATGTCATAAAGGTAATTACTTGCTTTTAAACTGCCCTCATAAACCCATGTTGGCTGTCACCAGTGACTGCACTGTCTTTTGGATATTTTTCAGTAACTCCCAGAATAATCTCCTCCACGATTTCACGAGGCACCAAAATGAGACTGACAGACCTGTAATTACCAGGGTCTTCTTTCTTGCCCTACTTGAAAATTCAGACAACATTTGCTAGTTTCTTGTCGACTGACACTTCTCCAGATAATTTAAGACCACTGAAAAATAATTGAGAGAGGTCTCACAATGACATCAGCCAGCTCTTTGAGTACTCAAGGCTGAATCCCATTTAGCCTCATAGACTTTTGTGCTTCAAACTGGAACAGCAATTCCTGTGCCATCCAAATGAGCTTTAGCTGCATTAATTTTCTCCCTATGAATGATTTACTCAGAGAAAAAAAAATCTGCGTGAATGGTGCTTGACATGCTAGTTCAAATATTTAGGTTATTTTTTGCTTGTTTAGTTCATTAGGACTTTGGAAGTAGGAGCAAGAACATTTTTTACAATTACTGAGCCACAGAACCAATTCCATTGTAGTTTTGAACTCATATATACAACATAGATGAGTAGATGCTGAGGTGCTGTGTTAATGTTACATATACTATATGGCTTTTATCTTGTATGAAGGTGTGAAATCTCTGTTAGTATGTATTCTGTGTAAGGATATGAACTGTAAGTGGATATGAGCCCTGACCAGAATATAGACATATGGTTAAAACCCCAAATCTTGTTTTGATTTACTTTAGTCCAGGTAGAACAACGTAATATTGTAGTGGCTTCTGAACCAGGCTCTAAAACTCATGGTTCATTTGTGTATGATACGTCTGGATTGCTCAGATGAAGATAAAAATTTAGAGCAAAGCTCTGGTGCTAATACCGTTGAGCAGAATTGTCATCACGGCTGAATAAGGCAGTTTCATAGGACGATGCTGCCAGGATGGTTTGTCTCGTAGCCAGCATTTTCCCAAAGGAATCATCACAGCTAGTTACACCACACACCTCTGGGACTTGAATATGACTAATACACTCAGAATTTGATGAATTAGAAATGAGAAGAATGTTCAAAGAAACAATTGTCAACTTGACATGGAGTCTGGAAGTTAAGACATCAGGCACAGTGGATTTTAGCCCAAGATATCACCTGAGTGACTACTTTTTTTTTGTAAGAAGGTGCATATCTGGCAATAGAATAGCAGTTGTACGCTTATGAAATTGAATGAGGAAATGAATATTAAAAATTCAAAGATAATTATTACATATATTCAGGGACTATGCCAAGAATGGCAACATGTCTGGTGATGCCATGTTGTTAATATTGTTGTTTAATATTTAAATTTATTTCATGATACATTAGAAATCAAGCATGCTGGCACTTCGCCTTTTATTAAGCTAATCTTACTTTATAAAAAAAGAAAATTTTATTTACCAGTCAACCTGCTGAGCCATTCATCAGGGCTTTGTTCAAGAGCATTTTATTACTTTACCTGTGGCAGTATTGTAAAATAGCAAATTATTTTAAGAAGAGCCCTGATCTTTATTAAGAATGTGTTAGCTCCTGTTATTAGCCTGTCAGCTATAAACAAAAACTGTGACTGGACTGCTCACTGTTTTGCCACGGCTCTCTAGCTAGCACTGATTCAACGTCATTCAGACACAATCCCACGCCTGTGGTCTGATTTGTATTTAGAAGAGTTATTTACTTTTTAGTAATTATAAAATTATTTTCAATTTGTGTAGACATACAAAGTAACTGATATTTTCCTCACAGGAATAAATAATAATCAGATTTCCACTTTGGTGTTTTATGAAATTTGCTGCTGGTGTGGTCATGAGCTATACGCTGCAACTGAAGACTTTGACAAAAGCAAACAGAATAATTCTTCATTTTTGCCCTTAGATGACATCTGAGCTGACAGACTGTCCCTAGAGTGGTTTCAAGCATAGATTCCTGTATATCTCTTCATTACATATTCCCCTTTGTTAGAGGGTTGTTAGGAGTCAGAGGAAATGGTAGGACCAGAAAGCTGCTTGTGCGTAGTCCTGTTTCTAGGGTCCCAGCTTTGCAGTGAAGATCTGCATTCATTATCTATGTGAGCCAGAGGTATGGCAGGCAGGGATTTGTGTGAAAATTAGACCGAGAATGTGACAGTGAAAGAAACAAAACAAAACACAGATGATGACTGAGAATAGACGTCTGCCATTGCTTGCTAAACTCTGTGAGAATGGCAATTTAAGACATCTTTTAAGCTTCCTAAGTTCTGTTTCATGTTCCTACTATATCGCTCATCCAATAAGCTTGTTATGATATGTGTTTAAATAGTAAGCTGCCATCTTCTGCTACTCTATTCTTTTGCTATTTTGAAATTAGACTATTGCATCAAGCTGATATAGCCAGTTGGAGTCTGAAACTGGTAATGAATGTAGCAATCAGTTTAGTGAGCCATTGAGCAGTGGGAGACAGGCAGCATTTCATCTTCTAAGGCCTCCACTGGCTGCTTAATTGGTTCCAGAAGCGGTTTGAGATTTTATAAATCACGAGTATACAAAATATTTATTATCCAATGTCAATTTACCACAGACGTTGCTAGCTTCTCTAAAAAGAGAAGCCATCAGTTTCAAGAGAACTTGAGACTGATATCTGTGCCCTTTCCCCTCCCTTCTTCCTTCACTTTTCCCTTTTCGCCATATATACACATTCTATCAGATGTGTTCTCCATAAAAGCTCTAGAACTTTCCAGCATTATCTGACTCTGAAGCAGCTTGACTGCAATAATCTTCAGTTTCATGTTGTATAATATGCCTTCTGAGAGGGCAGAAATATATTGGAAATGTCACATCCCACGAAGGTGAGAAGTTGAAAAAGAATTTGCTGGTTTTCCAGTTAAGTGATGCTTTAATATTGATGTTAATGTATGTATTGTGTTATCAATAGATAGGGTACTTAGGGCTTCAGATAAGTGCATGCTATTTTTGTATTAAGGAAAAGATCTTTAATTCTACCTTTAATTGCAAAATATGCCGTTCATCTTTATGTATTAGCATTGAGACCTAGTCTCAATGAACTGAAATATAATAATTGAAAAATAAAATAATATTATATGTATTACATAGCTTGCACTAAATTTTAATTGCCAATCATACGCTACTTCTGGGAAAAAGTACATAGGATTTTGTAAATTTATACAAAAATAGTAACTGGAATAAATTTTCCTAGTTGAATGTTTAAGGCACAAGAACTACATGACTGTCGTTGTACAGGAAATAATAGCATATGCAGTGAGAAAAAATGAATGGTTTTGTTTATTAGAAAATATTTTTCGGAACCCTGGAAGTAATTAATAGTAGAATAGATTATATTTAGAAACAAGAAAGCAATTACAGCGATTACAACAAAACACACATATCCAAAAGGACAACCATGGTACCAGAGAGAATTTTAATTCTTATTGTGTCTACAACACATAACCACACGTTAGTATTCCTTTAATGTTGTTTGATGATATTCACAGTATATTCTGTCATTTAACATTTCACAATAGTCCTACAACAAATGAGCAATGAAAATTTAAAATACAAAGATTTAATATTTCTTCTTACAGATAAACTTAGTTCCAATGGCAATGTTTTCTCAGAATAAAGACGGTACTGCTGCAATGGAATACATCTCACATAATTTAATTGCTTAAAACCTACTCAAAATGAGAATGCTATGCTTCTGTAGTTAATGGAAAGGGATGAGAAATTCCAGCATGCTTACTTGAGAAATATATTTTAACATCCAGGATGAACGTGCAATTAAGAACAATTTGTATTTCTTTCTTGGGTTTTGGAGCCAAAAATAAAAGTTTACATTAGTGTTGCAGCACAGCAGCATTTCTATGTCTGTATAGCTACCTATCTGATGAAATAGACTGGATTTAGTTGCATTTTGATTGGATTCAAATCTATCAAAAGGGTATGAATTTCTTTGGTGAGATTTTGATTTTTTATTTTGATTGTTCCTCTGGTCCTCTCTATATGACTTAAAGGGTGGAGATGAAGGGTAGATTTGAAAGTCTATATTAATTACCGGTTCAGTGAAAAATATCAATTGTGTTTACAGTATTTATATGAAAGAATACAAAATGCATGGTTCTATAATCTTTAGTTACTTGTAAAACATTTTTTTAAATATCAGAGTGGAAATAAAGTAATTGTTTCAACTACAATGGATACAGCATAAGGGGTACAGATATAAAAATATTAATCTATATGATGTTCATACTGCCCTGAAACAGCTTTCTGTCAACTCTTCTTCAAATGTATTTTAGTACCAAGAATCTCTGTGCTCAGCCAGATTAAACAAAAATGCATAACACTGGTAAGGCCCAACCATATTTTTTGGAATTATGAGTGGATGATCTTAAGCAAATATTAAACTTTCCAAGGCTTAGATATTTTAAAAATTGAAAAATTAAGTTATTATTATGATAGTGTGTAGTGTTTCATTTTCTGCATCTCATTAATGTGAATAGATAAATGGAATACTGGAAGTTTCATATTATACTAATTATTTACAGTTGACAAAGGACAGTGTTTGCACAATCTGTTGTAACATTAATGGAAACATGGTTCAACGACCCTAAAACATTTTATAGGATATCAATTTTGAAGCAAACATACAAAATGGAATATTTTCCTTCAGTTAGTAGCACACCTTTCCATAAAAAGCTTTTCTAGCATAGGAAGCACACAAGTATGACATGAGGCAGTAGACAGTGTGCAGGAGATGTCTAAGCAGCAGATAACGATAATTATCAGGAAAGGCGTTTTGCTCCTGAATATATCACTTTAAAAAGTTCTCTTTTGTGGACTTGGCTCAAAAAATTACAGCCTAGAAAGAATTTAATTGCAAATTGGACATTAGAAACAACGTGGAGCCAAAATAAATTCTTTGTCTTATACACCATCAAATATAATGACCCCAATATATATTTTACATAAAAGTATGAATTATGCAGCTACGACCCGTTTTCTTCTACTTAGCTATATAACAACATTTTTATGTAAAGGAATATAATTATTTGAAATTGCTCCATCAGAATAGCTTCCAAATATATCTCCAGCTATATGGTTGTTATGGAAACAGAAACTTTTTTATGTATATTATTGACTATACTTTAAAACCAAAAGGCAATGGCTAAATTTTTGTTTGAGCACAATACTTATTCTGAAATTTTAAAAGAGAGTTCTATGAATTGCGTGAGTACTTATGCTTAAAACTCAGATTGGGGCATGGGAAAATACTTATAACAGATGCCTTTCAATGTCTGCAGGGGAAGTTAAATTATTTTACTGACATCAAAAGAATGTAATTAAACACCTATGATGGCTAAACAAAATAATAGCAAGTAGAGGCTTCTTCATATTACATTAGGTAACTATACTCTCACAAATGGGTTGGGCATTTCCTCTGACAGCTCATATATGAGATCTGATTTGGATTAATTAAAATTTGTGGTGAAAAGAGCATGTACATTTATTCCACATCAGAAAAATGAAAATAATTAACAATTCATCTGTAAGTGTGGGCTTGCTACTTTGAGCAGCTTTCTAGTATAAAAGGCGTTGCCTGTCTACCAAGAAGCGTACTGTAATTGAAAGTACACAAATTACACAAAAAATTGAAAGTACACAAATTAAAATACAGATTGTCACATAGCTAACCACTGAAAAGGCTGATACTTTTGAATCTTCACTGTACAATTTCAACAGAGAAGAATTTTAGGAGTCAAAATTTGCCTAAAATTTCAGGGTTTGAAATTTTTTGATCCTCCAATAAATATTAAGTGTATTTTCCATTCCCAAATAAAGACATTTGATTATGTAACAACTGTGTTTTTATGTCTTTTAATTTTTAATTTGTTTTTAAATGTACCTTCATGCAAAAATCCAGTGTGTAGATACCTAACCTGGAATATGAAATGCATCAACTTCTCCCTACTACTCCCCACTCTTTGTAGAGAAAAGCTATGTATAAGACAAAATAATTTAGAAGCCCATCTTTTAGAAGACTGAAGTTATATAAAACTATCATTATTTTATTATGTGTGGAAAATGTACATCATTTCTACAATGAATTAGTTATTTAGCAGCTGCCTCAGGTTAACAGAGGCCTCTCCTTTTTCTGTCTTGGCATGATGTCTTCACTTGGTAGGTTAATAAATTCCATCTAGTACATGAAGTCCGTTTCCTAACCTCTTTTTTTTTTCTATTTTAATCTTAGAAACTATTCCCTTATTAAGTCCTCAAGACATGATGAGAATGTAAGAATTTCACAAGCCAAGAGAAAGAATTTAGAGAAAAATTGTCTGGGGTAATCAGAAGAAAGTTCTTTTCTGTTTCTTCCCCTCCTCCTCTTCCAAGGCATCCATCAATAAGCAGGCTAGGGATTTCAATTTAGCTGAATCAGAGTTCTGATGCTATACAAATTATGGTTTTTTGCATAAAAAATCAGGCTATATAATATTTTTTGATGATTCAGAATAAACCAGTTTTGAAAGATTTGAAAACAATGCGTATGTCACTGTATCTCACTGTATCTATTGTACACTGAAGACAAGCACTCCATATTTCCCATAAATGATAACAATGGTTTATACATTTTTCCATGAAATAGAGGCAAAGATACAAAAGGAAGGCTAAAAAAATCTACATAATGAAAAAGAAGGGAACATTAATCAAGTAATTTGTGTGCACTGAGAAAATTCTAAGGGTGTGCTTTTATGCATGTTGAACAAAGGCACACTTTCTTGCCTCTTTCTTGTGTTGCAACACAATATTTCAGCTATAGTTTATATCAACATGTCCTTCAACTTACTCCCAAGGTACATACAGACAGTATATAGGTCTAGTATATTATATAGTGTAGGTTTTGAATAGCAAAGCCAAATCCTGGGGAAATAATGACTACTATAATAGTGCATTGTGGACAAAATCCCAATAAAAAATTGCAGGCTAAATCCTGCTAAATGTTTCCATTTCATCTGGCAGACCTTGTTACAGGAAATGTTTGATGCTTCAGCTACATGCAGCAAGTTCTGTCTGGATTATGGTAATAGGGAAATTGTAGCCTATCCCACTTTTAATGTAAACTTCAAAATGGAATTGCCAGTGTGATTTTTTTTATGGGAAGAGTCACAAGCCTACAGGCAAATAATGGGATTGTTTAATATAAGAACTCACAAATTCTGACATGGAAATAAAGGAATCCTCACCAACATGAATACTTAAAATCATTTTAACATATCAACATTAACATCACATGGAAAAGTCAGTATTATGGGGACAGTAATCCTTAAGGCATTTTAAATTATAAAGCTTGTATGGTCAGGCATTTTTCTGGTTGATAAAAGGAAGACAGTGAGTGGAATGCCTGTATAAAACAAAAGTGATTTTTTGGAGGAGAAGCAGATTGTTTTGTCTCCTTTAACCATTCTTTACTCACTACAAGTTGAAAATAAAATTCTTTAGTAGCTCTGAGAAATGAATGTAGACCATTTGTGCCTTTATCTCGTCAGCAGAATAGACATAGATTATAATGTTCAGTGCAAGAAAATATTTTGTGTGCAAGAGAACATTCAATACAGGTCAGACTGTTGCTGATAGGACACAGAGAACAAAGTTTAAAGAGTTTAGCCAATTGACATAAATTTTATGTAATTGCCTTGGGACTGAGGATCCAACCAGTTTGTGTCAAATGAGTACTGTTCTTCATCCTATGTTACCCTAGTTCCTCTGACAAGATATTATTACATCTGAAAAATGACACCTTGTGACACTACCACAACTTGTTACTGGCAATGTATGCAGTTTTTAAGTTTTTAAATGATTGGTTGACGGAGATCTGTTGCACATGAAATGGTGATTTTTTAATAGCTAACTGAGTGTTTGCTATGCAAAACAACAAAGAGGAAGGTTGAAAAAGCATTCACATGTTTATTTAAATTGTATTACTGCAGATAATCTCACACAGAATGACACCAGCTGGAGATTCTGCATGACTAATTCTAAAACATCTTCTAAATTTCTAAACTTTTTTTTATTCTAAGAACCTAAACCTGAAGCATTATCACAACCAACCCAGTGAAATGCTAACATCAGCCTCAATCTGACGGATAAAAGGAACTGAAAACAGAATTAAAAATAAATACTGACAGAGATATGAGTGATCTTTTCAAAGAATCAGTAACAAATCAGGCTGGATAAGACCTGACCTTTAGTCCAGTCTCCTGCTCAAAGCAAGGTCAACTCAGATCAGATCAGGCTGCTCAGGGCTTCCTCTAGTTGGATAAACCAACAAGTACAAGGATTACTCAGACTCTCTGGGAAGCCAGTTCCAAGACTCAGTGTCACTGAGATTTTTTTCCTTCTGAAAAGTTGGCATCTTTTTCCTGTTCTACTGTTCACATACCTCAGTAAAGAGTCTAGCTTAATCTTCTATTTAACCTCCCCATAGGTATTGGAAAGCTGCTATTAAGTCCCCATGAAGCTTTTTTGTCTACAGCCCAAGAAGGATCTTCCCTTCAGCCTCTCCTCATCTGTCCTTATGCTCCAGTGAATCATATTTATAATGTGCATATTGAATAGAATACATAAAAGTAAAATATTTGTGTAATTATTTTAAGAGACATTATCATAAAGCCAAAAACATTTTTTGCTAAGTCAAGAAGGAAAATAATTTAGCAAAATCTGAATGACATTTGGATACCACCTTAGAGCATTTTACTTGATGCTGTCAAGCTTGCTGTCACACAATTAGGAAGACTATTCTGACTAAAATAAATAAATAAATGAAACTAATCAAAATTCCCCCACATTTAGAGAGGAAATTAAGTAATGAACAAAATACCTTCAAGAAGTAAAAGATGGGAGAAGATGATGTTATTGAACATCAGTTGATGGTCATGGAGTGTGGGAAACTGGTAAAGATAAAAGGTACAAAGAGAAAGCAATATCAGAAAACATAAAGGAAAATAAATGTATTGTACATATTAGGCAGGAAAGGACTAATAACAAGCTATTGTTTTCTTAGTAAATAGGTATGTGAAAAATTGTCAGTAAAACATTCAAGAGATCGTTCTGTTCAATAATCACTGTATAGCGAACCCAAGGCAAAATATGAAGTGCTTAATAACAAACCTTATTGATAAAAGATTGAAAGGGTTATTCTAATTAATACTAGTCAGAAATGATTTATAAAGAATGATGCTCATGTATTTACTTTGATATCTTTCCCTTATGAGGTTGAAAGCATTGTTTGTAAAGTCATTGATACATGCATTTTTGGGTAGAGTTTTATGAAGAGTTGTGGTATTGTGCTGCACTCTCATTAGGTGAATTACTGCTGGATCAACAGCACGATTTCAGTGACTTACAGTAGCATTGCAGACCCGCAATTGCAGGCATTTCTAACAGATCCTTTTATAATCTTACTGTTAATTTAATATTTCCAACATATTTTATCAATTATGTGGTATGAAATTACCTTGAGAAAGCTGCAATTAGGACATCAATAAACACTTAGGAAGACAAAACAGTAATGCATAACAATTTAAGTCTCTTAACAAAGTGGCTGCCTTCAAAACGTGTAACTTTGCACTTTTGGATAAAAAAGACTATATGCCAGATGTAGCTAGGAGGAGTATCCTGACCCAGTACAGATTATAGAGGCTGAAACTGATTTGGGGTCTCAGCAAAAGCGTATCCTCCCAGTACTTAAAAGAGTTGAGGGATTGACTGGATCATAAATTAGTGAAACATGTCGTAAGGAGGAGCAAAACCACTTTAGTCCACAACTTTTGCCATCACTTTACTGGAATACTGCAGCCAATCAGGAAATTTACAGTTCAAAAAGGAAATTGAAATTGAGAACAGTCATGAGAACTCCAAATTGTCAGGAGATTTACTTCCTATTACAGAAGACAGAAAGATAATGTGTATAATTTTACCTAAAGATAAATGTGCTCATGTTCTTCTTTCTAACAGACATAACAATATCTGAGAGCAAGTAAGGAATAAAAACAATAGATATATATTTGTGGCAAAAATAAACTGTCCATGTAAAAATTTGCAAAGGAATTTCATGAATTTTTCTTCACTGGAAATTGATGCATGTGATTGAAAAACAAATGCCGGAGTGGATGCAGTAACTGACTCAGGTAAGTCATAACTTGTCACATAGAACAGGTTAAAGATGAGCATAAGAGACTTTTATAGCCTTAAAACCAATTATGTATGATAATGCAGGGTGACAGCTCCATATGGTCAATTCATTAAGATGAAGATGTTGATCACACTGTTGATGAAAGGTGCTCTCCTTTACCGTTCCATTAGCAATTAAAGTATCTTTCTAGCATAAGTTTCCAGAGAGGTTATGAAGTGCTAGAATGAGCTTATCAAATAACAAAGCTGTGGCTGCTGTGCCTCTGTTGCCTATTGCTAAACTCTGGGTGTGTCTTCTCTGTTACCGATAGCTACTTGCTCTATCAAGCAGGCTGATGTATGAATAGCTGATTTTGTGAGGTTACTTTGAAGGTTAGATTTGGTACATACTTATTTGATGACTCAAAGCATAGTTCTGTGTACAGATTAAGCACTATGATTTTGCTGTTCATGACTGGAAGAATGAATAATGCAGATTTTCAAACTTCTTATTAAATAAAAAAATTTTGAAATGAAGGATGTTTGTGTTTTCCAGCTTGTTTGATTTTGAAATATTTCATCCTCTCCTCTTGACCTTATTTTTTAGTGACTGAATTTTGATATTCGTCAAGTGCTAATTACTTACATTTTGTAAAGTAAACATCTTTAAAGTGTTCCCTTCAAAAATGGCTACTGTCTCCCATTGTTCCTGAATGAAGTTAGACTTCTCTTCAAGTAAGGTGGTGAGTCTAAAAAAAAATAGTCTTTTGTGCATTTGTTTGTATTTGTAAAAATATCACAGAATCATAGGATATCCTGTTTGGAAGGGACCCACAAGGATCACAGAGTCCAAGTCCTAGCACCTAAAAATCAAATCCAATGCCTAAGAGCGCTGTCCAAATGTTTTTTGAACTCCAGCATTTGGTGCTGTGATCAGTGCCCTGAGGAGCCTGTTCCAGGGCCCAAACACTCTCTGGTGAAGAGCCATAAATGGTTCTTCATATGAGAGAGTTTCTCCATAGGAAAGAGTAAGATAAGAGATAAGGGTAAGAATGCAGAAAATGCTTTACATAATGATAAAGCCAAGTTATATTATTTATTTCTTCCAGGGAAGGTTAAATAAATTTAAAAAGTAAAAGGGAACACTTTTAAAGATCAGTTGTTGTCACCAACTCACTCCATACTTTAAAACACTTGATACAGTGTGGAATCCTTACAATAAACTGATTTTTCTGTAATGACTATGTTTGTTAAACACGAGTTTGCTTAAGAAGACTGAAATATTCGGCTTTGATTATAACCAAATGATATCTTGCTGTGCTATGAACAATTCTGATTTCTCTCAAATCAGGTCAAAGTTATGCTTATCTTTTCTAAAGCAGACTTTATATTTCATTAAATATTGTGTATCGATCATGCTGGCAGATAGATTTCAAATGTACTTGATAGCCCCAAAGTATTTTGCTTTTTCTTGAAGTCTTTTTATATTTTTATACCCTATTCTTCAAAAATTAAGGTTCTACAAAGAAATTATGTATGATTTTGGACTATAGCCTATAATCTGAAGAAAGACGGAATTTGATTATATGAAAGTGAAATAAAAGTCAGGCAATCAAGAAAACTGTTATGTTAACAGCAGAAAACAATATAGAAAATAAGGACTTGGATTACAAGAATAAAAACAGCCCACAGGAATATTGTTATATGAAAGCAACCTTAGCTAAATATTTGTTGTTCAAATAATTATTTCATTCATATATGCAATTACATTCTTTCAGATGAGTCCATGTGATGATTGGCACCTGTACACAGACAATGACACGCAGTATCTGTTGTGTGACTTATATTATCTGTCAAAAGGGTGCTGCGCAATAGATGCATTTAAACAAGGAAATTTCTTCAATTTGTTATTTGCTGCTTTGTGGCTAGTGCACGAACTGAATACATGATGGTAAGTATTGCTGATATTTGATTGTATGCTTAACATATGGATTAACAGCCAATTAAGAAGGTCATGATTAAAACGTTAAAGAAGGCAGTAACCACTAGAAGAATTTGTGGTAGAGTATAATGGGAGCAACAAAATACTTGCATGGGGAAGAAGAATGTTTTGATCTTTGTATTCCAGTTACTGCATGTGTCAGACACCATATTTTACTGTTTGATAACCAGCACTAGTGTTGTGCTTGCTACCTCTCATACAGTCAAGTTAAGAACCTGAATATGGATAAAGGTTTGTGGATACGCAAGCTTTGACTAGTATGAGCCACAGAAGTGCAATTAGAAACAGACTCTTCGGCAGTAAATTACTAACTACACTTTACAATGCCTATAGGATGCTGCAGACACAGAACTATCATCATCTGAAACCCAGACTCTACTAATCAAAACTTAGAAAATTGTACCATTGTACCTGGAAAATACCACACAATTGCATTATAATTGCGTCACATTTTGACTGTGGCCATCTCCCAGATGCCCACTCATCTGTTCCATCACTCTCCTTCCTCAAGCGAAAGGGGGAGAAAATAAAATGCAAAAGCTCATGCAATGAGATGAAGACAGGGAGGTGACTTATCAGTTACCACTGTGGACTAAACAGTCTCCTCTTGGGGAAAATTGATTTATTTAATTGCCAGTCAAAAGCAGAGCAGTATATAAAACACCTACTCACTACAGCAACCCTGTTGTTTGCACCTGGAGCACCTGACCTCAGCTTCTTCTCCTACATTGGTGTTCACTGGGATATTGCTTGCACATTTTTTTCTTCTCTGCTGCCAAGTACTTTTCCCTTTCCCACATTTGCTTTCCCAGCCTCACCACCATCTTGGCTGCAGAGCCCCATCATGCCCTGCGGCGGGGCCCATTGAAGCCATCAGTGTAGGGCATGGGGGTGCCCCAGCCTGGCCTCACAGGGGAGCCCAGCAGCCCCGTGACAGTGTCAGGACACTTGCTCACTATGCAACCGGTATATGAAACATACTAAAACAACAGAAATCATAAACAACAGAGTCACTTAGCAACCTTCAAAAAATGCTTGTGTGCTCAGTCAGGAGAACCCACTGTAATATTTAATCCTTTATCATTGTCAGAATATAATCTGCTCTATTTTCATAATTTTTAATTATGTTAAGTGTTAGTGAAAAAGGGCTCATTTGGTGATAATAATGCAAAGGGATTTGCGCTCTATGGGAAATATTACATTGCCTGGATTAAATGTTTCTTTGATAACATCACCCAGCATCCCGAAGGAGCCAGAAGCAATGTAAGAAATGTTGGCTAGAATCTTGGTATGTTTGGCTTAATCTGTTTTCCCTAGATCTACTGCTAAATAAATGTTACTAATACTTATGCAAGTTGTATGAATTACCTTAGGAAATTTCTGGTAATCCTGTACACCCATTAAGAACAGTTCTTTTTTTTTCCCTTTTATGAAAATAAAAAAGAGAGTGGAATAGAAAAAAAATGTCATTTTTTGTTAAAATTAATTTATATACTCATATTCAGAGTCAGCCTTTCCATTTTTGTTTGTATGCATATGTCTCGTTTACGTTACTATTTTTTCTGCCTGGTCAGTATTTATATTTACAGCCTGAACAGTTCCTTTTTTTTTTTTTTTTTCCAGAAACCAAGTCCAAATAACACTACAATAAAAGAAGTTCCTCTGAACTAAATATTTCACGTAGAACAAGCAAGGAGAAATCATACATTTTAATGATTCACAATACATTATAGAATAAATTTTTTTAATCGTTTTTTTCTCATTGGAAATGCTTTCCAGAATAAATATTGATTTATTTATTCACCAATATTTTAAATCAATTTTCTCTCTCTCTTCTATTTTTCAGTAGTTTGCTCTTGAGCATGCTGTTCACCATATCCTTAAGAGTCTACTTACTGCATGACTAAAGTAGATTTTGTCTTCTTTTTCTCTTGTTTCCTGAAGAAATTCAAAAGTGACTCTTTTTGATGTGTGGCCATATTATTTACTTCACTGACATAGAAAGGGGTAAAGAAAAAGTAGAAAATATCAATGTAACTGCCATAACGTTACTTAATAAAATTTGGAAATAATTCCCTGAGATTAGGATTGACTTGAGTTTGCAAACATGAGTGCAAATGTTCCAAGATTTCTGAGGAGAAAGTAAATATTATCAGATCCATAATATGGTATAAATGCATACATAAGTGGGTTTCTTGAATAAGTTCAGTGAAGCAGGATGAAGAAGAGGCTGTGAATTCCACTGAGGAAAAGCTGTGTTGCATGACAGGATACCTAGTAGTTTACTTACAGACAGAAAGAGAGACTTTTGTAATCTGAAAATACAGACATGTGGGTTCTCAGACAATGGGATTCACCTGAATATAATTACCTGAAGATTCAAGAAAAGCAAAGAATTATAAAATAGATATAGCAACCTACACTATCAGAAACAGTAGAACCTGGTAACACTCTTCAGGGCTAAATATTTATGTGTATTTACACAGGCTATGACTATCAGAGGAAAATCCTAAGAAAAATTCTTCACATTGCCATCAGGTTCTCAGCATAAAATAGAAAAAAATGTAAGTCTACATTCTACCTATCTTAATGAATGAGGCACGAGAGCACCTGGCTGTCCATCACCATGCAGAACAATGACTTTTTAATATTTCATAATTACGTGAAATCAGAAAATCATTATTTATCAAGTTTACAGGTGTTACAATGATTTGGAGAGAAGTGAAAAACAAGAAAGCTGTCTGGGCCTGGCTACAATCAGGGAATTTATGTTTAAACATAAAAAAAAAACATAGCAAAGACAAAATGAAGTTAGATATCTGGAGATAACATCTTGCAGGACAGAGCAAATGTGGCAGGAAAGAGAGAGAGCTGTTAATCACCTTGACAATAATCTAATACCACGTTGGCATCATGACAATAATCTAATACCATGTTGGCATCACAAGGATTAACATCTTTGAATTTCAGGGAGTAAAGAACTCAAAGAATTTGATACTAAGTTTTCATTCTAGTGAGAGTTGCTGGAAAAACACACCTTGTACCTTGAGGATGTAAACAAATCAGGATTTTCCAAGAAGGTCCACACAAAATACTGAAAGAATAAGAAGCCATTCCAAATGTGGAAATCCAAAATCAATCTTTTTAAGTTATTATAAAAAACTGTTAAGATTTGTTCATGTGTGAGTGAGGCTCTTCAATTTAGAAAGCAAAGCTATAACAGTGATTACAGGTTAATATTATACAAGGAGAATCTAGAGATAACATATGTGCTTTTAACCACTACTGTAATCAGTAGAAGAAAGGTGAAAGTAATGAAGCTTTTTCATCATTAATGTTTCTTGAATTCAAAAATGTTTTGGTTTTTTTTCCCCAAATTTACATGATTTAATTCAGTACTAAATTACTTTGGGATGTCATATGTCTATGTCATGGAAGTTAGAACATTGGTTTTGCAGTCAATAGATTTATATCTCCTTTGAAATCTATTTCATTTCAAACAAGAATTTTCATAAAATCAGTTGATATTGTTTGAATATATCAAGGAAAATGCAACTAGTTCAGTAGTTGTGGATAACTGCCTTCTCCTAAGTAAGGGGCACTGAAAATAATGAAGACTCAGATTTCTTCAGAAAAATATGTTGCATTTTTAATATGAAGCAAAAATAATTATATATTAAAAAATACAGCATGTGAAACTTTATTGTTATTTAAAGCTAATAATCATTTTTTTGCAGTTGTGGTAAGAACTGTCCTGAAAATCCCGGGGATCCTGTAGTTTTCAAAGGTAATAAAAATTTAGTAAATTATAAGATCTTCTGAAGCACAAAGATAATGAACTCAGCACTATATCAGAATAAAAGTGTCAATAGCTGTTTCTTGTTTTTCTCTTTGCACAGGCAACATGATGATTGTATGGCTTTATTACAAATGAATGAAAACTCTTTATGTTCAAAAGAAGGTAAACTGGTGTTGTGTATGAACAGAGAAAATAGAGATAATTTAAGTTTCATATTTTCCATTCAGAGATGGTTAGATTATAATGAAAATGTTATTTGAAAGTTGAGAAGAAAAAGATCATACTTTGCTTGAAAAGAAATTTGATATACTGCAGATGGGTAAGCACTGGACATCTGTAATGAGATAAAAATATATTAAAATGAAGCTAAAAGGCATTAATAATTTTTGAGGTAAATTTCTACCTGGTGAAAATTGTATTCACTCCACTTGTTTACATTCATGAATATCTCACGCAGAGTAAATGTATAATTTCTGGAAACCAATGGAACCACCATTTAAGTTTGATGATTGGCTAAATTCTTTCTTGTACTTTTTAGGAATACAAATATATGTGTAGAACCTAATATTTGGATTGCTGTGTACTTCCAGTATTATATTTTATATACTTAGTGGGAAAGTAGGTAATTTCCCTCTGTTTTCCTCACTTGTTTATGAAAATTCTTTTGATTTGTGTATTTTTAGAAGAATGAAAGAGGCATAGTGATCTGGAAATTTTTGTTATTGTCGTTTAAATAAATATTCATTTTTTGTCCGTTCCTGTTTTTCCAGATCAAGGCACAAACCGAATAATAGAATAATCAAATCATAAGATCATAGAACATTAGAATCATAGGATAGTTTGGATTGGAAAGAACCTTAAAGATCATCTAGTTCCAAGACCACTGCCATGGAGAGAGACATCTCCCACTGGATCAGGCTGTCCAAAGTCCAATCTAACTTGGCTTTTAACACTTCCAAGGAAGGAGCATCCAGAACTTCTCTGGGTAACCTGTTCCAGTGTCTCACAATTATTTCCTCATATCTTATATAAATCTATACTGCCTATAGTGTAAAGTCCTTACCCTTCGTCCTATCACTACGCTCCAATATAGGTAGTCACTCCCTGTCTTTCTTGTTGGCCCCATGTAAGTACTGGAAGGACACAGTAGGGTCTCCCCTGAGCTTTCTCTTCTCTGTGTTTAACAACTCCAGCTCTCTGTAATCCTTTCTTAATAGGAGAGATTCTCCATTTTGTGACCATTCTCTGAGCCGCAAGCACATATTGCTGGCTCATATCCAATTTTTTTCTACTAGTATCCCCAAGTCCTTCTCAGCAGAGTTGCTCTCTATCCATTCATCACTCAGGCTATTCTGGTATTGGGGATTGTCCTGACACAAGTGCAAGACCTTACATTTGGCCTTGCTGAACTTCAGGAGGTTCACAGGGGCCTAATCCTCAAGTTTGTCACAGTCCTTCTGAATGGCATCTCTTCCCTCTAGCATATTAACTACACCATTCAGTTTGATGTCATCCACAAATCTGCTGAGCGTCCCTTCAATCCGACTGTATGTATCACTGATGAAGAAACTAAATGGTATTGATGTAGTCCTGGACCCTTGAGGGACACCACTCATCACTGGTTTTCATTTAGACTGTTGACTGCTATTCTTTGGATATGGCCACCTAGCCAGTTCTTATCCATCTAAATATCTATCCTCCAAGCTCATATCTCTTCAGTTTAGTGAAAAGAATCTTGTGGGGGTCCGGGTATATGATATCAGTAACTCCCCTTTTGTCCACTATTACAGTCATTCTATAAGAGAAGTTCACTAAATTAGTCAGGGGTGATTTGCCTTTGGTGAAGTCATGTTGTCTGTCTACAACCGCCACACTGTCTTCCATATGTTTTCTTTTATCTTCCACCTGTTTTGCTATGTTTCCTTTTATTTTCTTTATTATTAATTGTGAATAGTAAAACTAGAGAAGATCAGGCGTGAAGAGATTCACAATGTTTTGAAGACATCTGTATCTACACCTGTAGCTATGGCTATATCTATACAGTTAGCAAGACCCTTTATAAGGCTTATGAAGGCCAAACTCTGAGTCTTTGTTTGGCATTTCCAAACGAATAGATTAGTTTACTCAAGTTTATCAGCTAGGACTACAACTACCTGGTTTCTAGAAGTTCAGATATGCAGAACAGGCAGCCTCTATCTGCTGATAGTTCTGCATGAATATAAAGTATCTTTGTGTAACATCGTAATCCTGTGTTCAGTATATTCAGTCTAACACTCTAGGAAGCAGGCAATGCATCACTACAAACTAGGTTTCATGAAATACGTTAGTATAGCTGATCTTTCCTCCAAAGCAATTCTGTAACTGTCTTTGCTGTATTTGTTGTCAGCATCCCATGCAGAAAGCATGTTGCAGCTTAAACTCTTCAAAATTGTTTTCCTCATCATAAGAATAATCTGAAAAAGCATCTAAAATATTGATTCAACAGAATTATTTGTCATTAAATATTTCCATATTATCACTATTTAAATTTATTTTTATTTTTTGAATTGAAGAAATTGAGATATGGAACTGCAGACAGATATACATTTCATCACAGTACATCTCTGGGGTAAAATTTTATACTGCACTGGCAGCTGAGAATAATACAGGATTAAAAGCAGCAACCTGTAACTAAAATGCTGAAAGCTTCTTTTTTCTTCTTGCCAACATTTGAAAATATTTACCTGTCATCACATTCTGGAAACTATTCCCACTATGCAGTGCTTTTTGATGCAGCTGAAGTTCTCTATTTTCTTTTTCTAATAGTTTCAAAGCATTTATTACCTCTGTAGTATTTTGTCTGAAAGTAGTGCAAAAGATTTGTGGTATGCTGAGGTTTCCTTAACATGTTTCATTATGATTGTTGCCTCTCTCTGCAGCAGCCTATGTTTATAACTTAGCAATTCAGTTTGTTTGCCCAACTCCCTTTACATTCCTGGGACTTACAACTCACAGCAGTATTAGTTCTTGTTGCCAGGGCACTTTGTGTAACACTCGACTCTGTTTTAATGTACACCTATTTTTGGAGCAATGCAATGAACAGACCTTCTCCTTAGTCGTTTATTTTTTCTCAGACATTTATTTGGAAGATATTAGTTCTGTTAAGGTATCCACAGATGACAGATTTCTTCATTCATTGGTAGTAGACCAAATATGGCCAAGATCAGATGCTCACAGCTTAAGTGTGAGCACAGAAAGCTTTATATCCCATGTATTAGACTAATTCCAGATAATCTGCATTGATAATATAGGTTCTCAGTTTCCTTTCTTTTACACTTGGTTTGGTTGCTTTTCTGAGTACAAGCTGGATGTAAGGTGCTACCGCTAGTGAGTGGAATACTCCAGTTTGGTGCCATACTGTACTCACTTTGAACTACTATTGGCAAGATAGCTAATATTCACCAATATTAGATGTTACTGCTCTGATGGGATATCACAAAGGAACTAAGTCTATGTTGCGCACTTGTACAACCAGTATAATAAGGCTGCCTTTGGCTGAACTATCTGATCTCCTCAGCAGATACTATGTAGTCTCAGGTGAGGATGCCTCGGGCTCTTTCAAGCAGAAAGTCACGAAACCTCTGGCTTCTTTAGCATGTATAACATTGGCTGACAAATACAGTGTCTGTGTGCAGGCAGCCTGGGCTGGAGGCAAAGAGGTTAGATCTCCCAGCTGTGCTTTTTAAATCTGCAACAGGCATTCCCACCAGGGGAAAAAAAAAAACAAACACCCACCTTCACTAGCTAAATGAAGGAATGTTTTCTCCTAGGAATCTCCTGTATTGCTTGTATTTAAACAAGTATTTATTTTAAATTTCAACTGAAGTAAGTTGCCTGACCACAGACAGCAAGACGATCCATAAAATGGGAATTGTGAATTTTAAATGCACTGAATGGCAACGCAACAGCTATGATGGCATGAATGATGTCTTTGTGTATAGATTGCATCCCTGTTCATTGAAAGGCAAAGTAAAATGCAGGTGAGTGTGACAGGATTGTGAAGCAAATCTGTATTTTCACACCATTATTAAGAGTCTAGATTTGCTTCTACAGATTTTATACAAATAATGCATAACAAAAGCCTTCAGGCATGCACCACTGTTAAATTGAACTTACTCACACAGACAGTAATTCTTCCTTCACTTTCTTTCACCTACTTCTTCCTTGTCTTCCTATTACCTCAGTTGATGAAAGCTACTGTATTACTTTCTTTTTTCTAAAAAATAGGATATTTTTTCCTATCAGCGACACTCATTTAATGTTCAGGCTTTTCCTTTTGTTCAGCACATTGACCACTATCTCTGATAGATTTTCTCCAATTCATTTCTGCAGCTACATAGATCAACTGACATTCAATGGAAATGCAAAAATCCACTAAACTATTTAAATGAGTAAAGAATCTGTAAGGCCAGTTTTTCCTTTGGAGAGTAATCAGGGTTGGTTTAGCAAGACAAAAAAAAAGTAGGTACATGCAGAAGGATGGTATGCTTCTGGATTTTGCTGTACAGCAGTCTATCTTAGATTATCTAACTGGAAAAATAGCTTTCAAGGTTAAATAACAGCTTCTTCATATCACAGATATAAATAAGAGCACAGTATTTGAACAGTAGCTCAGGAAAGTGTTTGAGGCAAAAATATTTCTAGGCATAAGGGCATGGCAATCAGCGTTATCAAACTGTTCCCCCATCACTTTCATGTAGACCTGATGAAAGGCATCCATCCCTTAACCCAGGAAAAGGCAACATTGCTTTGCACAATTCTTTTTCTCAAATGACATATATTTGTTAGTACAAGGCCTCCCAACAGTACTGGAATGTATATTGTCACCCCATTTCTCTCTAGGGAGAGATGGGAAGATGTGCAATACCACAGAAGGAATAATCATGAAAACAAAGCATACAGTTAACCGATGTAACTTTCAAATTGATTTATTTTCTTCTGACAAAATTTTACTTGGATATCTGAGTCAATTATCCTAAATGTAGACAAAACAGTTCTAGATTCTACTATCATATTCAGTACTCCAAAGACACAAACATTTTGGCAGCAGATAATTCTTTATCCATCTTTGCATGTGGTAGTACACCCCTAGCATGCCATTTGTCAGTGTAATGACAATTCCTGAATTCCCTTACTGCCTAGAGGAAAAGATTTAAATACAACATTGTCTCTGGCTAAGGGGCAGTCAACTAAAAAGCCTGAAACTTAAGCTTCTGATTAGTTTCACAATATCTGGGAGACTGAGATTTTGTACAGTATGTTCCTGCAAAAGCCCTGCTTAAATCTGTGGCTGGTTTCTCCCAAACTGTGATCAGGACAGAGTGCACATATGTTGTTTTATTTAGGTTCTACAGTGAGATATTAAAGGAATAAGGCAAACTGACAACTGATCATTTCAACAAGGAAATGTTAGTTAAAATATTTAAAATAAAATGTGTGAAATCAGCTGGGCTCTGCAAACTCCCAGGACTTGATTCCTTTGTTAGCACCACAGCACTGGAGACCAGGTGGTTAGAGGAGGATACTGTGAAATGTAGAGAGGAACAGACTGCCACAGTTTGCTTTCCTTCTTTATAATAAATTTTAAGTGTTATTTGTATGGAAAATCCAAAAATTTTCATAATGAAAAGTAAAGAAAATGTGCAATGAGCTACCTAGACTATTGTCTGTGCTTAGTGGAGCACTGCAAAATCCAAAGTAGGTCACAAGTACATTCATTCTGTAGACTTGACCTTGTACTCACTGGACATTTAATCCCATCACAAAACCACTGGATAATGTAATAAATACCAGTTTTGAAAGAGCCCTGTAGGGACAGTATCCTTTTCTTGGCAACTGCCTTTTGCTGAAAAGGGACTAAAAGAGTTCAGGATAAAACTCTTCTAAAATACTATTCTTTTGTTACATAATGTGTGCTTTTATATTGATTGTCAGATATTACATGCAGATTAATTTCTTAGGTATCTGAATACATTTACAGAAAATGTGATTCAATATATAAACAGGCAATGAAGATCACCCTATAAAATCCAACTCATTCTCAGTTTAGGCTCTCATTGTTTGACTCAATTTGTTTCTACTGCCTTCTTTTCTTTCCTTCCTCTTATCTTTGCTACCCTGTCTTCACACTGAGACTTAGAAGAAGCCAGAGAATAACACTTCTAGGTGAATAGCATTATGAAGGAGTCCATTATGAAGGAGTCCATTATGAAGACTGCATGCCAAACAGAAGGACACAGCGTGATAGAATTTGTCCATTAAACCTTCTGTTTTATGATCAAATAGGATCACAATAAAACATTGAGATCTGGGATTATTCCAAGGATGAATGATTCTTTTCCGTAGCTTGTGATCTTATTGAGAAAAAAAAAAATGTAAACAGTGTGCTTTGAGCTAAATTAACTGTAACTGAAATTCTTGGCAGCTTTAAAGACAAATAGAGTCATAGCCAGGACTTCATACCAGCAAAGCTTTTCATATTGAGATTCCTTGTTTTCTTTTACATTTATTTTCTTTCTTTTCTATTTTCAAAATAAAATTTTGGAGGCTTTTTTGCTATTCGGTTTTCCCTTTCAAGGTGAATCTATAGTGAAAACTGTGTGAATACCTTTTAATTGGATCCCTAGAAAATCCAACCCCAAATTTAAAAACTCTCCAGAGTTCTTTTGTGTCATGGTTTTATGATTTTCAGTTATTGGTACTCCACATCATAACATCATGTAGTGAATGTACCTGGTTCTCAAAAGAGAAGGACTACTACATTCCCCACGGCACTTTGCTCCTCTGTTACCATTTTCCAGCCGGAGGGAAAAGATAAAAGCTCACAGTATAAAAACTTGCAGATCACGAGACCTCGTCCCTTTTTTCCGCCGTCTCTCATCTTGGCAGCACCTCGCTCTCCAGCCGTCTTATCGTCGGTAGTAGAGTAAGGCCTACCTTGATTTTGGGACATTCTCTCTCTCTGTATTGGATTTATCAGCTTAAATTGTAATTATATTGTATTATAGTGTATTGTTTTGCATTCCGATATTTTATTTAGTAAATTAGTTTGTTTCTCCTCAGATTGTTGCCGCTGTTCTTTGCTCTCAGGGCCATCTCCCTACGCTTTTCCCCTTTCCCCTTTCCCCGGGACATGGGCCTGTGGGTCCCCCGTCCCCTTCGTCACGGAATCGGGCCTAACGCCCATAAACCATTGACATTTTGTTAGCAAGATAGTACAGGCGAGATGTGTAGAAAAAAAACGAATTTCATTTTTCATTTTTTTCCACTTTGACAATGAAATTATTTTATTTTATTCAAGACCCAAAGTAGTCTTCATTGCTAGGGGTCATTGAGAAGTAGCCTGGGACTATGGGGGGGATTGGTGAGAATCTTCTAATTGTTCTGATTTTTAAGAGCGTGAGGACCTCAAAGAACAATTTTAGCACTACCATATGAGGACGCATCTCCCCCCTAAACCTGCACACCAAACTTCAAAGAAAGGTTCACCAAGACTCAAATGGGGACAGGGAAGGGGAAGAGAATTACCCACATAACCAAAAATAAGTAATAAGGAAAGTAAGTTAAAAAAAAAAAAAGCTAGATAATATAAAATAAATATTTGACTTCCCATAGAATTTGGGTACTTTCCATCAGATTCAGGAAATAAATGAGTTCGATTTTTTGTGAAGAAATAGAAGGCTTAAAAGATAAGTCAGATCATGTATTAGCAATATACTTTATGCTTTTATGTAATGGATGTTCCTTCCTCCCTTCAGCTTTCTGCTGAGAAGAGCCAAAAAGTGTTCAGGATGAACAAGGGCTCCTCTGAGATGAATGTCTTGTATTTTATTACACTGGTCCACAACATCAGAGGTGGGTGCTGTTGGTGGTATGACAGTAGAGGTTCAATCTTCCTGACAGTATCACGTTACATTTTGCTGCTATGTGATAGATGGCAGCAGAGGGGCAGACTGACAAAATGGCGTCTGACATGGAAGTGTGAATGAAGTAAAGGCGTGTCACTGGATTCCTCCACGTGGAAAAAAAATAGCATCCACTGACATTCATTGATGCTTGCTGAATGTTTATGGAGACCAACAGTGGATGTGAGCGCAGTGAGACAGTAGTGGTGAGGTGGTGCCTTTCAGCAGTAGCAACAGCGACAGTGGTCACCTCCGCTGGTGCAAATTTTTATGAGTGCAGCTTGCAGGCTCTTGTTCATCACTGGTGGAAATGCATAGCTAACAGCAGTGACTATGTTGAAAAACAGTGTTTTGTAGCTAAGAATTTGCTCCATCAGATAGTGTTATTGTGTTCTTTGTATTTGTTGTTTCCATGGAAATAGATAAGAGGCATTACTTTCAGAATGACCTGTGTACTATTCTGCTCTTATATCATGTCTGGACTTAAAATTTTAAGTGTTGACATTTTAGGGAACTGGCTAGGACAACAGACTGCCAGGGACACCACTCATTTCTTGTCCAACATCACTGGTCAGCAACAGATGGGAGAAAGAAGAGCAAGACAGTCCAGGAAACTACAGAGTTTTGACTGGAATTATATAGTTGAGGCCTAGGAAGGAGAGCAGAGTAGGAATGGACAGCAAGCACCTTCTTGTGCCTTGTCTAGCACATACTCTGTTTCAAGTCTTTACCCTCAAAGCTGCCTACCATTCAATTATACATACATTAGAGACAAGTTTTGAGTTAACTCCAGCTTCAGATAGTGAGTGCAAGCCTGGGGGAGCTATGATTTTAAGGGTATTTTTTACCAAGTGCAGGGAGCATTGTTGCCACCTACTGTTCATGGTAATTGGAGAATCCTAAAAAGATAATTCCTCTCAAGTCCTGTGAGTGAGCTGCAAAATGAGTGATACTCCCCACTCTTGGAAAGAGTAAGAAGGAAGATGGGTCACCACCAACTGTCTCAGCCAAATATCTAGGTATTTGAAAATAATCTGTGCAAAGTAGCGGCTATATCACAATGTCTATACGTGAAGCAGATAAGTAAATTTGGATTTTAATGCCTATTTTGGCAGCAATCTTGAAGCTGAAAGCATATTGTTAAAGAATACAAGAGAAATGTGAGAAATACAGGAAGCAGCCAGGGGAAGTCTAAGGAAACTGTAATAAATGCTACTGGAATGTTTCTTCTCCACACGCTTACCTGCCAAAATTTTTATTAGGCTGGTTAATTATTGCTCAAGCAGCACAGTTTGGCTTCCCTACCTGTAGTCTTATTTTCATTATCTCTAGCCACAGAGAAGCCTCAAAATATAATTCTGATCCCATTATTAAGCTATCACATATTCTTGGTCTCTCTCAAATGATCATATACTGCTTTTTGGTGAGATTATTTTTAAAATATGGTCAGCCCTGACATAAATAACCTTCTGTGAATGGAGGTGCTTTAATCTGGAAATTAGAGCACAAGTTTAAAGCTTTTTAAGGTTAACCGATACAGGATAAATTCCACATAGATTGCTCTGAAAGTAATGCCTCCTATTTATTTCCATGGAAACTATAACAGGTACAAAGAGCACAATAACACTATTTGATATAGAAAATTCTCAGTTACAAAACAATTTTTTTCAACATAGTCACCACTATTAGCTGATCATGATGCTTTTCATTTAATTGTGTGACAGCTGTACGTGGCCATTCGGAATGTGGTTTGCCTTTCACATCACTGTCAGCTCTGCTGAAACCCACCACTCATCACCTCACTGTGCTCTCATCCATTGTTTGTTCTCCAGAAGCAAGCATTGATGAATGTCAGTGGGTGCCATTTTTTTCCACATGGAAGAATTCAATGACAAACCTTTGCTTTATACATTCTTTCATGTCAGACACCGTTTTGTCAGACTGCTCCTCTGCTGCCATCTGTCACAGCAACAGAACATTGGTAGGAAGGTTCATACTCTACTGCCATACCACCAACATCCACCTCTGACACTGGGGGCCAACACAGTAAAGTAGGAAGCATTCATTTTGGAGCAGTCCTTGTATAAAGATAATAGGCTCTACTTCTTCATTTACTCACTCCATTGACCTGCATTCCCCAGCTCTCTCAAATGGCTCTATGAAGGCTCTGCCTTTCTGGCCATCATTGCTACCTGAAGCCGACAAGAATAATCCCTGGACCTTCTCCTCTCCATCTTTTCCCATGAACAGTTAATCAAGAAGTCCAACTTCTACACCAAATACAGGGATCAGAAAGATAAACCTGTCCCATCCTTGTAGTCCTCCCTCACTTTCCAATGAGAGATAACCAGTCTATGAGGAAATTTTCTGAAAGCAATAACTACCTTAAATCACAAAGGCAGAGTTGTTTTAACCCTAGAATTTACCCTTTAATCTTTAAACACCAGAATTTAAAGATTTAGAATTAATTGTTGCTCAAGTTGAGATAACTCAAGGAGTTTTACATTTCAGGAAGTTAAGAACTTTCTACCTTAAGTTAAACGGACTCTTCTAAGGTAGTACAAGTGGAAGAAATGCCACCTATAGACCACTCACTCTAGGCAGTTGTGAATACTTTGGGGTGAATTGGTGCATTACACAAGCAGCAAGGGGCAGGTAAGCTTTAAATCTGCTGCCACTTTAGCCATGCATAATGAATGGAGGATTACCAAATAGATTTTCAAGTCCATTTTTCATGCTGGCCTCCAGTACATCCTTTGGGTCTAGTCACCAATAAATCTTAGTCTAATGAGATTGCTAAAGCTTTCTGTCAGTATTTCCACTGTGACTCAGTTATTCAATTATCTTTTGGTGTAAAAAATGGGGAAAAAAACTGTTTTCCTTCAAAAAATAAGAACTTCAGCTGTGAAAGCTGTTGCAGATTTTTCTGAATTCAAATTAAATTTAAGTAGGTTTTTTTCATCTGAAATGAAAGTTCAAGTTTCTGTTTATAACAAAAAGGAAACAGATGCTTTAGTCGTGAGTTGTAAATGACAACCAACAAGACAGATAAAAAATCAAACTAGGAGAAAAACAAAAACTGAAAATATTACAAACTAAGTTATTAATTAAGGAATGTTATTCATCATTTCATCCATTTAGTTCATTTATCTAATTCTTTGGATTTAAGATATATATTAGTTGCTCCTAAGGTAAATATGTTATACCAGAATCTCAAACTATATTCTCTGCAGGGTCACTATTCTGCAAAGAGAAGGCAATGACTCAGTTGTATCTTTTGTTTTAGTGTGCTTCATCTAAGACATTTAAGGTACCTTTAAAATGAAACAAATTCAGTTTCTTGACTCCAGAAAGAGCTAAGTATAAAGTAAGATTAATTTCCTTCCTGTAGCGTATGATATGTTACTGATCTTGACTTCATCTGATGAGCTGAAAACATACAAAAAAAAAATCCACTAAGTACTCAGAATTCAGTGAGATGAAGGTCTTTTTTTCTTGCAAATCATGCACGATTTAGAACAGTTGTTCCCAATTTGCAGCCAATGATCTGCAAAGAACACACCAGACATGTGGTGTAGTTTCCTTTCCTTCTAACCATTAAATCACATTAAATGACAGTAAGGAATAGAGAAGATACATTCCAAATATTATTTTTCTATAAAAACTTGTACTGCCGTTGACATAGGGTTATTTAATTTGAGAAGGATGTAGACTTCGTGTCACATTGCCTTTTAAGAATGATCCAATCTGCTGCAATATTGTCAAAATGTAATGTATATTACACATTGTACTATCAAAAAGCTTTAAGGGTAATAATAAATCAATGAGATCAGATAAGAACTGCATATATATTGTAGTTCTCACAAATTTTACATAGACTTTGACATTCACAAAGAATGCAAAATGGCTAGCTGGCATGCAGGAAATATCTGAATTATCTTCAAAATAGAAGAATTGTGCCATGGCAACATTACTTTATCCTACTGCATTTTGTTTTGTAGATGCCTTGGTAAAGAGCCTCATTTCTTTAATCATCACTCTAACTTTTCTAAGCTCAAAAATGTTTGAGTCAGAAAGGATAAGCACGGGTGTTTTCTGTATTAGAACAATTGACAATATATATACATGTTTTAAAATTAGAATTAAAAATGACAAAACTTTCTCTGGAGCCATTTAATCAACCTAACTTCATTCTAAAAAGTTTATTTTTATGAGAAAATAATCCATCCACTTTAATAACTACATTATTAAATAGACAATTAGTATTACTCGTTTATTGGTTCTGTGTACTGTGTACAATACCATGAGAGCGTTACCTAGAACAAAAACCCCTTACTTTGTGTTAGGAACACAGTATCAGAATTTGAGTTCTTGCTAGATTCTCTTCTTATGCAGCAAAAACCCACTTTTTATGCTGATCTATTATTCAGTACATCGTACATCACCTTCTTAACTTTTCAATGGCTGCAACTGCCTGACACATAGTTCACATCTCTTTCCTTTTCATTTAGGCTTCCTACAAACCTCCTCCCTTTCTACTTGTCTGAACTCACCTCCTATTGCTTTCTCCCACTGTCTTGCCTTTGTAGTGAACCTATTTTCCTCTACTAGCCCAATTGCCCTGACTCAGCATACACCTCATCCAGGCTTTATCGCCACACTGTTTTCTTCTGTCTTTTTAGACAGTAACTTAAAACTGCAGCTTCCATTTCACCCATAGGAACTGGGTTAGACAGACCAACATGGGGCATTTCTATGCTGTACAATTGTTATGTGGATTCTGGAATGAGCTGAATTCCTCAGAACAACTAGCCTGAAGGAGGCTTCACATTAGTGCTGCTGAAATATGCTACAATAGAGAAATCACCTAGGAGATCATTCCTATAAATCACATAAATTGAAATATGATATTTCAATTCTTTAGAATGTTTTTGTGTGTCTGTTTTTGTTTGTTTCAAGAGCTGGCATCATTGCAACAAAGATATCAATAAAGGAGTGTTTTATCACACATTATGTCTGTAAACTGAAGAACGGACCACTAGGAGCTTCGCTTTTCAATGCGTCTCTCAAAGTAGTTTTCTACACTTAAAAATAAACACCACAGTGTTTTATAACTAATACTCCAAGTACAATTCATTTCTGTTAAGTGATATGGAGAAATTTTCCTCAGTTGGTCATAGGTGTTTTAGTGGGTCTGAGCATTAACATATGTTTAGGAGGGCCTTAAAAACACAAGCTAGCTTTAGGTGGACTGTAGGAACACTAAACACCTTTGAAAGGGCACAATGCACGCTCCAGCCATTTAAGCAGTGTTACCTTTTGGAGAATAATTATAACCAGGATAATCCATTGTGTCAAACTATCTCTAAAAATCCTTTTGAATCTCTTATGCTGCACTCTGACTTAATTTGCACTAATAACTCCCTGAAGAACTCCACTTGAATCAGCAGGTTTATTTTGGATTTACGCCAGAAGAAATGAGAAAAATGTCTGGAAATGAATTGGAGGCATCATATATTTCTCCTGTTTTCAGGATATAAATTAATCTGCTTGGCTGTAAATTGAAAATTTTCCTTTTTTGTTGTTGTTGTACATAAATGAGTTACAAATTATGTTATTTGGTAAAATGCCCTCAAAGTTAAATGGTTGCTTTAATATGGCTGAAGTTAAATGGAGCTAAAATTTTTAATGTGAAAAATTTGCACACATTATTTTTCTATGATGGTGGTTGATCACTTTGTATTAGAGAAAGAGAAGAGTATTCACAGGCACTGTGACTGAATAGAGTACCCATACATCACTGCCTGTTTTCTCACATTCAGATGATTTCTGCAGCAGAAATGTGATGACAGGAAGGGAGAAAACTGTAGAGACCACATTTTTCTGAATATTGCTCCTAACAATCCTGGCAAGTGACTTTCTGGCCTCCATATGGTAGCAACCACTGCCTTGAAAGATGCTTATTCAGAGTCATAATTGTATCAGGGCCTGTTTTAAAACCAGAAAATAAAGAAAAATAATTAAGTGTTCAGAGACATGAAATACTTTGCGCAACATTCCCTGGAGTAATTAGTCACTCAGCAAAACATGCCTGTAACTCAGAGCAGCATTTTGTCTTGAATGAATTCAGAGTGGAAAGTGTTGTTACAAGTTGCTTGAGAGACCTGACCTTAATATTCTCAAAATTAAAAATTTACACCTGCCAATGAAGACATATGAATACTCAGGCAAGTCATAACTATGGGCAAACTTCCATGGCTGGCTGCAGTAGCCCTGAGTACCACACTTGCTTCCCTTTGGCCAGAAGCAAACCAGCTGTAGCAGGGAGGCCACTCAGCCTTCTTGAAGAAAGCGCATTAAATCAAATGCAGCACTTTGCTAACATGACTGTACAGATTCTGGACAAGAAGTGTTTTTTTGTTGTTATGTTTGGGATTTTTTACACTTGATTTGTTGAGTGCGTAGGCAGATAAATGTGACTCTGCCTGGACATGTCCCTGCGGAATTACTGAAAAGAGGTAAAAATCCTGTGGGAAAAAAAAAGAATGTGATCATTTAACTTAATCCTAAATTATAATCACATGTACAAAAGGGTGAATAAATGTTTTGTAGGTAACTTTAATACTGGCATTCTCTAACTTTTTGGAAACAATAAAGTCACAGCATAAACCATGTTCTTTTAATATCTTATGTGTGGATATAATCTCACGCTCCTATATAGTTCTTTTTATCTTGTTAATTGTCTAATCCTTTAAAAATTCCTATTCTTGCATTCTTGGCTTTGTTATGGATTTGAAGCAATGGTGTGAAGAATACCAGTAATTAAGAGTTATGTAAAAAAACTTGCTTCCATTTGTCTTTATGTAAGAGATGTCTGTCAATAACAGTGATTGCACTTTGACTCTAGATCTTGGAGACTAAAGAGGATGACCTCCTTTCAGAACTGACCAACAGTCAGTAATTCATAAAATTGTCAGATGTCCATTTTCATTCCTTTTTAAAAAAAACATATTTTTTTCCACTTCCAGTAATTGTCATTAATTAGTCTGAACTTTGCTGCGTTAATTATTGTTCCAAGGTAATGACATTACTGAAACTGAAGATGTCACTCTGGATGATGTCATACTATGTCTCTCTATTATACATCTATAGTATTTGCATTGTTGTTTTCTACACTTATGCATTTTATTTAGATTTACATTTATTTATATTTACAAAGTAATGTAAACAACTGTACGCAGAAATTTTTCATGGTGTTTAAAATCTTGTTCTAATAAGTTACGCTTTTTAAAGCTCCATAAATCCCTTGTTGTACATCTCTTTGAACTGGTAACATGAGTTTTCATATCTCCTTTTAATTCAAATTCAAGTACTTCAGATCTTGTTATATCCTTTCAGAAGTCCTGTTAAGCTATTCAGTTCAACGTAGTGTGGGTCACTTGGAAATCTTTTGTTCCTACTGTTCAGCTCCATTTCACCTTGTTATTAAATGTGTAAAGTATCAGTCACAGTAAGCAATTCCAGAATATTTATTTTGAATAAAAATATTCTGGTGCTAGTTTCCAATATATGCTAGGTATTTATGAAGCACTCAAAAAAAAAAAAAAGGTCCTAATGATATTTCTCTTCAGAAAAAGCACTATACCATATTTGTGGCAATGTCTGTCAAAGAATGTGAAAATTAACACAGAGGTATAAAACAAAACTGGAACAGAATGAAGGCAAAATGTCACTTCACAGTGTTAGGCCTACAGAGATTTTAAAATAATGGTAAGTAATGTAAAGCTGAGGCTATAACCAATGTATTAAAAAGAAGTGAGTAGACAAAGAAGGGGAATTTAATATCTTAAGGATTTACCAGCATTAGCTGCCTTTGTGTAGCATTGCTTATGTTTATTAAAGATGGGGAAAAGGGATAAACTGGCCGCAGCTTTACCTCTTGTTATTTGATCATTTCTAATTTACCAGTCTCCCATTATAGTGCAGCCTTCTGGGTCTTTGTCTTTGTTCTTGCATAACCCTGTTATCAGTGGCAAATCTGCAGCAGTAGAGAGGATTGGAAGGAGGAGCTGAGCCTATGACATTTAATGAGCAACTTGAGCATTATCCACCATAACACATAATTTTTAGAATATCTGTTAGCATTGCTCTAACAATTATTAGTTGGAAATATATGGAATACATTCTGTGAGGTCTTCTGCACATCAGTGGACTGCAGATTGAATTGTTTTTTTAAATTATTTAATTTCTGGGGACAAACTATGGCATATTTTAATCTTTGTTAAAAATATTTAATGTGTAATTTTTACTATATTTTTAACTGATTTCTACAACACTAACATTAATTTTCTGTCACTTGTTGTAAACATACAAGGAACAGTACAGGAACAGTACAGAACCCAATTCTAGGACAGAAAGAAGTTACGGGTTAACCCAGAAAACCATGAGGAAAAATTGTGAAAAAAATACTCTGCATACTGAACTAAGTAAATATATTTTCTGTGCTCTAAGGATTATCAAGATGGGCCTGTCAGAATGAGTCTTTTTCAGCAAGAAAATATACTACTTGAAAGGTCAGGTCATAGACAATTCATCTTAAGAATGAGTAACAAGTGAACCTAAACAACTATCAGATCAGGGAAAAGGTTATCAGTCAAAGTACAAGAATACACCATTGGCTTAGAATGAAACTCTTTAACAAATGACTTTTCCATTCTAAATGTTTTCTTAATTGTGCAGCAGTAATTTCTCAGGGGGATGTTAAGACTGGAAAATATGACAACAGCAACTGAAAAGTACATGGAAGAATGAGAGAAGGGTATGAAAAACTTTTTCAAAGGGACATTCTTTCCTTCCTTAACAGTAGAGTAGAACAAGCTCTCATATTTTTAACCCATTAAATGAATACATTAAATTTTGCAAAATAGCTACGAGCATTACCTCATTTCTAAGTCTGAAAGGTGGTAGAGATATTCAAATTAATTTCAGTGCTGACACAGTACTTTCTATGAATTTTTAGCCATATCTATTTTAGATTATGTGAGGTACTTAAGTGGTTTCAGTAATACTCTCCATTTGCTCAAAGGAGAACTGAGGTCTAGGTCCTGTTCAGTAAGTTCAGGCAACTGAGTTACCTATAAGTACCTATAAGAGTGTAGTCATTATATGCTTTCAGGAATCAATGAAGAATGAGGGGTCTTGTAAGGTAGACCTGGTACAATGCCATAAATACCTCAGTACATGTCCCTGTACTGATTCTATGGACTATAGAGAAAGAAGATACTTTAGGCATCTGAGTTAGATGGGGCAAATCTTTCCTTAGATCTTCAGTTTTGGTGGTTGAATTGAACTGATAAGACATTTGAAGTAGCTTGAGTCAATTTGTATGAGTATTCTACATTGAAGCAACTTCTCTAAGATTGTTAGGATATGTCCTTTATAAATGCTAAAAACTTAAGCAGTAGAGTAATGATATCCCTACTTTGCAAGTGAGGAATTCAGTAAAAAAGATCAAGGTCTCAGGAGAGCATCTCCCCTCCTCTTCCAAAGATTTCCGTTCCTTGCTCTTGTCAGGCAAAACAGAGGAAAGAGCTGGCTGCATTAATCTGCATTAATCTTCCACCTTGTTCTTTAAGCACAACATCAACCTTTAAGCTGAGGAGAAATACTGCAATGTCAACTTTCTTATGGTATTGGCAACCTTACTTCATATCTTCTGTTTGTAACGGGTTATTTTTATTATACTGCAAGACCTACGGCCACAATACTTCCCATTCTGCTCTATTTTTAAATAAGAGATACAAGATGTTGCTGATGTGAATGAAAAGCATTTACCAGAAAAAGCTATTATTTAATCAGTGGTAATATAAAAATAATTCTATCTTTGTACTTTCTATGAAAGTAGTTGAAGTAGATTACTGATCATGCTTTCTTGAAAATTAGCTATAACACTGATTTATATTTATATGAATTTAAAAATAATTAAACTTTTATCTTGAATTAAGGATTAACCTGAATGAATTTCATATCCAAGAAATAATTAAGAGAACTGGGTTTCATTCTAGAGGGATGTTTCCAGTAGCATACATGTTTCTGAGAACAAAAATTTTTAAGTAGATACTCTTTCAGGTTATTTTATTTTATTTTATTTTGAGAACAACTTATTTGTACAAGCCTTCTTTTTATAGAGGCACATGGTATATACCAGGTCCTCTAGCTGTAGGCAACAGTTCTGAAGGAAAATAATGTATAATGTAATTCCTGCCCTGGTGAGAAAATAGAGAACTTGAGAAGCATTGTCTAACCATATTTGGATTATATTTTTTATTTTTCCTAAAGAGAGAGACTCAAAAAGTAGTTACAAGCAAAGGAGTCTTGAAGTGGTCTTGCCCTGCAATTTAGGAAAATTCTTCTTTTTTTCACTAAAGAATGAGTAATATACCAGAAGAATTAAGTTAATTTTCATTTCATACTAAATTCTTTCCAAAATAATAAGAAGTTTATTTACAGATTCCTGGGTCACTGTAGTGTGTAACAATCAAGTCCCCACTCAAGATTTCTGAAAGAAAGGCAGCCCAAAAATGGAGTTCTAGTAAAAGCTTTCAGTCTCCTTTTATTTTGTTGGTTACTTTCTTAAGCAATCATTGTGGGATTTTTTTTGTTATGTGTAAAAGCAAATTCTGCCTCTTCTTTAGATAAAATACGTAATTTACTCCTTTTTTTTTCAGTATAGCAGATCTATAGTTTTCTTGGTATGAACTGCTGAGAGCAAATTAAAATTTATGGACTGTGGTATGTGAAATATTAAAAGGTCTTTTATTTTTTGTTCCTTGAACACAAGTTATCTACTTTTAATATCTGTAGAATCAATCTCCTTTTTAAGAATATACAGTCATTGGGTTCAAATGTCCAGATATGTTCCAGCTATGCAGGACTTTGAATATGAGGAAGTCCTAAATTCCCAAGGAGAAGTAACAGTAGGCTAAATGATCATTGCATAACATCATTTTATGTTAAACCTGGAATATAAAATTATTAGTAGATACATGTCTACAAGAAAGACCTGGGTCTCCTCATGCTTTTAAACACAGAATATTCATCCATAAAAGCCAAATCTAGTTGATGATTGAGCCATGGGAGAACTCACATTCTGCAGGCACTTGTGTTTCTTTCTTTTCTGAAGTGCTTATGTTCGAAATTTATCAACACAGACACACAGAATTCAGACATAATTTCAGAATTACGCATAAAACATTGCCTGCAGCAGATGCTGAAAATTAAGTACTGCTTTTTCCCACTGAATGTCTTAATGCATAGTTGTTTGCTTTCATTATTACATCTGATGAAAACATTATTTCATCCAAACTAGAATACCATCAATAGAAGGAATGCACTCAGTGCACCCTATGACACTGCATAGTCTGTTGTTTGGACTGTCTCCTAAAGTAAAAATATGTTCAAAGTAATGCAAGAAATAATTGAACTACTTCTCCCCCAGGGAAGGTATGTTGATTAGTAAGTGGTTGACTAAAAAGAGGGTTTTTTTCCTGCATTTTAAGCCATTTATTGAGAGGAAAGAGAAGAGAGGATTTAAGAGTATGGATCCTGATTTGAAAGAGGCATGACGGGGGACACAGGCAGGCATTGCCTAGCATGAACAGCCTGATGCCAGCCCTGATGCAGGGGACCACCAACTCCATACAGGCTGACTACACTCAGCTGTGCAAACTGTCCACAGGCTGCTGATGTGACACCAGTGACAACAAGCAGTTGTGTGGTGTGTTCTGATCAAGGATAGTGGACAGGTTTGCAACAATTATTATCCTCAATTTTATGCAAGGGAAGATGAAGTTTGTATGGGAGGATGCCTAACTCCACTCAGCTGGCCATTGCAGAAATGAGGCTAAAATCTGAACCTCATGTACGGATTCTGGGATCCCATTCCTGATGCTCACAGGCAAAACCTCCTATTTCTATCTGTATTTATACAACATCCTCATAAGAATCACAGAAATACAGAATTGGAGGAGTTGGAAGGGATCTCTAGAAATCAGTAAGTCCAACATCTGCTAAAGCAAGCTCCCTATAGTAGATCGCACAAGAAAGCGTCCAGACAGGCCTTGAATATCTCCAGAGAAGGAGACTCCTCAACCTCTCTGGGCAACCTGTTCCAGTGCTCCACCACTCTGACAGTAAAGAAGCTGTTCTTTGTGTTAGTATGGAACTTTCTGTGTTCCGGTTTCTGCCTGCTGCCCCTTGTTCTATCGCTGGACACCACTGAGAAGAGTCTGCCCACATCGACTTGAGTACTGCCCTTTAGATATTTAGAAACAGTGATGATATCCCCTCTCAGCCTTCTCTTCTCCAGACTGAAGAGTCCCAGCTCTCTTAGCCTTCCCTCACAAGGGAGATGCTGCAGGCCTTTAATCATCTTTGTGGTCCTCCGCTGGACTCTCTCTAGGAGATCCCTGTCGTTTTTAAAGGGCAGAGCCTTTTTCCTTGACAGAATGATAGTGAGGAAGGTCTACGTTTATTTGCATCTCTGGTCTTTGGCTGTAGTATCTGAAGTTTGGCTGAAGACTCTGGTGAACACAGCTCAGATATGCCTACTCCATGTGCAATGCAACATCTTGCAGGGATGCTATCTAAGCTAATCAGTTCGGGAAGTGTTGTGTAGAGGTACACTCTACCGCCTAAAATCAATTAGCATTTGCTTTTTTGGAGGATGAGTGCCCACCTTTCATGCTAAAATTTGTCTCTTCTTGATGCACAGAAGTAAAACCTTGTGCTGACACCATACAGTCCCCCATGATGCAAGGGACCTGTAGCAATGAATTTGAAGGTATTTTGTATGGGAACCTGTGTATTGCCATAAATGAGGTCTGAGATGAGTAACTGTTTGAGATGAGTAGGCTATCCCTTCAGGCCTTGCCAAGGATGGTTTAAAACCGGAGATGCTGAGCTACTTTGCAGGGACTGTGATTCATCAGCAACTCTTTTTCCATCTCTGGCTGAGGTGCTTCAGGGGATGGTGAAAAGGGGGAACAGAGTCCCTGAGTATGCCTGTCCCTCTTTGTCTCCCTCACGTATGACCGGATGTTTTGACACAAGGGTGATGGTCAGGGGAGAGTAAGGAGGCATTCTCCTTACCATCTTCTTCTTCCTTGTGCCCAGTAGGGCTGTTGTTGAGATATTCTTCAAAACAGCTTAAATAGAAACATGTTCAAGGCCAGGCTGGATGAGATTTTGTACAACCTGGTCTAGTACAACCCTCTGCTGGTGTCAGAGGGTTGGAACTAGAGAATCTTTAAGGTCCCTTCAAGCCAAACCATTTTGATTCTATGATATTCTGTCATTCTATGATATTCCTTCAGCCAGTCATACAGACAGGAAAATGAAGGGTTTTTGCTGTTCTTCATGTTTGCTATTGGACAGCTAAGGTAATTCTCTACTTACCCCATTACCTTCTGAAATATGAGCATCTTCTGTTTTTGTAGGGACAATCCTGGCCTACACTGAGTGGTATGGAATCTAGTGAGGTGCAGATGCTGTGGATGATCCAGGGGTGCTGCATTACTCTCCCTGGAGACACCCTGGATCTTTCACAGCTTCCTCCAACTTAAACAGCATTCACTATTCTCAGAAAGAAATGTCATGGCTGTCTGAGGGCATACAACTGTTCCCTGAGAGTAGCAACACCTAACAGTTAGTCCCAGCTTTTTCCTTTGCCAGATAAAATATTTCAGTGCAACATGCTTTTCCTGAGTTCACAAATTTGTTATACTCCTGCCACTTTCAGATGGGCAAAGGCAACACTGACCTCTCCATGGAGCTCTTTGACCCTGGCATAACCTTCCGAACTGTGTTATGACTGGGATATGCTTGAGGCTTTCTCTTTTTCTTCCTGAATAGGACCAGTCTTCATTGCCCTATTGGCCTGTACTTGAATGAATCTTTTGGGTGAATGACGTATTCCTTGACATTATCCATGTTGCCTCCATAGAGAAGAATATTAAAATGACCTAGCCTTATTATCCACGTGATAGTCACTGATAAAACCCCTGTATTTACTAAATTCTATCACACTATGATACATGACAGCCCACATTTATTATAAGCTACATGTTGGCTTGTAGAAAATGCGCTCCCTTTCAAACAGCAGAGCTTTATAGGTAGTCTCTTTATTGCATCTTACATAAAATCTTTGCTATTTGAGCTAAGCAGTACAACAGTTTACTCATGATTACCCATGCTTTCTCATAGCAGAGAGAAATGTGTGTAACGTATAGCAGTGAGTTTAATCAAGAGATAGATATTTTCTTTGGACAGATCTATGACTAGTGGAATATATTCATACAGAAGATACAGAAAGCAAAATTTCCATGACTGACAAGGCCTTTTTCATACCTGTCAAAGGAAGAAGAGCAGAGTTCTCAGCATTAATTGGATATAGATGGTCTCGTTCTTTTACCTGCCTTTGAGAAATGCCAGACTCTGTGGCTTCCTTTTAAGAGGGAGAAGATAACATTCTGAGGTGAATTATTTCTCATAATGAACTGAAAGTCTGAGCCCATATTGTAATATTAGTCATTACTGACAATCAATTTATCCATGAAGTGCATTTTGTAATTCTAGATTAACTGCATAATTATGTAACCAGAGTACTATAATATAACAGCACATATATTGCAAGGTTTAGAACATGAATAATTACTGACAAAATTCTCCTAAATATTTTTCCTACCACATTCAGACAAAATGAACTAAACTGTTAATGAAAATTTTGGTATGTAAATAATTTTATGCAAAAAAAAAACTATTACTGAAACAGTATGACTTCTAGGAATGCTTATACACTTAAACATTAATGCTTATTTTAGGGTCAAACAAAAGGGTGAGTGTCGTGTTCAGTGGCATAAGTAGAAGCATGGAGTTCAGAGGTCAATTAGAAGTTGATATGCAGGCCTGGTATTTCTGCGTGACTCTTTTGTTTTTCCGTACAATGGCACATTATTATTGGCCTATCAGTGAAGTCCTCTTGAATTATCTGAACAATTTCCTAAGAATTTTAAATAATTATTTAGTAGCAGTGTGAATTTACCCAGGATGGTAATTTCCTAACTAACCAAATAATCAATTGGTAGCATAATAGAGCAGCACTTAAGTTATAGGAGACTTCATCTTCTATCACCAAATAGAGAAAGGCTTTACGAAAATGAAAGCAACAAAAATGACTTCTTATCTGAAAACTGTAAGAAACCCAAATGGCTCAATCTGTTTAGCTTTTAAATACTGTCAAGCAGTGATTTGTTTTTAGAACATAAATACTCTAGCTGTAAGAAACAATAGAACGGAAAAGATTTTTTCCCCTTTTAAATGCAACCCTTTCTTCTTCCTTTCCTTATACCATGTTTTGTCTCAACATCTGTTCTTCAGCTATTTCATTTCTATTAGTCATTTTGCTGAGCTATCCAGCATATTTGCTGTACTACTTTCATCCTCCTCGTCTTAGCTTTCTAGAGCAGTTTGTCCCAGTGGCCCTCCCACATCCTAGCTTTTTGACGAACTTGTCTCTCCACTTCTTACCTCACCTATTTTTCACGCAGTGGTTTCTAATTTTGTATTAATAAGCCTCCAAGTGTATCTATTTATCTCTCTCCTTTCTGTTCAGCCAGAGTCGTTCACTTTCATTTCTTCAGTTTCCTTCCAGGCCTCTGGGCAGTTCTCAATCTCAACACCTTTTGTAAAGTATTTCTTCTTCTGCCAGTGAAAAAGAATTTTCAGTCCTCATACCAGTGGCTCAATATCCCTGCTGTCAGTTCCTGTGCTTTGGTTTTGACGGTGACCAGATATTTTCTGTCCTTTTTATCCTCCGCATCTCTCAGCCCTGGGTTGTATACATTCCGTCACTTTGGAGAGATGGTGTAAATGTCAACTTGTCACATGCAAGCCCCAAGGTGGTGGAATATGATGAACTGCTCTTTGATGATGGAAGATGAACTTTCTAACCAGCATTTGCAACATTGTGGGAAAGGGAATATGCTATAAGGTATGGAGATTTTATCTTTTAAAATGAAGGTCTACTGAGAATATGCAAACTCAAGGTCCTTTAGCTCAATAAAATTTGGGAGAACAAGAGAAAGAGCTTTAGATTGAGAAAGCTTTTGAAGATGAGGAATGAAACCACATGTGCCTTTCCATTTCTCAGACCATAATATGAGTGAGAATTTTAGGCAACATGAAATTATGCCAGATGCTAAAAACTCCTAATGGGCCACTTGGTTAGGGTCCGAACTGTAGCTTAGTCACATTCACTTTCATAATCAGACCCGATGAAGATGAGTACAAGGCTTTCACAGGCCTTTTCCTTCAGAGAGTATCCTCAGTTTTGAGGAAACTCAGGTTACTTGTGTTAAAGTAGATGAATAGGTAACAGAATGTCTCAAAGTTGCAAGTTTGTTTTCAGCTAAATATTAACACAATTAGTTTTGCCCTTTTTATATTGTTTTTTTTTGGGTGGATTTTGTTGTTGTTGTTGATTGATTTTGCTTTTTTAATCCATCCCTATGTACAAGACATATCCTTCTCTAACTTGGCACTTTATCAAAACCACTTTCTTCTTGGTTGTTACTTCTCAACATCTTAATGGCTGTGTCAGCTTCCTGTAATTGTTCCACCAGTATAGGATTTCCTCTATCCCCTCCTACTAGCTCAGGCAATATGCTTCTGGTTTATGCTTTAAAATGTATTGGACATGAAACACAGACAAAAAGACGAGTTTACTACATATTGAATATAGATAGTCTTACAAACAAATGGGAATAGCAGAGACCTGAGCTGTTTATGCACTTACCTGGTTTGTTCAGGATCTGTGAGCAATTCTTGCCTTTAAACAGTTGCTTTATAATGACGTCTCAGGAAAAAGAAAAGGAAGCATGAGAACATTGATGAGTAATTAACTACAAATAAGATAGTGATGTAGAGTGAAACTCATTAGACTGTGGTAACTTTCATAATTATTTAGTATTAAACATGTTTTTCAAACATGAATTAACTCTCACAACATGCATATCAGCTCTCACAGTAAGTATTGAGTAACTTTTTCACTATATAGTGGAGAAAATAGAGGAACTAAGTTACTCATAGAGTGAATGTCTGTGATCTTCTTAGTTCCAATCATGCCATAAACATTGACTCAAAAACAAAAAGTGCTTGATAAAAGCCCACAAAGCGTATACAGTAGAATAGAATTTATTCAGGTCCTAAACTACATTCTGATATCTATATGTGGCTGCCTTTTTTGAGTATTCCAAAGCAGATTTACAGAATTATACTACCTTGTACTTGTTGAGAGGTCTGCGTTGCTGAGGATTACTAGTGTTGTTCAGAAGGAGAGGGGAAAAAGGAGCTACCTTCCAGGACCTTCACGTGTGCCACCAATTTTTCAGAATTCTGTACTCAAGTGTCACTTTGTTGTGAGTGCAGATGCTTAAGAAGAGGGCTTTCAATTCCAAACCTCCACTAAAGTGATCTGTGTCTCAGAAGTATCCCAAAGTATGACTTGCTTAAACTTTTCTTAGTAATATCCCTGCATACTGAAAGTCTTTCTGTGATAACGTGCTTGTTGACAGTACTGAGAGAGTAGGTACCCAAGATCTGCTAAGCCCCACAGATGACATGTTCTTCAGTCTATCCATCTACATTGCCAAAGTGTGTAGGTTTTATTTGAGGAGGTCTGTCTGGCAGGTCTTGCACAAGAACTGGAGGTGCAATGATGCTGCATGCTCCCCATCCAGAAGCCAGATGATTAGAAAACTCAAGTGAATTGTGGGAGACTTGAACTCACCTCCTTCCTTTGCCTGAGGGGATGTAAATTTACATGCTCAACCAGTAAGACTTGTGTTCAAGCCACCTGGCTAGGATGACTTAGAAAGCAGGAAGAGGTCTTCTGCAGTGTCCTTCACTCAAGTGTTTCTCTCTCACACTAAATAAGAGATAACAAGTTGAGGGGAAGGTGCGGCAGGATCCTATCATCCAGATAAGCAACTGACAGTGGTCTCTAAGAATTTTAAGTTGTTCCTCCAATTACTTTATTCCTATGGTATTTTTTTCTGCTGGTGCTTTTTTCCTATGAATACAAGCACCTCTTCACTCATTATAATATTGGGTGAGCCACATCTCACTCGTGTATATGGAAACCAATAGAAATTAATATCAGTTACATAAATTTGCCTGGCTACAGAGGATATCAAAAACCAAAATAATTAAAAAGACAAACCAGGTGCTTTCACCTCTAAGAAAACATGATAATTGATACATGGAGCTGTTGAATGATAACTACTGAATTTTCTTCAGAGGAATAAAAAGCAGACTGCAATCTGAGCTTTACATTATATACTATATTCTTATGATTTTAGCTCTGAATGGAAGATAGAGTTGATGTTTCATTTTCTGATGATCTTCCATTGAACACAGAGATAAAATTTTTTTAAGGAGAAGGAAACAGCATACTTAACCACCTAAATGGTGAAAGAAACTCATAAACAGAGCATTTTACTTGAAAATGTGTAAGTGAAATTTGCCTGGAGGATGAGAAATTCAGGTGTGAAATGGGTGCGGCTACAGTTGCAAATTTAATAAGACATGAATTTGTTTTTTCCTTCAGTGTGTAGTATTGACATGCCTGTGGCTGCAGGCACATAAGAGACTGAATGTAATTGAGGTACTGGCAGCAGACAGTAAACTGTAGTATATTAAACATTTCTTCCTAATTAATACACTTAATTATTTTTTTCTTTTTAGGAAGTACTGGTGAGTCTCAGGGAGAGAGAATAAATGTATTATTTAATTGCGCTTTTTTCTATTACAAATGCCTCCCATACCATCAGCAACCTGAACACCTTCAGCAGTGAAAGTACTGCAACACATTCTGTCAGAGTATACTAGTTTTAACCTAGACTCTCCTGACCAGGATAAGAATTCCGTTTTCAGTGCAGTGATTATTTTCTGAAGATTTGGTCTCTTCTTTTTTGGCTTTTTAAAAATACATGGTGCTCTGAAATTCCTTTGTAGATATGTCCCACCATCATGATTTCTGATGGAGCTGAAAATGGTGGTGCTTAATTTTGATCAACAGGAAGACTTTTAGCTGTTACAGCACCAAATGATGGAGTGCCTGGCATAGAAGAAGGACTCAAGAATACATGTACAAAAGGATAGAGATACCTAAATCTGCAATACGAAATTTCTACTCTGCTGCCAGTTGAAACAAGAGATGGAAAAACACTTTCAAGTTGAGAAGTGACAACTGTGTTCAAAAGGGCAGATTTCATCCTCCACAACAGGCTTTCTTTTGATTAGCCAATTCCTGTTGTATTTCTGGAAATTTTGGTCAAATATCCAGCTGAAAATCTCAGTTCCTAAACTGTGTAGGTAAAAACGAACTATATATCCAGCGTCTCCCTTGATCTCTGATTCATTCTCTCTTTCATTTTTTATTTTTACCTTACCTTACATTTCTCTTTCATTTTTTATTTTTACCTTACTGTTAATCAAGAGCAGGAGTCAACATTTTTGTATAAGTAACTTGTTAAAGGATCTATCTCTATCAAAGAATATTCAGGGATTCTATAAATGAACAGAATCCACTGAACAACAAAGTATTGGTCAGAGATCCCCTATAGCACTGTGCATACAGCCTTTGGTCAGAAGATCAGCATTCAAATCTCTGTTCATGTGTGTGAATACAGAAGAAATCTCATTTTCAAAACTGTGTTCAAAGGAGGCAAAAGGCTGGAAGGCTTTGGCAGGATGTCTCAGCAGTCATGGCTACAATTAAAAAAAGAAAAAAAAAAAATGCCACTCTCCCTGGGGGAGCAAGGGTGAATGAGTACAGGAGTCTCTCTTGCACTTTTCCCATTATCTCATTTAGATAATGCCTTGCTCAGTATTCCTGATCCCTACTGACATAGCACTGGAAAGAGAGCTGAGGATGTGTGACCTGCAGCTGCTGGTTCTGCACATAAGAAGGTCAGCAAGGTAAGCGTTGTAATCAGGAGCTGGACACTTTTGAAGAAAGCCTAAACACTGAACTTCAACTTGGAATTTCTGGGAAGGCTAGTGCAGAGTACAATATGTCTTGTTTCTGTGCCTTGTGTTTATATTCCTTCTGTATAAATGGACTTTATATAGTATTCACTACTGACAATGGTCAGATCTAGAGACTTTAGGCATGGCAACTGTAATAAAAGATGCATTTTGACCAACTCTATTATCAGATGACTGCTGCAACTGTAAAATCAGGTGGGCATATTGAAGAAAACCACTGTTTACAGTACCACCTTGGGCAATCATATACCATAAACGTGTGAGATTAAGCAATCCTCCACAGAGTCTTTTGAAAAAGACAAAAAAAAGTAACCCTCCAAGTAGAAGACATTCACAACTTTCAGTCATGGTCCTTTTACCCTTCTTTTCACTCCCTTTATGACTGGATACTTTCACAGAGTCCCTCTGAGGAAATGAGCTTTAACAGCTGTTCTCGAATATCTTTTTTTTGCATGATGACAGATGACTCATTAACTTCTGTCCCAACAAGGAGACATGAGCTCTGCAATTCCATTTACCTGCATTTGTGGCCTCAGATATTCTTCAAATAGGCAGACCTCGACTCTGAAGTCTTGCTATTTGTAAGAAACTACCAACATAAAGAGGGAAGTGACAGAAAATAACTAAATAGAGTGCTCAACTAATGACCAGATCTCAATGGTATCTCAGTAGCCTTAGTATCATGACAACAGATCCTACCACTCATACTTAGCAAATGAAAATCCTACCTTCCTGCCACTTCAGCATGATCCCTACATAGCAGCAAAAAAGTGTGTAATTTCCTCAGGTAGTTGGTGATTGTACAGGAAGAAGAGGGGAAACGTTACCATGAGTGAAATGAATACTAAACACATTTTATTGCAGGAAATAAATTTTTCACCAAGAAGAACTGTAAAAGAGTCAATAATTAAACCATCACAGAATCGCTGAGTCACAGAGGGTGATCGTAAGGGTTGGAAGGGATGTCTGGGGATCATCAAGTCCAAACCCTCTGCTAAAGCAGGTTGCTCTCAGTTATCCTTTACGAAATATCTGATAGGAACAGGTGTCTTTAGTTCTTTATTATTCCTGTCATTTTATTACCTGTCAAGCAAAATGTATTTTTTTTTTTTTGTCCAGGATGAAGAAAAGAGTAAATAACATAGATGATAACAATGACACTAATCACTTACTTAAACTAGAAGTGTCACAATCCTTGTTACTGAGCTTGCAATTGCACGCTTGAAAGCTTATGACTGCAAGTTCCTCAAAGTATGAGTTTTTGTATTTATGATATAATGGGTCCCAATTTCTTTTGGCATCTCTACTTGCTATTGTAATATAAGCCTTAGTTCTAATAGCAAACTTTTGGAACAGAAGACAAGAATCTCCACTGAGGGAGATGATTCTGCCCATCTACTCTGCTCTTGTGAGATCCCACCTGGAGTACTGTGTCCAGTTCTGGAGCCCTCAACACAAGAAGGACATTGAGCTGTCGGAGAGGATCCAGAGGAGGGCCACAAAGATGATCAGAGGGCTGTATCACCTCCCCTATGAGGACAGGCTGAGAGAGCTGGGGTTCTTCAGCTTGAAGTAGAAAAGGCTCTGGGGTGACTTTTTAGAGGCCTTCCAGATCCTGAAGGGGTCCTACAGGAAAAGCTGGAGAGGGACTTTTTATAAGGGCATGTAGCAACAGGACAATAGGAAACAGTTTTAAACTGGAGGAGGGTAGATTTAGACTAGATATTAGGAAGAAATTCTTTAGTGTGAGGGTGGTGAGACACTGGAACAGGTTGCCCAGCGAGGTTGTGAATACCCCCTCCCTGGAAGCTTTCAAGGCCAGGATGGATGGGGCTTTGAGCAACCTGGTCTAGTGGGAGGTTTCCCTGCCTATAGTAGGGGGGTTGGAATGAGGGGATCTTAAAGGTCCCTTCCAATCCAAACCATTCTATGATTTTGGTGTGTATGTGCATGTGTGTGTATGCACTCACATGTACCCAAGTGTCCCTGATTCCAATTGTTATCTTTGAACTCATTTGCACTGAGATGCAGTTAGCAGAATAGCAAGAACATTCATAATAATAGCAGTGGAAGGCCATGGCGTGGTATGGTAGAGAGTTTGTAAAGGACTACATGGGTTAGGTCTGTGTTATGATAATGAAGCCTGGGTGCCGAGAGCTATAATTTCTACTCACATACCAAGTTTCAGCCAAGCCAGAGTTCTAGGGAACATTAACTCTTGCTGGAAATTTCTTGAAATATTTAGGTAGCAATTCACATGTAAGGCACATTTAAAGTAGTATTTAAGATCTTTGGTCCATGATGGAAGCCTGGAATGAAACACAGAGTAGTATAGAAGTCTGGAAATGCACAGGTTTTGGAAATAGGGACATTTAGAGGCAGCACATGGGATTTGCATTTTATATACATATAAGTGTTTATTTTTGTTTTTTAGAAAGTGATATCTCAATCTAAGTTAAGGCCATCTCCATTTTAAGGCCCTACAATAGGTCTACAGAAACCATAGTGCTGGCAGGATTACTAGAGGAACACACTCATCTGTTGCTTACTCCATCTGTTCAAACAGAAGTGAGCGAACTGTCAGCAGACTGACCTGCACGCACTGATTGCAGGTGGCTGTGGAGATAAGATAAACATCACTGGCTAGTTTCCTTCCCTTGAGCTCCCTGGTATTTTGTAGATAAAATCATGGTAAGCTGCTGTGGCATAATGGAAGAGGATCATTTTGCCATATCTTATTTAACGTTGAAATTTGGCTGTGGTTTAGAATTTTTATGGCCATAACATTTTGTGGAACAGTTGAGCTTTCTGCAGAGGTATGAACTCTACATCTCTGTTGCTAAAAGAGATGTTAACAATTTTCTGACCCTGATAGCAAGTCACCCAGCCAGTTACAATACATAAAGTTTGATCTCTAAACCTTGAAAGGTGTCCTTCTAAGGCTGAAACATAATTATGTTCTGCAGTTTATATGTTCAAGTATAAAGAACCTGAAATAACTAGGGATTTATGCCGGGATCTCATCAGGATTATGTTTTGATACATGAAGTGAGGGTTAATTGCTTGCTCTGGGGTTGAGGATGGGTTGATGTTGGAGATGCAAACCTGGAATGATGCTGGAAGACTGTTGAGTCTGGCAGGAACAAAACCTGGTGCTATGGTGTCACTACTGCCTATTAGAATTGATCCCCATGTGGGCTATCCCTCTAGCCTGGCTTAGGCACTGCTTCCCTGAGAAGTGGCATAAATCAAAGCAGTCTTGAAGCATGCTAGCAATTAAAACAATGTGGATGATCATCAGGCAAATGCTCAAGCTTGTTTCTTGTCCTTGTTTTATTTAGCAGCAGAGAAAGAGATGAAATATCCACACGCCCTAGGATTAGGTTGCCAGGGGAACTGCAAACATTGGGCTTAATTGACTGGGACACTTGACAGCACATTGTTTTTATGCTATTATGCAACACTGTTTTTCACTAAATCTAGAGGTCAGACATTGTATGTGGGGGTGGGTCAAGATGAAGAGCTTGAGAGGAGCGCTAGCCATAAATATCCAGGTTTTTGGCTTAATCTGATCAGACTTCCCTTTCAGTCTTTCACTCAAATAGATGCCTTGCTCCTCTCAAGCAAGGTCTCCTTATCTTTCCTACTCCTTTGATTCAGGAGCCAGCCTGTCTTTGGTGAAGCTTTACTGCTGTTTCTGTTAATTCTTTCAAATGGAAAAAAAAACTTTTTTTAAAGTAGTCAAGAAGAAAAAAGAGAAAATCTTGGCTTACTGCCACGCTCCCTGTATATGGAGGGTAATATGATATAGAGCCTGGAAACTGTGGGACAAAGGGCTGTGATCTTGCACTTGTCAGGTCTTGCCCCTGGTGTTCTATTCTGACCTTCCACAATCACCAGTGTGGTCTTTTTATTTTTTCAGTCGCTCAATACGTGAGGTGCTTCTGCACCTCATATGTTCTTTTTCCCTTCTTTTTCAGTATTTTATTCCTAGGGGGTTACTGAGTACAAAAGCGTAGAACTATTCTGACCTTGACTGATGCTTAAAAGCTGTGCATACTGTGAAAACTGTGTGCACGTCTTTCTACCTACATGAGTCAAGTTGGCCCTTCTTCCTGACACTACCTATATTTTCAGCATTGCTGTCTAACTAAATTTAATTTTAAAATCTCTTGTAACCAAGATCATGTGATTCCGTTGTACTTCTCTTTGATTATCAGTTTCTGATCCTCTCCATATCTAACCTTTTATCCTAGTTTGGAGGAGAGGGAGTGGTTCAAATGGTTAATATGACCTGAAGCACTTCTAATTCATGCACATCCCTTCAAGCCCTATGTGTCTGTCATTCAAATGTATTACAAAGCAGAATATTTTTTTTTTAAGTCTTGACTAAAAATGAACTTTCCCAATTCCCAGCAATTTAAGTCCTGAACCAAAGCCATTTTCCCAAAGCACAAAAAATTGCTTTTATGCGCTATCTGTGATTATGCATTATTTATGAGTAGTATGACCAATTTCAGTGGAAGTACCTCTTTTTAGGAGGTGAATGAGGTCTAACAGATGGATGGGGAAGAATATGATTGCTCATGCTTCTCAATCTTTACAATAAAAGAATGGGAACATTTGGTATATGTGCCCTTCCATGCCTACATACTAGCAATCCAGAATGGGAAGGCTGACAACACATCTCTTTTTTCCGCTGTTTTTGATGAACTTTAACCTACCTGGCATTCTCTAAAGCACAAGAAGGAACTTCAAACTAAAGGATTGCAGAGGGAGAAATCATCAAGTAAAGCCTGATCCTCCCTCTAGATGCATCAGTAACAAAAACTTCAAAATCTCTGACAAGAACTACAATTTAGCTGCAGGATTTAATACTGGAAGATTGACGTGTTTACTGTAATGGCAGTAAATTGACTATCCAGAAAGAGCTGTATATCTTTGCAGCGCAGGAAGTGTCTGAGGGAGATAGAGGCAAGGTATATCTAAAGGCAGATAATCAACTAAAATGATTGCACTACAGCCATAAGAAATATTTAGATAAAAAGATTAGAAATAAAGGAAGAAGGGTGGAGATGCTACTTTGGACCTCACTCCTTTTTCTTATATTGACCTGAAATTACAGTCTAATTTTAGAAAATGACATGATCTTCTTAAGCTGAAAGAAAACTCCAGGAGAACAATTTTTCTTGCTGCAGGCTTTTAATGAATGGAAAATCTCTGTTAGCAACATGTAATGTGACCTAAGGCAAAAAAGGTTAGAGAATATTTCAGAAGCTTCAGCTACAAATTGTCTTTAAATTGGACTAGAAAATTCTGACAGTTCAAGGGGTAACTATTCACACTAGTCACTGAAATGCTTTTCCATCTTTATCTGTAGACATCATGCAAGATGAGATAGTTGCTGATTTTTATATGCAATCATTGACATACTGTATACAGATTTGTACATACATTGCAAACAGTGGCATTTGGAGAAATTTAGAAAACCAGATTGGGGAGAGAGGTGGGAGGGACATTTCTTCTCCCCTTCTCACTCTTTCCCCTCAATTACATGCAGTACACAAGCCTAGAGGAAGAAATGGTTCACGAAGCTCATGGTACTCACTGCTCTTCTGAGGCATCTGCTATGTACATTCTTCGCTGTGTGATATTTTCAAAGCTGCTATGAAGGAAGCTTCTTGCCAAAGGGAGTATACCAGAAAGCAAAATATTTCTGCCTCTTGTGAAATCACAAGGAAGTGACCTTGGGCAGGAATTGGAATGAATTTTCTGTGGGCAATGCATGTGTGTGGCATTAGCAAGCCACTGTGAACACAGAAGTTATGCCTGATCTACTGGGGCCAGCTGCTCTGCCATTTAATCTTTATTTCCTTTTCTTACTTGTATAGTACTTCTAATTGCTTGGTAATCATGTCTTTGGGAATCATTCTTTCTCCATTTCTCTGGTCCACACACTTTTCCTTCAACACCTTCCCTGTAGTTTTCTTGTAGGTTTTTTTTTTTTTTTTAAATCTTTTTCAGGTACTGGTCACGGCCTTTGGCAGCTATGTAAGTAAGGCAACTTTATCAGCTTTATAGAAAAAGATTCCTCTTCTATTCTTCAGGTTAAATTAGTGTTGTAGATGCAGTATTTTATTAGACATCTTTCAGTCTCTAATAATGATAAAAGAGTTCAGGCTTTCTACAGAGACTTGCCTTTTTCATCAAGTTTTCTCAATCATTTTTACACTCTAAGGCAAGGAAGGAAGTAGAGGATCTATTGATATCATACACTGTCAAGCTATTTCATTGTGCCTTGCATCCATCAATTACTTTATCAAGTTTCTATAAGAATATTTCAGCAAAACCAGAATGATTGGGCTGTAATAATAACCATCACTCCATTTGATAATAGGTTCCCCATAGACTCAACTGGCAGTTTGACAGTCCTCTGCCATAGTTACTACACCCTGCTGATAAAACTGCTGTTGCCACAAATTGATCTCAACAAAAACAAGTTCATCTCTATTCTGAATTTCAAATTTGACCTTGCTGGGTTTAAAAGTTTAACCACCACACTGGGTACAAATATGTAGCACTGAAACCACTTATCTAAAAGAATAAATAATAAAAAATCCCAGCCTTTCTCTGTTACTATTGAACTGTGGTATGGCTAAAAGTCAAATACAACATTTTTTTAAAGCACATGAAAATTATCCACTACTGCTTTTAAGACATGTTTGTCTGGGCACAGAATTTCTGTCCTTAGCCCATCTGTGATTGAAATATCCTTCCTCCTTTTCACAGCACTGTGGGGAACTGTAGTTTTACTGACAGCATATTCAAAGGGTTGGAATGATAAGGGGCAAAACAGAACAAAGAATAACAATTAAGTCAGGCTCAGTTTAAAATCCTGCCATAATAGAGAAAGTAAATACTCTAAGTAGAGTAAATACTGTATAAATACACTGTATAAATGCAATTGTGAGCATAAGGTTGCACTGGGATCCCTATATGAAAATCATCATTCTTGATCATTTTCTCAGCAAATCTGTAAGATTTACTCAAATTCTGGTCTTGAGGAGAAAGACAATGGAAAATAACTTCAAAAGGCTTCATCCAAAAGGCAACAATATATTCTTGGGATTAGCTATTTTTAAGTATGTAGATTGAAAATAGTAATTCAGAAAGGAACAAGCAACTTGGAAAACTATTTCTCATACTTGTGAAACCCCACTGCTATCTAAATTATGCAGTAACAAAGTTTCTCAGTGTGCAGAGTGTGCAGGTGTAAAGATGGAGGAGGATCCACATCTTCAACCTTTTCTGAAACTCCCACAATTCTAACACTAGATCTGAAGCACTCAGTATTGCCTCCCATGGGCTCAAATCAGCAAGACCTATCATCTGATTTTAGGACTTATTCCTGAGAAGTAGGAAATATTAGCTTGAATTTCTCAACAGACAGAATTAAATATGAGTCTCCCACAATGTGGTTAGTCTTCTAATGTCTTATTTTTGGCACGAGTTCTGGGAATATGTTGAGCATTTCAAAAGAAAGGGCACATGCTTCTCTGTTTTGTGAGATCTGGACTGAAAAAATGTATGCTGATAAATGACTTGCATCTCTTAATACTCACAACCAGGTTTAAGTACCAATGAGGCACTGATCTGCAGAGCTTCAAGTCTGGAAAATCTGACAGAATAACAAATTTAAATGTCCTTAGGTTTATGTGGTAGCCAATAAGTCTTCAACAATATCATTTTGGACATAAGCACTTACATTTCATTCTATTTTATGTTTTTTGGTGTATAAAAATTAGAAAAAAAATTCTTTTCCAGAAAAATGGCCAGATGCTGGAACTGGCTGCCCAGGGAGGTGATTGAGTCTCCATCCCTGGAGGTGTTCAAGAAACATTTAGATGCTGTACTAGTGGACATGGCTTAGTGGGGAAATATTGGTAGTAGGTGGAAGGTTGGACTGGATGATCTTGGAGGTCTTTTCCAACCTTGGTGAGTCAGTAATTCTATGATTCTATGATAAAATTCTACCTACCAATTCAGTCCTGATGCTAAGGTTGTGCTCACATATTTATCTGTGATTTTTGGTTCACCTAAAATGCTTGCTGAAGAGCTCTTGGCTTCCAGACAGGAGAGCAATTGGAGAGTTGAAAGGCAGAGGCAGCACCCACCAATAGGTACAAGAGCAGAGTATTTTTTTCCCGGGAACACTAGGAGAAGGAATGATGGGAAGGTGGCTACAGTTTCTAGCTAGAGACAGGAATTGAATGGGTTATATCAAACAGCAGAGAATGTGAATATTAATATAGGCAGAATACAGAAGAACAAAACACTGATAGAAAGGTGTCTGGGAGAGAATAAGAACTGAAAACTAATAAGAAATAAGTAAATAGGGATAGTGTCTATTCTCAGTGGAGTTTCAAGAAACTCAGTGGAATTATAGGTGATATAGGCAGGATAAAAAGAAGGGAGACCCACATTTCTAGTGAACAGAAGTGAGAAGTAACGGTGCTTGGAAGATGGTCCTTAAACATGGGGGACATTTCAAAAGAGATGGCAGTCCAGGAAGAGTCTCTCCTTGTGCTCAGAGGGTGTTTTAAAGTTGGCAGAGCATTTGTAAGTTCCCTTAGTGCTGTTGGAAATTTCCCAAGTTTAACACCATGATAACAAAAGGAAAATCCCTGATTTACTTTGCAACAACAACACCCTCTTGAACTTTCAGTGACAAGTATTAATGAGCAATCATGCAGGATCTGAGCTGTAGCAATATGGCGACATTCTCTACTATAGACCTTCTGTTTTTGTTTGGGACCCATCTGAATGATTTCTGTTTTGTCAGCTATCACGGCTTGCTGTCCAGGGTGTATAGTGCACAGTCAGCTGCAGAAGGGAAAATGCACAGTGGAGGCAGATGGGGAGCCAAGCTCATTGTGTGTGGATTTGCGTGCAAGAACATCTGTGAGTTCCAAGGGCTAGTCTGCAGCATTTGTTTATTGATTTATAACTGAGGTTCTTAGGGCTATGGATTAACCTTTTAATGATTATTCCAGTTGAGGGGAAAAAAAAAAAGGAACGCCAGATAATTAGGGTAATTCTATTGCATACAGAAATAAAGATGTGAGATGGCAAAGCTGAGATTAAAATTATTATGGTTGATTACAACCAGGAAAAGTCAGAATTTGCCTTAGTGTCACATTAATCAATTGTTATGCTGTTATGTCTCACAAGTTCAGCCTGAGGATAAAGAATGTGTAAGGGTACCTCATTGTACTTTTGTCACAACCTTTAAGAGGAATGACATAAGGAGAAGCTTTAAATACCTGAGGTTTTCTGGCCAATACTGTTACTCAAGAAGAACAGTGTCACAGTCAGTTAAGATTTCCTTTTAAACAATGGCTTATGTCACAGGATAAAGTATTTGTCATTTGCTGTGGGAAAGCTAAAAATAGCAGCTTGCTAAGACTCGGGTCAGAGAAGTACTCTCTTCTGTTAAATGTCCTGGCTGTTCCTTCCTCTTTTCTCCTCCCTTGTGAGAGATGAAATCATGAACTATACTGCTAAAAAGGCTAAGGGATAAGGAGAATTATCTGTTTGGGTTTTTTTTTTTTGTTTTTTGTTTTTTTTTTTTTAAGAGTGTTTACTAATATATCCATTTGCACAAGAGTGTGAAGGATAAGATTATATTATTATACATTTATATTGTCCAGGCATGCTTATGGTGCTTCTTGTATTAGTATATATCTAATTCCATAAATTACAAACTACCTCAAAAAAGTAGTTTCATCATCCACTTTTCCTTTTAGCTAGTTTCTTCCACATAAGAGTTATTCTAGTTCATTCCTTCTATATCAGGAATCTTTTTTGTACAAATGCTTTGTTTAAACAGATGCTAAATAAGATTACAAGCATATTGTATGTCTACAAACCAGTCCTGCCAGGTCATAAACACTGATAATTCCCACTAAAGTGAGAGGATACCAGAGGAAACTTTGAAGACACTCATCAGATCCTCAAGAGCTTACCCATGTCCTTGGGCATTCTTTGCAACCTCCAGTCATGCAGATAAATTTCACTGAGGTTACGCTAATAGTGTACTTAAGGCTATAACTTGAGCTGTGGTGTTCTCCTTTTTATCAGTATTGATAGAGTTTTCTTTGATCTGCGCTTATGCATTGCTTTCCATCTCAAAATGTCTTAACACTTTTCAAATGTTAATGAATACTACCCCTTCTGCCCTAAGGAAACTGAGGTGATGAGAAATTACAGGAGATAGTTAGGTTCACAAACACAACCTACAACTAAGTTGAGAACAGCCCTGTGAGATTACTTATTCCCACACTGTTCAGGTAGTACAGGTATCTGTTGTTAGAATCTCCTTTGCCATCATAATGCTTCCCTGGTGAATAGAGATGTCAGGTGCTGATGGGAGGGGATTTTTTTTCTCTGTGATGCATTCCCTGGAATAAGGAGACTGTAATTACTGCAAAGAGGGGTTCATAATATTTCAAGAGTGATAAACTAGATCATAGTTTTCATTTTTAAATTGGTGGTTCGGCATGACAAGTGAAACCCAGCAGAAGCTGTTAGAAGATAATGCTCAGAGAGGCAAGATGAAACAGAAACACAGAATCACAGATTCACAGAATCGTGGAGTCATAGAGGTTGGAAGGGACCTCTGGAGATCATCCAGCCCAACCCCTCTGCTCAGGTTCCTTACAGTAGGTTGCACAAGGAAGCATCCAGGTGGATTTTGAGTATCTCCATGGAAGGAGACTCCACACTGTTCCAGTGCTCTGTCTCTCTCAAAGTAGTTTTTCCTCATTTTCATACGGAATTTCCTGTGTTCCAGTTTGAGTCTGTTGCCTCTTGTCCAGTCACTGTGCACCACTCAAAAGAGCCTGGTCCCATCCACTTCACTCCTGCCCTTGAGATATTTGTAAAGAGTCAATAAGATCCCTTCTCAGTCTTCACTTCTCCAGGTTGAATTACGCCAGGTCTCTCAGCCTTTCCTCATAAGGGAGATGCTCTGGGCCCCTAATCATCTTTTCAGCTCTCTGCTGGACTCTCTCCAGTACTTCCCTGTCTTTCTTGTACTGGGGAGAACCAGTCAGTTTTGCAAGTGAGGCAAGAGAGGCAGCTTCCATAGACTGAAATTTGAAAAAGCTGGAAGCACTTGCCTCACGTAGACATTGACTTGAATGTGTCTTGGGTCCCAGGACCCAGATCAGCTCAAACTTTGCTCAAGCTCTAGTGCTCACACTATAAGTAGCCAACACTGCTGTGGATAGTTGGAAAAGGGACATCCAGCTGTGGTCACACAGTACGTGTGACCAGTTGGTTGAACAAAAAAACAGTAACTAGAATTCATTCCAGAAAAAAATATGTGAAGAGCAGGCTTATCTTTTGGTAAAATGTTCTGATACAGCCTTTTGCTGTATCAGGGTTTAAATTATGTCTTTTAGATGTGTGATACTGAAAAGAGTTTACAGTGTAAAATAGGTGGTAGAAGAATACGGAGTAGATGGTTTACATAGATTTCTATGTGGGAGAAAACCATTTTAATTTGCAGTTTCACGTGGTTGAATCATTGATGCTAGTTGCTTTCACATATATCAGACATAACAGGGCAGGTATTTTATCACTGGCTTTAGGTTGAAGTGGCAAAACCAAACAGATAATTTTCACAAAATTGTCTGGCTTATCATCACTGAGCATTAAAGAGTTACTTGAAGTTCACAGCGCACATTTTCAAATGACTATTCTGTTTTTGAAAATATATCCACTTGTACACTTAATATCTGGATGAAAGAGGTGTGTGACTGTATATGCTGTGAACAAATAAATCTCCAAAATATTATTTTAAGCAATTGTAATAAAATTAAGATTTAACTAACATTTAAATATATTTCCTTAGAAACAATTCATAAAAAGAAAAATAAAAAACATTTTGAAATTCACTGCACAATATGCTGTTGGAATTATCATTTAAGTATCCTGCATCTCACATCATTTCAGAACACTGTGATGAAACACCATATGGAATATAACAAACTCTGGCGTATCTGTCCATTTTTTTCCCCAGTACAAGGAACAAAGAATTGCAGTAAATAAGACAACAGCAATCTTTAAAAATAATGCAAATACATATTGATAGTAACACTGCATAGTCTTAAATCAATTACTTGTTCTTTAGAGAAGGACTAAATTAAGTACAGCGGTAGAGTTTCACATTTTAAAGAGTCCACTGGATTTAAACGCCTTTTTTTTAAGCTATAAAACCAGAGTCACATTTTAGGAAACCTGAAAATGAAGACTATCCAAATCACTTTTTTTCATCTGTGTAATTTGCCACAGTGTCTGACTCTTGCAATGAGGCATTTTGTCTGAGGATGACTGAGTACCAGAGATTCAAAGACATTCAGGATATCCAACAACTGTAGAATTAGACAGTACTTAATTTGGTTATGTCCAATGTTAATGCAAATTTGAAATGGGAAAACAGTCACATGTGATGCATTTTGAAAAGTTTTGAAATTTGAAAATTCTTATGTATAGGCAGCTTTGAACTGCAAGCTCTCTAGCTCTTAGAAACACAAAATGATTAATGTATTAAAGTAACTGTTTAACGTGCTTCAAAAAATATATTTTTATAAATAAGAAAACAGAAAAACAGAAATGAAACTTATTTGGGATACATTTGACGATGAAGTTTAAATTTGACCACAATTTGTGGTATTAAAATACATGGGTAAATTATAAATAAGGGTGCTTTGAATTACAAGAAAATAATTGGAACACAGATCTTTGATTTGTCTTAATTGTTGGAGTCTGAAAGATGAAAGATCTTTGCAGTCAGTCTTTTTTTAGGTGGAAAATAATCAAATTCCTTTTTTGCTTTATTACTGCTTTCATTATTTTTGAAATGACAGGAATTCCATAAGAATGAGAACTGCAAAAATCTCTCCTTTTATAGCAGTTCTATAGTTATCTGAAACAATAACTCTGAGTGAGACAAATGTGTTTTGTTTACCTAAAGGTTAAATCTTGCCAACTTCTTAACTATAGAGCCCCTTTACACACAAATAATCAAATGAAGATGTCTTTCAGTACGAATTCAGAATTCTGGATTCATTATGTGAGGAGAAGATATATGACAAAGAGCTGGTCCCGTCTCCAGTACACGGCTTCAGTCAATTATCTGAAGTTTTGCATCTGCATACATGTGTTATTAAATGGACACTATAAACTGCAGGTCACAACATGAGCGAACTCAAGCCTTTTATCACCCTAAGTATGGTGCAAGCAACTGAGCCTGCTAGGGAAGAGAGATGGATTTCTGGAGAAAACTCCTGAGCCTGAGCAGAAATAATGATTATAATAAAAAGACATTCAGTAGAAATGAGAGAACTAAGAAAAACCCTTAAGAAAGCATTATAAATCTAAAATCAAAGTTGCATGTGGTCCCAATGAACAGTGCTAAAAAACTTAGTGACTTTCTCCTCATTTTTTTTTTAAACTGTGATCTGTAACCAAAGTGGAGAGGAAACATAATGGCTTTGCTGCAGCTTTCACAGTGCAAGGAGGCCTTCTGGTGGTCATAATAAAGAATGTTTCTTCCAGAAATAAAATTTACATGCACAGAAGTCAAAATTTACCGCCTGTATAGGTTACTTTAAGATGTAGTGGTTGTTTAGACCCTGAGCTTTTGCAGTAACTGCATAGATTTGAACTTTCCTAGGTCAATATAAGAGGTACAAAGCATTTATCATGAATGAGTATTGTCAAAACTTTGCTTAAGGGAGGCTATGTAAAATGCTGATTTAAATCACATTTGTATTTTATTTGAATAAGGAAACGTTAAAAGAAAACCAAAACTGGAAATATCCTTCTGAGTCACCATTCTTGATAACAAATTTAACCTAAACTGATTATGTGAACACAGCTGCATTTCATATTCTTAAAGCTCTTGTGGTTTCCTTTCCATGGTAGATTTTCCTTCTGAGCTGCATAACTCAGTAAGATATCTATTTTATTATATTTTATTTAAAATGAAGATATTTTTCTGGCATTCAAACCAAAATGCATTAATTTCTAAAGTATTTATGTTTTCCTTAACATGAGGTTACATCACAATGAGGAAGTTATTCAATGCCAGAACTTCCATTAGAATAAATATTCCCAGTTTGACACACTCCCTGAAATACACAAGGAGAAGCTTTAGAGTTTATAGATATTAATAATGCTTTCCAATGTATAGCAAGCATAGGTGCTTCTAGAAGGTGCAGCTGGATGAACAAAACATTCTTTCTTTCTATTCTTCAGTCCTATTTATACTGTGCCCTGAACTGTGAAGAGAGCTCTCTGTTGACAGTGGACATTTGTTGCTAGTATCTCAGCTGGTTTGTTAAACATATAGCATTAGATTTTAGCTATAGTTCATAACAATTTAATGTCAGTTTATTCAAAATTGAACTGCTTTTGCCTCAACCTGGGAAAAAAAAACTTTTGTCTGCTGAAAGACTCCTGCTCTCTGTTAAAAGGGCTTCCATCTCCTTCCGACCAGGGAAGGAGAAACCCAGAACCATCAGCTGTTGCTGTGTCCAAGCAGCTGTGTCTAAATGAGGCAGATGCCCATGGCAAGAGGGTTTGCTGTCTCTCCTGCTCTTAGCTGAGGCCCCATGCTATCCCACATATGAGAAACATTCTTCAGTAAGCCAGTGAAGAGACTTTGTTAGCAAGCAGAAATTGTGTTCCTTTTCAGAAAAAAAAAAGAAGAAGGAAAGAAAGAAGGAAGGAAGGAAGGAAGGGAGGAAGGGAGGAAGGGAGGAAGGGAGGAAGGGGAGGAAGGGAAGGAAGGGAAGGAAGGGAAGGGAGGAAGGGAGGAAGGGAGGAAGGGAGGAAGG